>NC_054491.1:41958703-42289953 GCF_017639515.1 Carcharodon carcharias
TCACTCTCACACTCTCAACCTCACCCTCACACTCTCACCCTCACACTCACCCTCACACTCTCACCCTCTCACTCTCATCCTGACATTCTCAACCTCACACTCTCACCCTAACACTCTCACCCTCACAATGTCACCATCACACTCTCACCCTCACACTCTCAACCTCAACCTCTCACCCTCACACTCTCACCCTCACACTTTCAACCTTACACTCTCACCCTCACACACTCATCCTCACACTTTCAACCTCACACTCTCACCCTCACACTCTCGCCTTCAATCTCTCACCCTCACAAACTCACCCTAACATTCTAAACCTCACACTCTCACCCTCACACTCTCACCCTCACACTCTCACCCTCACACTTTCAACCTCACACTGTGACCTTCACATTCTCAACCTCACACTCTCACTCTCACACTCTCACCCTCACACTCTCACATTCTCAACCTCACACTCTCACCCTCACACTCTCAACCTCACCCTCACACTCTCACCCTCACACTCTCACATTCTCAACCTCACACTCTCACCCTGACACTCTCACCGTCTCAATCTCACTCTCACACTCTCAACCTCACCCTCACACTCACCCTCACACTCACCCTCACACTCTCACCCTCTCACTCTCACCCTGACATTCTCAACCTCACACTCTCACCCTAACACTCTCACCCTCACAATGTCACCATCACACTCTCACCCTCACACTCTCAACCTCAACCTCTCACCCTCACACTCTCACCCTCACACTTTCAACCTTACACTCTCACCCTCACACACTCATCCTCACACTTTCAACCTCACACTCTCACCCTCACACTCTCACCTTCAATCTCTCACCCTCACAAACTCACCCTAACATTCTAAACCTCAAACTCTCACCCTCACAATTTCAACCTCACAATGTCACCCTCACACTCTCACCCTCACACTCTCACCCTCACAATCTCACCCTCACACTTTCAACCTCACACTCTAACAATCTCACCCTCACATTCTCACCCTTACACTCTCACCCTCACTCACACAATCTCACCCTCACATTCTCACCCTCACATTCTCACCTTCTCACTTTCACCCACACACACATCCTCACACTTTCAACCTCACACTCTCACCATCACACTCTCACCCTCACACTCTCACCCTCATACTCTCAACCTCACCCTCACACTCTCAACCTCACCCTCACTCTCTCACCCTCACACTCTCACCCCTCACACTCTCACCCTCCAACTCTCGCCCTCATACTCTCAACTTCACACTCACTCTCTCACCCCCACAATCTCACCCTCACACTCTCACCCTCACACTTTCACCCTCACACTCTCACTCTCACACTCTCACCCTCACACTCTCACTCTCACACTCTCACCCTCACATTCTCACCCTCGCACTCTCACCCTCACACTGTCACCCTCACAATGTCACCCTCACACACTAACCCTCGCACTCTCACCCTCACACTCTCACCCTCAAAATGTCACCCTCACACTCTCACCCTCACACTCTCACTCTCACACTCTCATCCTCACACTCTCACCCTCGCACTCTCACACTCCCACTGTCACCCTCACACTCTGACCCTCGCACTCTCACCCTCACACCCTCAACCTCACACTCTCAACCTCACACTCTCACCCTTGCACTCTCACCCTCAAAAACTCACCTTCGCACTTTCACCCTCACACAAATCCTCACACTTTCAACCTCACACTCTCACCATCACACTCTCACCCTCACACTCTCACCCTCATACTCTCAACCTCAGCCTCACACTCTCAACCTCACCCTCACTCTCTCACCCTCACACTCTCACCCTCACACTCTCACCCTCACACTCTCGCCCTCATACTCTCAACTTCACACTCACTCTCTCACCCCCACAATCTCACCCTCACACTCTCACCCTCACACTTTCAACCTCACACTATCACACTCACTCTCACCCTCACACTCTCACCCTCACGATGTCACCCTCACACTCTCACCCTCACACTCTCAACCTCACCCTCTCACCCTCACACTCACACCCTCACACTCTCACCCTCACACTCTCACCCTCACACTTTCAACCTCACACTCTCACCCTCACACTCTCATCCTCAAACTTTCAAACTCACACTCTCACTCTCACACCCTCAACCTCACTCTCACTCTCTCACCCTCACACTCTCACCCTCACACTCTCACCCTCACACTCTCACCCTCACACTTTCAACCTCACACTGTGTCCTTCACATTCTCAACCTCACACTCTCACTCTCACACTCTCACCCTCACACTCTCACATTCTCAACCTCACACTCTCACCCTCACTCTCAACCTCACCCTCACACTCTCACCCTCACACTCTCACATTCTCAACCTCACACTCTCACCCTGACACTCTCACCGTCTCAATCTCACTCTCACACTCTCAACCTCACCCTCACACTCTCACCCTCACACTCACCCTCACACTCTCACCCTAACACTCTCACCCTCACAATGTCACCATCACACTCTCACCCTCACACGCTCAACCTCAACCTCTCACCCTCACACTCTCACCCTCACAATTTCAACCTTACACTCTCACCCTCACACACTCATCCTCACACTTTCAACCTCACACTCTCACCCTCACACTCTCACCTTCAATCTCTCACCCTCACAAACTCACCCTAACATTCTAAACCTCAAACTCTCACCCTCACAATTTCAACCTCACAATGTCACCCTCACACTCTCACCCTCACACTCTCACCCTCACAATCTCACCCTCACACTTTCAACCTCACACTCTAACAATCTCACCCTCACATTCTCACCCTTACACTCTCACCCTCACTCACACAATCTCACCCTCACATTCTCACCCTCACATTCTCACCTTCTCACTTTCACCCACACACACATCCTCACACTTTCAACATCACACTCTCACCATCACACTCTCACCCTCACACTCTCACCCTCATACTCTCAACCTCACCCTCACACTCTCAACCTCACCCTCACTCTCTCACCCTCACACTCTCACCCTCACACTCTCACCCTCCAACTCTCGCCCTCATACTCTCAACTTCACACTCACTCTCTCACCCCCACAATCTCACCCTCACACTCTCACCCTCACACTCTCACTCTCACACTCTCACCCTCACATTCTCACCCTCGCACTCTCACCCTCACACTGTCACCCTCACAATGTCACCCTCACACACTCACCCTCGCACTCTCACCCTCACACTCTCACCCTCAAAATATCACCCTCACACTCTCACCCTCACACTCTCACTCTCACACTCTCATCCTCACACTCTCACCCTCGCACTCTCACACTCCCACTGTCACCCTCACACTCTGACCCTCGCACTCTCACCCTCACACCCTCAACCTCACACTCTCAACCTCACACTCTCACCCTTGCACTCTCACCCTCAAAAACTCACCTTCGCACTTTCACCCTCACACACATCCTCACACTTTCAACCTCACACTCTCACCATCACACTCTCACCCTCACACTCTCACCCTCATACTCTCAACCTCAGCCTCACACTCTCAACCTCACCCTCACTCTCTCACCCTCACACTCTCACCCTCACACTCTCACCCTCACACTCTCGCCCTCATACTCTCAACTTCACACTCACTCTCTCACCCCCACAATCTCACCCTCACACTCTCACCCTCACACTGTCAACCTCACACTATCACACTCACTCTCACCCTCACACTCTCACCCTCACGATGTCACCCTCACACTCTCACCCTCACACTCTCAACCTCACCCTCTCACCCTCACACTCACACCCTCACACTCTCACCCTCACACTCTCACCCTCACACTTTCAACCTCACACTCTCACCCTCACACTCTCATCCTCAAACTTTCAAACTCACACTCTCACCCTCGCACCCTCAACCTCACCCTCACTCTCTCACCCTCACACTCTCACCCTCACACTCTCACCCTCACACTCTCACCCTCACACTTTCAACCTCACACTGTGTCCTTCACATTCTCAACCTCACACTCTCACTCTCACACTCTTAGCCTCACACTCTCACATTCTCAACCTCACACTCTCACCCTCACACTCTCAACCTCACCCTCTCACCCTCTCACTCTCACCCTGACATTCTCAACCTCACACTCTCACCCTAACACTCTCACCCTCACAATGTCACCATCACACTCTCACCCTCACACTCTCAACCTCAACCTCTCACCCTCACACTCTCACCCTCACACTTTCAACCTTACACTCTCACCCTCACACACTCATCCTCACACTTTCAACCTCACACTCTCACCATCACACTCTCGCCTTCAATCTCTCACCCTCACAAACTCACCCTAACATTCTAAACCTCAAACTCTCACCCTCACAATTTCAACCTCACAATGTCACCCTCACACTCTCACCCTCACACTCTCACCCTCACAATCTCACCCTCACACTTTCAACCTCACACTCTAACAATCTCACCCTCACATTCTCACCCTTACACTCTCACCCTCACTCACACAATCTCACCCTCACATTCTCACCCTGACATTCTCACCTTCGCACTTTCACCCACACACACATCCTCACACTTTCAACCTCACACTCTCACCATCACACTCTCACCCTCACACTCTCACCCTCATACTTTCAACCTCACCCTCACACTCTCAAACTCACCCTCACTCTCTCACCCTCACACTCTCACCCTCACACACTCACCCGCAAACTCTCGCCCTCATACTCTCAACTTCACACTCACTCTCTCACCCCCACAATCTCACCCTCACACTCTCACCCTCACACTTTCAACCTCACACTCTCACCCTCACACTCTCACCTTCAATCTCTCACCCTTACAAACTCACCCTAACATTCTAAACCTCAAACTCTCACCCTCACAATTTCAACCTCACAATGTCACCCTCACACTCTCACCCTCACACTCTTACCCTCACACTCTCACCCTCACAATCTCACCCTCACACTTTCAACCTCACACTCTAACAATCTCACCCTCACATTCTCACCCTTACACTCTCACCCTCACTCACACAATCTCACCCTCACATTCTCACCCTCACATTCTCACCTTCTCACTTTCACCCACACACACATCCTCACACTTTCAACCTCACACTCTCACCATCACACTCTCACCCTCACACTCTCACCCTCATACTCTCAACCTCACCCTCACACTCTCAACCTCACCCTCACTCTCTCACCCTCACACTCTCACCCTCACACTCTCACCCTCCAACTCTCGCCCTCATACTCTCAACTTCACACTCACTCTCTCACCCCCACAATCTCACCCTCACACTCTCACCCTCACACTTTCAACCTCACACTCTCACCCTCACACTCTCACCCTCACACTCTCACCCTCACACTCTCACCCTCACATTCTCACCCTCGCACTCTCACCCTCACACTGTCACCCTCACAATGTCACCCTCACACACTCACCCTCGCACTCTCACCCTCACACTCTCACCCTCAAAATGTCACCCTCACACTCTCACCCTCACACTCTCACCCTCACACTCTCACTCTCAAACTCTCGCCGTCATACTCTCAACTTCGCACTCACTCTCTCACCCCCACAATCTCACCCTCACACTATCACCCTCACACTTTCAACCTCACACTCTCACCCTCACACTCTCACCCTCACACTCTCACTCTCACACTCACCCTCACACTCTCACTCTCACACTCTCACCCTCACATTCTCACCCTCGCACTCTCACCCTCACACTGTCACCCTCACAATGTCACCCTCACACACTCACCCTCGCACTCTCACCCTCACACACTCACCCTCAAAATGTCACCCTCACACTCTCACCCTCACACTCTCACTCTCACACTCTCATCCTCACACTCTCACCCTCGCACTCTCACACTCCCACTGTCACCCTCACACTCTGACCCTCGCACTCTCACCCTCACACCCTCAACCTCACACTCTCAACCTCACACTCTCACCTTTCAACTCTCACCCTCAAAAACTCACCTTCGCACTTTCACCCTCACACACATCCTCACACTTTCAACCTCACACTCTCACCATCACACTCTCACCCTCACACTCTCACCCTCATACTCTCAACCTCAGCCTCACACTCTCAACCTCACCCTCACACTCACACTCACACTCTCACCCTCACACTCTCACCCTCACACTCTCGCCCTCATACTCTCAACTTCACACTCACTCTCTCACCCCCACAATCTCACCCTCACACTCTCACCCTCACACTTTCAACCTCACACTATCACACTCACTCTCAACCTCACACTCTCACCCTCACGATGTCACCCTCACACTCTCACCCTCACACTCTCAACCTCACCCTCTCACCCTCACACTTACACCCTCACACTCTCACCCTCACACTCTCACCCTCACACTTTCAACCTCACACTCTCACCCTCACACTCTCATCCTCACACTTTCAAACTCACACTCTCACCCTCACACCCTCAACCTCACCCTCACTCTCTCACCCTCACACTCTCACCCTCACACTCTCACCCTCACACTCTCACCCTCACACATTCAACCTCACACTGTGTCCTTCACATTCTCAACCTCACACTCTCACTCTCACACTCTTAGCCTCACACTCTCACATTCTCAACCTCACACTCTCACCCTCACACTCTCAACCTCACCCTCTCACCCTCACACTCTCACCCTCACACTTTCAACCTCACACTCTCACCCTCACACTCTCATCCTCACACTTTCAAACTCACACTCTCACCCTCACACCCTCAACCTCACCCTCATTCTCTCACCCTCACACTCTCACCCTCACACTCTCACCCTCACACACTCACCCTCACACTTTCAACCTCACACTCTCACCCTCACACTCTCACCTTCAATCTCTCACCCTCACAAACTCACCCTAACATTCTAAACCTCAACTCTCACCCTCACAATTTCAACCTCACAATGTCACCCTCACACTCTCACCCTCACACTCTCACCCTCACACTTTCAACCTCACACTCTCACAATCTCACCCTCACATTCTCACCATTACACTCTCACCCTCACACTCTCCCCCTCACAATCTCACCCTCACATTCTCACCCTCACACTCTCACCCTCACATTCTCACTCTCACACTTTCAACCTCACACTCTCACCCTCAAACTCTCACCCTCACACTTTCATCCTCACACTCTCATCCTCACTCTCACCCTCACACTCTCACCCTCAGAATCTCAACCCTCACACTCTCACCCTCACACATTCAACCTCACACTCTCACCCTCACACTCTTAACCTCACACTTTCAACCTCACACTGTCACCAACACACACTGACCCTCACATTTTCACCCTCTCACTGTCACCCTCACAATCTCACCCTCACACTCTCACCCTCACACTCTCACTCTGACACTCTCACCCTCACACTTGTACCCTCACAATCTCACCCTCACACTGTCGGCCACACACACTGACCGTCACATTTTCACCATTACAATTTCACCTTCCCACTGTCGCCCACACACACTGACCCTCATATTTTCACCCTCACTCTGTCACCCTCACACTGTCCCCCTTACACTCTCACCCTCACACTGTCACCCTCAAATTCTCACCCTCACACTCTCACCCTCACACTCACCCTCACATTCTCACCCTCACACTCTCATCCTCACATTCTCACCCTCACATTCTCACCCGCACCCTCTCACACACACATTCTCAACCTCACATTCTCACCCTCATGATCTCACCCTCACATTCTCCCCCTCACACCCTCACCCTCACACTCTCATCCTAACATTCTCACCCTCACATTCTCACACTCACACTCTCACCCTCACAATCTCACCCTCACATTTTCACCCTCACATTCTCACCCTCACAGACTCACCTGCACCCTCTCACACACACATTCTCACCCGCACATTCTCACCCTCACAATCTAACCCCCACATTCTCACCTTCACACCCTCACCCTCACACTCTCACCCTCAAACTCTCACCCTCACAAACTCACCCTAACATTCTAACCATCAAACACTCATCCTCACAATTTCAACCTCAAAATGTCACCCTCACACTCTCACCCTCACACACTCACCATCATAATGTCACCCTCACCCTCTCACCCTCACACTCTCACCCTCACACTCTCATCCTCACACTCTGACCCTCGCACTCTCATACTCACACGGTCACCCTCACACTCTGACCCTCGCACTCTCACCCTCACACCCTCAACCTCACTCAACATCACAATCTCACCCTCGCACTCTCACCCTCACACACTCACCTTCGCACTTTCACCATCACACACACTCACATTCAACCTCACTTTCTCACCCTCACTCTCTCACCCTCACAATGTCACCATCACACTCTCACCCTCACACTCTCACTCTGACACTCTCACCCTCACACTTGTACCCTCACAATCTCACCCTCACACTGTCGGCCACACACACTGACCGTCACATTTTCACCATTACAATTTCACCTTCCCACTGTCGCCCACACACACTGACCCTCATATTTTCACCCTCACTCTGTCACCCTCACACTGTCCCCCTTACACTCTCACCCTCACACTGTCACCCTCAAATTCTCACCCTCACACTCTCACCCTCACACTCACCCTCACATTCTCACCCTCACACTCTCATCCTCACATTCTCACCCTCACATTCTCACCCGCACCCTCTCACACACACATTCTCAACCTCACATTCTCACCCTCATGATCTCACCCTCACATTCTCCCCCTCACACCCTCACCCTCACACTCTCATCCTAACATTCTCACCCTCACATTCTCACACTCACACTCTCACCCTCACAATCTCACCCTCACATTTTCACCCTCACATTCTCACCCTCACACACTCACCTGTACCCTCTCACACACACATTCTCACCCGCACATTCTCACCCTCACAATCTAACCCCCACATTCTCACCTTCACACCCTCACCCTCACACTCTCACCCTCAAACTCTCACCCTCACAAACTCACCCTAACATTCTAACCATCAAACTCTCATCCTCACAATTTCAACCTCAAAATGTCACCCTCACACTCTCACCCTCACACACTCACCCTCATAATGTCACCCTCACCCTCTCACCCTCACACTCTCACCCTCACACTCTCATCCTCACACTCTGACCCTCGCACTCTCATACTCACACGGTCACCCTCACACTCTGACCCTCGCACTCTCACCCTCACACCCTCAACCTCACTCAACATCACAATCTCACCCTCGCACTCTCACCCTCACACACTCACCTTCGCACTTTCACCATCACACACACTCACATTCAACCTCACTTTCTCACCCTCACACTCTCACCCTCACAATGTCACCATCACACTCTCACCCTCACACTCTCAACCTCACCATCACACCCTCACACTCGCACCCTCACACTCTCATCCTCACACTCTCACCCTCACACTTTCAACCTCACACACTCACCCTCATACTCTCATCCTCACACTTTCAAACTCACACTCTCTCCCTCACACTCTCAACCTCATCCTCACTCTCTCACCCTCACAATCGCACCCTCACACTCTCACCCTCACACTTTCAACCTCACAATATCACTCTCACACTCTCACCCTCACACATTCAACCTCACACTGTTACCCTCACATTCTCAACCTCACACTCTCACCCTCACACTCTCACCCTCACACTCTCACATTCTCAACCTCACACTCTCACTCTCACACTCCCTGTCACCCTCACACTTTCACTGACAAATTCTCACCCTCACACTCTCACCATCAAACTCTCACCCTCATATTCTCATCCTCACCTTGTCACCCTCACACTCTCAACCTCACCCTCACACTCTCACCCTCACACTCTCACCCTCACACTCTCACCCTCTCACTCTCACCCTGACATTCTCAACCTCACACTCTCACCCTAACACTCTCACCCTCACAATGTCACCATCACACTCTCACCCTCACACTCTCAACCTCACCCTCTCACCCTCACACTCTCACCCTCACACTTTCAACCTCACACTCTCACCCTCACACTCTCACCTTCAATCTCTCACCCTCACAAACTCACCCTAACATTCTAAACCTCAAACTCTCACCCTCACAATTTCAACCTCACAATGTCACCCTCACACTCTCACCCTCACACTCTCACCCTCACACTTTCAACCTCACACTCTCACAATCCTACCCTAACATTCTCACCATTACACTCTCACCCTCACACTCTCCCCCTCACAATCTCACCCTCACATTCTCACCCTCACACTCTCACCCTCACATTCTCACTCTCACACTTTCAACCTCACACTCTCACCCTCAAACTCTCACCCTCACACTTTCATCCTCACACTCTCATCCTCACTCTCACCATCACACTCTCACCCTCAGAATCTCAACCCTCACACTCTCACCCTCACACATTCAACCTCACACTCTCACCCTCACACTCTTAACCTCACACTTTCAACCTCACACTGTCACCAACACACACTGACCCTCACATTTTCACCCTCTCACTGTCACCCTCACAATCTCACCCTCACACTCTCACCCTCACACTCTCACTCTGACACTCTCACCCTCACACTTGTACCCTCACAATCTCACCCTCACACTGTCGGCCACACACACTGACCGTCACATTTTCACCATTACAATTTCACCTTCCCACTGTCGCCCACACACACTGACCCTCATATTTTCACCCTCACTCTGTCACCCTCACACTGTCCCCCTTACACTCTCACCCTCACACTGTCACCCTCAAATTCGCACCGTCACACTCTCACCCTCACACTCACCCTCACATTCTCACCCTCACACTCTCATCCTCACATTCTCACCCTCACATTCTCACCCGCACCCTCTCACACACACATTCTCAACCTCACATTCTCACCCTCATGATCTCACCCTCACATTCTCCCCCTCACACCCTCACCCTCACACTCTCATCCTAACATTCTCACCCTCACATTCTCACACTCACACTCTCACCCTCACAATCTCACCCTCACATTTTCACCCTCACATTCTCACCCTCACACACTCACCTGCACCCTCTCACACACACATTCTCACCCGCACATTCTCACCCTCACAATCTAACCTCCACATTCTCACCTTCACACCCTCACCCTCACACTCTCACGCTCAAACTCTCACCCTCACAAACTCACCCTAACATTCTAGCCATCAAACTCTCATCCTCACAATTTCAACCTCAAAATGTCACCCTCACACTCTCACCCTCACACACTCACCCTCATAATGTCACCCTCACCCTCTCACCCTCACACTCTCACCCTCACACTCTCATCCTCACACACTGACCCTCGCACTCTCATACTCACACGGTCACCCTCACACTCTGACCCTCGCACTCTCACCCTCACACCCTCAACCTCACTCAACATCACAATCTCACCCTCGCACTCTCACCCTCACACACTCACCTTCGCACTTTCACCATCACACACACTCACATTCAACCTCACTTTCTCACCCTCACACTCTCACCCTCACAATGTCACCATCACACTCTCACCCTCACACTCTCAACCTCACCCTCACACCCTCACACTCGCACCCTCACACTCTCATCCTCACACTCTCACCCTCACACTTTCAACCTCACACACTCACCCTCATACTCTCATCCTCACACTTTCAAACTCACACTCTCTCCCTCACACTCTCAACCTCACCCTCACTCTCTCACCCTCACAATCTCACCCTCACACTCTCACCCTCACACTTTCAACCTCACAATATCACTCTCACACTCTCACCCTCACACATTCAACCTCACACTGTTACCCTCACATTCTCAACCTCACACTCTCACCCTCACACTCTCACCCTCACACTCTCACATTCTCAACCTCACACTCTCACTCTCACACTCCCTGTCAACCTCACACTTTCACTGACAAATTCTCACCCTCACACTCTCACCATCAAAATCTCACCCTCATATTCTCAACCTCACCTTGTCACCCTCAAAATCTCAACCTCACCCTCACACTCTCACCCTCACACTCAACCTCACACTCTCACCCTCTCACTCTCACCCTGACATTCTCAACCTCACACTCTCACCCTAACACTCTCACCCTCACAATGTCACCATCACACTCTCACCCTCACACTCTCAACCTCAACCTCTCACCCTCACACTCTCACCCTCACACTTTCAACCTTACACTCTCACCCTCACACACTCATCCTCACACTTTCAACCTCACACTCTCACCCTCACACTCTCGCCTTCAATCTCTCACCCTCACAAACTCACCCTAACATTCTAAACCTCAAACTCTCACCCTCACAATTTCAACCTCACAATGTCACCCTCACACTCTCACCCTCACACTCTCACCCTCACAATCTCACCCTCACACTTTCAACCTCACACTCTAACAATCTCACCCTCACATTCTCACCCTTACACTCTCACCCTCACTCACACAATCTCACCCTCACATTCTCACCCTCACATTCTCACCTTCTCACTTTCACCCACACACATCCTCACACTTTCAACCTCACACTCTCACCATCACACTCTCACCCTCACACTCTCACCCTCATACTCTCAACCTCACCCTCACACTCTCAACCTCACCCTCACTCTCTCACCCTCACACTCTCACCCTCACACTCTCACCCTCCAACTCTCGCCCTCATACTCTCAACTTCACACTCACTCTCTCACCCCCACAATCTCACCCTCACACTCTCACCCTCACACTTTCAACCTCACACTCTCACCCTCACACTCTCACCCTCACACTCTCACTCTCACACTCTCACCCTCACATTCTCACCCTCGCACTCTCACCCTCACACTGTCACCCTCACAATGTCACCCTCACACACTCACCCTCGCACTCTCACCCTCACACTCTCACCCTCAAAATGTCACCCTCACACTCTCACCCTCACACTCTCACTCTCACACTCTCATCCTCACACTCTCACCCTCGCACTCTCACACTCCCACTGTCACCCTCACACTCTGACCCTCGCACTCTCACCCTCACACCCTCAACCTCACACTCTCAACCTCACACTCTCACCCTTGCACTCTCACCCTCAAAAACTCACCTTCGCACTTTCACCCTCACACACATCCTCACACTTTCAACCTCACACTCTCACCATCACACTCTCACCCTCACACTCTCACCCTCATACTCTCAACCTCAGCCTCACACTCTCAACCTCACCCTCACTCTCTCACCCTCACACTCTCACCCTCACACTCTCACCCTCACACTCTCACCCTCACACTCTCATCCTCACTCTCTCACCCCCACAATCTCACCCTCACACTCTCACACTCACACTTTCAACCACACACTATCACACTCACTCTCACCCTCACACTCTCACCCTCACGATGTCACCCTCACACTCTCACCCTCACACTCTCAACCTCACCCTCTCACCCTCACACTCACACCCTCACACTCTCACCCTCACACTCTCACCCTCACACTTTCAACCTCACACTCTCACCCTCACACTCTCATCCTCAAACTTTCAAACTCACACTCTCACCCTCACACCCTCAACCTCACCCTCACTCTCTCACCCTCACACTCTCACCCTCACACTCTCACCCTCACACTCTCACCCTCACACTTTCAACCTCACACTGTGTCCTTCACATTCTCAACCTCACACTCTCACTCTCACACTCTTAGCCTCACACTCTCACATTCTCAACCTCACACTCTCACCCTCACACTCTCAACCTCACCCTCTCACCCTCTCACTCTCACCCTGACATTCTCAACCTCACACTCTCACCCTAACACTCTCACCCTCACAATGTCACCATCACACTCTCACCCTCACACTCTCAACCTCAACCTCTCACCCTCACACTCTCACCCTCACACTTTCAACCTTACACTCTCACCCTCACACACTCATCCTCACACTTTCAACTTCACACTCTCACCATCACACTCTCGCCTTCAATCTCTCACCCTCACAAACTCACCCTAACATTCTAAACCTCAAACTCTCACCCTCACAATTTCAACCTCACAATATCACCCTCACACTCTCACCCTCAAACTCTCACCCTCACAATCTCACCCTCACACTTTCAACCTCACACTCTAACAATCTCACCCTCATATTCTCACCCTTACACTCTCACCCTCACTCACACAATCTCACCCTCACATTCTCACCCTCACATTCTCACCTTCGCACTTTCACCCACACACACATCCTCACACTTTCAACCTCACACTCTCACCATCACACTCTCACCCTCACACTCTCACCCTCATACTCTCAACCTCACCCTCACACTCTCAAACTCACCCTCACTCTGTCACCCTCACACTCTCACCCTCACATTCTCACCCTCAAACTCTCGCCCTCATACTCTCAACTTCACACTCACTCTCTCACCCCCACAATCTCACCCTCACACTCTCACCCTCACACTTTCAACCTCACACTCTCACCCTCACACTCTCACCTTCAATCTCTCACCCTTACTAACTCACCCTAACGTTCTAAACCTCAAACTCTCACCCTCACAATTTCAACCTCACAATGTCATCCTCACACTCTCACCCTCACACTCTCACCCTCACACTCTCACCCTCACAATCTCACCCTCACACTTTCAACCTCACACTCTAACAATCTCACCCTCACATTCTCACCCTTACACTCTCACCCTCACTCACACAATCTCACCCTCACATTCTCACCCTCACATTCTCACCTTCTCACTTTCACCCACACACACATCCTCACACTTTCAACCTCACACTCTCACCATCACACTCTCACCCTCACACTCTCACCCTCATACTCTCAACCTCACCCTCACACTCTCAACCTCACCCTCACTCTCTCACCCTCACACTCTCACCCTCACACTCTCACCCTCACACTTTCAACCTCACACTCTCACCCTCACACTCTCACCCTCACACTGTAACCCTCACACTCTCACCCTCACATTCTCACACTCACACTCTCACCCTCACACTTTCAACCTCACAATGTCACCCTCACACACTCACCCTCGCACTCTCACCCTCACACTCTCACCCTCAAAATGTCACCCTCACACTCTCACCCTCACACTCTCACTCTCACACTCTCATCCTCACACTCTCACCCTCGCACTCTCACACTCCCACTGTCACCCTCACACTCTGACCCTCACACTCTCACCCTCACACCCTCAACCTCACACTCTCAACCTCACACTCTCACCCTTGCACTCTCACCCTCAAAACCTCACCTTCGCACTTTCACCCTCACACACATCCTCACACTTTCAACCTCACACTCTCACCATCACACTCTCACCCTCACACTCTCACCCTCATACTCTCAACCTCAGCCTCACACTCTCAACCTCACCCTCACTCTCTCACCCTCACACTCTCACCCTCACACTCTCACCCTCACACTCTCGCCCTCATACTCTCAACTTCACATTCACTCTCTCACCCCCACAATCTCACCCTCACACTCTCACCCTCACACTTTCAACCTCACACTATCACACTCACTCTCACCCTCACACTCTCACCCTCACGATGTCACCCTCACACTCTCACCCTCACACTCTCAACCTCACCCTCTCACCCTCACATTCACACCCTCACACTCTCACCCTCACACTCTCACCCTCACACTTTCAACCTCACACTCTCACCCTCACACTCTCATCCTCAAACTTTCAAACTCACAATCTCACCCTCACACCCTCAACCTCACCCTCACTCTCTCACCCTCACACGCTCACCCTCACACTCTCACCCTCACACTTTCAACCTCACACTGTGTCCTTCACATTCTCAACCTCACACTCTCACCCTCACACTCTCAACCTCACCCTCTCACCCTCTCACTCTCACCCTGACATTCTCAACCTCACACTCTCACCCTAACACTCTCACCCTCACAATGTCACCATGACACTCTCACACTCACACGCTCAACCTCAACCTCTCACCCTCACACTCTCACCCTCACACTTTCAACCTTACACTCTCACCCTCACACACTCATCCTCACACTTTCAACCTCACACTCTCACCATCACACTCTCGCCTTCAATCTCTCACCCTCACAAACTCACCCTAACATTCTAAACCTCAAACTCTCACCCTCACAATTTCAACCTCACAATGTCACCCTCACACTCTCACCCTCACACTCTCACCCTCACAATCTCACCCTCACACTTTCAACCTCACACTCTAACAATCTCACCCTCACATTCTCACCCTTACACTCTCACCCTCACTCACACAATCTCACCCTCATATTCTCACCCTCACATTCTCACCTTCGCACTTTCACCCACACACACATCCTCACACTTTCAACCTCACACTCTCACCATCACACTCTCACCCTCACACTCTCACCCTCATACTCTCAACCTCACCCTCACACTCTCAAACTCACCCTCACTCTCTCACCCTCACACTCTCACCCTCACACTCTCACCCTCAAACTCTCGCCCTCATACTCTCAACTTCACACTCACTCTCTCACCCCCACAATCTCACCCTCACACTCTCACCCTCACACTTTCAACCTCACACTCTCACCCTCACACTCTCACCCTCACACTCTCACTCTCACACTCACCCTCACACTCTCAATCTCACACTCTCACCCTCACATTCTCACCCTCGCACTCTCACCCTCACACTGTCACCCTCACAATGTCACCCTCACACACTCACCCTCGCACTCTCACCCTCACACTCTCACCCTCAAAATGTCACCCTCACACTCTCACCCTCACAATCTCACTCTCACACTCTCATTCTCACACTCTCACCCTCGCACTCTCACACTCCCACTGTCACCCTCACACTCTGACCCTCGCACTCTCACCCTCACACCCTCAACCTCACACTCTCAACCTCACACTCTCACCTTTCAACTCTCACCCTCAAAAACTCACCTTCGCACTTTCACCCTCACACACATCCTCACACTTTCAACCTCACACTCTCACCATCACACTCTCACCCTCACACTCTCACCCTCATACTCTCAACCTCAGCCTCACAATCTCAACCTCACCCTCACACTCACACTCACACTCTCACCCTCACACTCTCACCCTCACACTCTCGCCCTCATACTCTCAACTTCACACTCACTCTCTCACCCCCACAATCTCACCCTCACACTCTCACCCTCACACTTTCAACCTCACACTATCACACTCACTCTCAACCTCACACTCTCACCCACATGATGTCACCCTCACACTCACACCCTCACACTCTCAACCTCACCCTCTCACCCTCACACTCACACCCTCACACTCTCACCCTCACACTCTCACCCTCACACTTTCAACCTCACACTCTCACCCTCACACTCTCATCCTCACACTTTCAAACTCACACTCTCACCCTCACACCCTCAACCTCACCCTCACTCTCTCACCCTCACACTCTCACCCTCACACTCTCACCCTCACACTCTCACCCTCACACTTTCAACCTCACACTGTGTCCTTCACATTCTCAACCTCACACTCTCACTCTCACACTCTTAGCCTCACACTCTCACATTCGCAACCTCACACTCTCACCCTCACACTCTCAACCTCACCCTCTCACCCTCACACTCTCACCCTCACACTTTCAACCTCACACTCTCACCCTCACACTCTCATCCTCACACTTTCAAACTCACACTCTCACCCTCACACCCTCAACCTCACCCTCATTCTCTCACCCTCACACTCTCACCCTCACACTCTCACCCTCACACACTCACCCTCACACTTTCAACCTCACACTCTCACCCTCACACTCTCACCTTCAATCTCTCACCCTCACAAACTCACCCTAACATTCTAAACCTCAACTCTCACCCTCACAATTTCAACCTCACAATGTCACCCTCACACTCTCACCCTCACACTCTCACCCTCACACTTTCAACCTCACACTCTCACAATCTCACCCTCACATTCTCACCATTACACTCTCACCCTCACACTCTCCCCCTCACAATCTCACCCTCACATTCTCACCCTCACACTCTCACCCTCACATTCTCACTCTCACACTTTCAACCTCACACTCTCACCCTCAAACTCTCACCCTCACACTTTCATCCTCACACTCTCATCCTCACTCTCACCCTCACACTCTCACCCTCAGAATCTCAACCCTCACACTCTCACCCTCACACATTCAACCTCACACTCTCACCCTCACACTCTTAACCTCACACTTTCAACCTCACACTGTCACCAACACACACTGACCCTCACATTTTCACCCTCTCACTGTCACCCTCACAATCTCACCCTCACACTCTCACCCTCACACTCTCACCCTCACACTCTCACCCTCACACTATAACCCTCACAATCTCACCCTCACACTGTCGGCCACACACACTGACCGTCACATTTTCACCATTACAATTTCACCTTCCCACTGTCGCCCACACACACTGACCGTCACATTTTCACCCTCACTCTGTCACCCTCACACTCTCACCCTTACACTGTCACCCTTACACTGTCACCCTCAAACTCTCACCCTCACACTCTCACCCTCACATTCTCACCCTCACACTCTTACCCTCACATTCTCACCCTCACATTCTCACCCGCACCCTCTCACACACACATTCTCAACCTCACATTCTCACCCTCAGGATCTCACCCTCACATTCTCCCCCTCACACCCTCACCCTCACACTCTCATCCTAACATTCTCACCCTCACATTCTCACACTCACACTCTCACCCTCACAATCTCACCCTCACATTTTCACCCTCACATTCTCACCCTCACACACTCACCTGCACCCTCTCACACACACATTCTCACCCGCACATTCTCACCCTCACAATCTAACCCCCACATTCTCACCTTCACACCCTCACCCTCACACTCTCACGCTCAAACTCTCACCCTCACAAACTCACCCTAACATTCTAAACCTCAAACTCTCACCCTCACAATTTCAACCTCACAATGTCACCCTCACACTCTCACCCTCACACTCTCACCCTCACAATCTCACCCTCACACTTTCAACCTCACACTCTAACAATCTCACCCTCACATTCTCACCCTTACACTCTCACCCTCACTCACACAATCTCACCCTCATATTCTCACCCTCACATTCTCACCTTCGCACTTTCACCCACACACACATCCTCACACTTTCAACCTCACACTCTCACCATCACACTCTCACCCTCACACTCTCACCCTCATACTCTCAACCTCACCCTCACACTCTCAAACTCACCCTCACTCTCTCACCCTCACACTCTCACCCTCACACTCACACCCTCAAACTCTCGCCCTCATACTCTCAACTTCACACTCACTCTCTCACCCCCACATTCTCACCCTCGCACTCTCACCCTCACACTGTCACCCTCACAATGTCACCCTCACACACTCACCCTCGCACTCTCACCCTCACACTCTCACCCTCAAAATGTCACCCTCACACTCTCACCCTCACACTCTCACTCTCACACTCTCATCCTCACACTCTCACCCTCGCACTCTCACACTCCCACTGTCACCCTCACACTCTGACCCTCGCACTCTCACCCTCACACCCTCAACCTCACACTCTCAACCTCACACTCTCACCTTTCAACTCTCACCCTCAAAAACTCACCTTCGCACTTTCACCCTCACACACATCCTCACACTTTCAACCTCACACTCTCACCATCACACTCTCACCCTCACACTCTCACCCTCATACTCTCAACCTCAGCCTCACACTCTCAACCTCACCCTCACACTCACACTCACACTCTCACCCTCACACTCTCACCCTCACACTCTCGCCCTCACACTTTCAACCTCACACTATCACACTCACTCTCAACCTCACACTCTCACCCTCACGATGTCACCCTCACACTCACACCCTCACACTCTCAACCTCACCCTCTCACCCTCACACTCACACCCTCACACTCTCACCCTCACACTCTCACCCTCACACTTTCAACCTCACACTCTCACCCTCACACTCTCATCCTCACACTTTCAAACTCACACTCTCACCCTCACACCCTCAACCTCACCCTCACTCTCTCACCCTCACACTCTCACCCTCACACTCTCACCCTCACACTCTCACCCTCACACTTTCAACCTCACACTGTGTCCTTCACATTCTCAACCTCACACTCTCACTCTCACACTCTTAGCCTCACACTCTCACATTCTCAACCTCACACTCTCACCCTCACACTCTCAACCTCACCCTCTCACCCTCACACTCTCACCCTCACACTTTCAACCTCACACTCTCACCCTCACACTCTCATCCTCACACTTTCAAACTCACACTCTCACCCTCACACCCTCAACCTCACCCTCATTCTCTCACCCTCACACTCTCACCCTCACACTCTCACCCTCACACACTCACCCTCACACTTTCAACCTCACACTCTCACCCTCACACTCTCACCTTCAATCTCTCACCCTCACAAACTCACCCTAACATTCTAAACCTCAACTCTCACCCTCACAATTTCAACCTCACAATGTCACCCTCACACTCTCACCCTCACACTCTCACCCTCACACTTTCAACCTCACACTCTCACAATCTCACCCTCACATTCTCACCATTACACTCTCACCCTCACACTCTCCCCCTCACAATCTCACCCTCACATTCTCACCCTCACACTCTCACCCTCACATTCTCACTCTCACACTTTCAACCTCACACTCTCACCCTCAAACTCTCACCCTCACACTTTCATCCTCACACTCTCATCCTCACTCTCACCCTCACACTCTCACCCTCAGAATCTCAACCCTCACACTCTCACCCTCACACATTCAACCTCACACTCTCACCCTCACACTCTTAACCTCACACTTTCAACCTCACACTGTCACCAACACACACTGACCCTCACATTTTCACCCTCTCACTGTCACCCTCACAATCTCACCCTCACACTCTCACCCTCACACTCTCACTCTGACACTCTCACCCTCACACTTGTACCCTCACAATCTCACCCTCACACTGTCGGCCACACACACTGACCGTCACATTTTCACCATTACAATTTCACCTTCCCACTGTCGCCCACACACACTGACCCTCATATTTTCACCCTCACTCTGTCACCCTCACACTGTCCCCCTTACACTCTCACCCTCACACTGTCACCCTCAAATTCTCACCCTCACACTCTCACCCTCACACTCACCCTCACATTCTCACCCTCACACTCTCATCCTCACATTCTCACCCTCACATTCTCACCCGCACCCTCTCACACACACATTCTCAACCTCACATTCTCACCCTCATGATCTCACCCTCACATTCTCCCCCTCACACCCTCACCCTCACACTCTCATCCTAACATTCTCACCCTCACATTCTCACACTCACACTCTCACCCTCACAATCTCACCCTCACATTTTCACCCTCACATTCTCACCCTCACACACTCACCTGCACCCTCTCACACACACATTCTCACCCGCACATTCTCACCCTCACAATCTAACCTCCACATTCTCACCTTCACACCCTCACCCTCACACTCTCACGCTCAAACTCTCACCCTCACAAACTCACCCTAACATTCTAACCATCAAACTCTCATCCTCACAATTTCAACCTCAAAATGTCACCCTCACACTCTCACCCTCACACACTCACCCTCATAATGTCACCCTCACCCTCTCACCCTCACACTCTCACCCTCACACTCTCATCCTCACACTCTGACCCTCGCACTCTCATACTCACACGGTCACCCTCACACTCTGACCCTCGCACTCTCACCCTCACACCCTCAACCTCACTCAACATCACAATCTCACCCTCGCACTCTCACCCTCACACACTCACCTTCGCACTTTCACCATCCCACTCACTCACATTCAACCTCACTTTCTCACCCTCACACTCTCACCCTCACAATGTCACCATCACACTCTCACCCTCACACTCTCAACCTCACCCTCACACCCTCACACTCGCACCCTCACACTCTCATCCTCACACTCTCACCCTCAAACTTTCAACCTCACACACTCATCCTCATACTCTCATCCTCACACTTTCAAACTCACACTCTGTCCCTCACACTCTCAACCTGACCCTCACTCTCTCACCCTCACAATCTCACCCTCACACTCTCACCCTCACACTTTCAACCTCACAATATCACTCTCACACTCTCACCCTCACACATTCAACCTCACACTGTTACCCTCACATTCTCAACCTCACACTCTCACTCTCACACTCCCTGTCAACCTCACACTTTCACTGACAAATTCTCACCCTCACACTCTCACCATCAAACTCTCACCCTCATATTCTCATCCTCACCTTGTCACCCTCACACTCTCAACCTCACCCTCACACTCTCACCCTCACACTCTCACCCTCACACTCTCACCCACTCACTCTCACCCTGACATTCTCAACCTCACACTCTCACCCTAACACTCTCACCCTCACAATGTCAAAATCACACTCTCACCCTCACACTCTCAACCTCACCCTCTCACCCTCACACTCTCACCCTCACACTTTCAACCTCACACTCTCACCCTCACACTCTCACCTTCAATCTCTCACCCTCACAAACTCACCCTAACATTCTAAACCTCAAACACTCACCCTCACAATTTCAAGCTCACAATGTCACCCTCACACTCTCACCCTCACACTCTCACCCTCACGCTTTCAACCTCACACTCTCACAATCTCACCCTCACATTCTCACCATTACACTCTCACCCTCACACTCTCCCCCTCACAATCTCACCCTCACATTCTCACCCTCACACTCTCACCCTCACATTCTCACTCTCACACTTTCAACCTCACACTCTCACCCTCAAACTCTCACCCTCACACTTTCATCCTCACACTCTCATCCTCACTCTCACCCTCACACTCTCACCCTCAGAATCTCAACCCTCACACTCTCACCCTCACACATTCAACCTCACACTCTCACCCTCACACTCTTAACCTCACACTTTCAACCTCACACTGTCACCAACACACACTGACCCTCACATTTTCACCCTCTCACTGTCACCCTCACAATCTCACCCTCACACTCTCACCCTCACACTCTCACTCTGACACTCTCACCCTCACACTTGTACCCTCACAATCTCACCCCCACACTGTCGGCCACACACACTGACCGTCACATTTTCACCATTACAATTTCACCTTCCCACTGTCGCCCACACACACTGACCCTCATATTTTCACCCTCACTCTGTCACCCTCACACTGTCCCCCTTACACTCTCACCCTCACACTGTCACCCTCAAATTCTCACCCTCACACTCTCACCCTCACACTCACCCTCACATTCTCACCCTCACACTCTCATCCTCACATTCTCACCCTCACATTCTCACCCGCACCCTCTCACACACACATTCTCAACCTCACATTCTCACCCTCATGATCTCACCCTCACATTCTCCCTCTCACACCCTCACCCTCACACTCTCATCCTAACATTCTCACCCTCACATTCTCACACTCACACTCTCACCCTCACAATCTCACCCTCACATTTTCACCCTCACATTCTCACCCTCACACACTCACCTGCACCCTCTCACACACACATTCTCACCCGCACATTCTCACCCTTACAATCTAACCCCCACATTCTCACCTTCACACCCTCACCCTCACACTCTCACCCTCAAACTCTCACCCTCACAAACTCACCCTAACATTCTAACCATCAAACTCTCATCCTCACAATTTCAACCTCAAAATGTCACCCTCACACTCTCACCCTCACACACTCACCCTCACAATCTCACCCTCACACTCTCATCCTCACACTCTGACCCTCGCACTCTCATACTCACACGGTCACCCTCACACTCTGACCCTCGCACTCTCACCCTCACACCCTCAACCTCACTCAACATCACAATCTCACCCTCGCACTCTCACCCTCACACACTCACCTTCGCACTTTCACCATCACACACACTCACATTCAACCTCACTTTCTCACCCTCACACTCTCACCCTCACAATGTCACCATCACACTCTCACCCTCACACTCTCAACCTCACCCTCACACCCTCACACTCGCACCCTCACACTCTCATCCTCACACTCTCATCCTCACACTTTCAAACTCACACTCTCTCCCTCACACTCTCAACCTCACCCTCACACTCTCACCCTCACACTTTCAACCTCACAATATCACTCTCACACTCTCACCCTCACACATTCAACCTCACACTGTTACCCTCACATTCTCAACCTCACACTCTCACCCTCACACTCTCACCCTCACACTCTCACATTCTCAACCTCACACTCTCACTCTCACACTCCCTGTCAACCTCACACTTTCACTGACAAATTCTCACCCTCACACTCTCACCATCAAACTCTCACCCTCATATTCTCATCCTCACCTTGTCACCCTCACACTCTCAACCTCACCCTCACACTCTCACCCTCACACTCTCACCCTCACACTCTCACCCTCTCACTCTCACCCTGACATTCTCAACCTCACACTCTCACCCTAACACTCTCACCCTCACAATGTCACCATCACACTCTCACCCTCACACTCTCAACCTCACCCTCTCACCCTCACACTCTCACCCTCACACTTTCAACCTCACACTCTCACCCTCACACTCTTAACCTCACACTTTCAACCTCACACTGTCACCAACACACACTGACCCTCACATTTTCACCCTCTCACTGTCACCCTCACAATCTCACCCTCACACTCTCACCCTCACACTCTCACTCTGACACTCTCACCCTCACACTTGTACCCTCACAATCTCACCCTCACACTGTCGGCCACACACACTGACCGTCACATTTTCACCATTACAATTTCACCTTCCCACTGTCGCCCACACACACTGACCCTCACATTCTCACCCTCACAGACTCACCTGCACCCTCTCACACACACATTCTCACCCGCACATTCTCACCCTCACAATCTAACCCCCACATTCTCACCTTCACACCCTCACCCTCACACTCTCATCCTCAAACTCTCACCCTCACACTTTCAACCTCACACTCTCACCCTCACACTCTCACCCTCAAACTCTCACCCTCACAAACTCACCCTAACATTCTAACCATCAAACTCTCATCCTCACACTTTCAACCTCAAAATGTCACCCTCACACTCTCACCCTCACACACTCACCCTCATAATGTCACCCTCACCCTCTCACCCTCACACTCTCACCCTCACACTCTCATCCTCACACTCTGACCCTCGCACTCTCATACTCACACGGTCACCCTCGCACTCTGACCCTCGCACTCTCACCCTCACACCCTCAACCTCACTCAACATCACAATCTCACCCTCGCACTCTCACCCTCACACACTCACCTTCGCACTTTCACCATCACACACACTCACATTCAACCTCACTTTCTCACCCTCACACTCTCACCCTCACAATGTCACCATCACACTCTCACCCTCACACTCTCAACCTCACCCTCACACCCTCACACTCGCACCCTCACCCTCTCATCCTCACACTCTCACCCTCACACTTTCAACCTCACACACTCACCCTCATACTCTCATCCTCACACTTTCAAACTCACACTCTCTCCCTCACACTCTCAACCTCACCCTCACTCTCTCACCCTCACAATCTCGCCCTCACACTTTAACCCTCACACTTTCAACCTCACAATATCACTCTCACACTCTCACCCTCACACATTCAACCTCACACTGTTACCCTCACATTCTCAACCTCACACTCTCACCCTCACACTCTCACCCTCACACTCTCACATTCTCAACCTCACACTCTCACTCTCACACTCCCTGTCAACCTCACACTTTCACTGACAAATTCTCACCCTCACACTCTCACCATCAAACTCTCACCCTCATATTCTCATCCTCACCTTGTCACCCTCACACTCTCACCCTCACAATCTCACTCTCGCACTCTGACCCTCACACTCTCACTCTCACACTCTCACTCTCACACTCTCACTCTCACACTCTCACCCTCACACTCTCACACTCTCACCCTCACATTCTCACCCTCGCACTCTCACCCTCACACTGTCACCCTCACAATGTCACCCTCACACACTCACCATCGCACTCTCACCCTCACACACTCACCCTCAAAATGTCACCCTCACCCTCTCACCCTCACACTCTCACCCTCACATTCTGATCCTCACACTCACCCTCGCACTCTCAGACTCCCACTGTCACCCTCACACTCTAACCCTCGCACTCTCACCCTCACACCCTCAACCTCACTCTCTCAACCTCACACTCTCACCCTCGCACACTCACCCTCACAAACTCACCTTCGCACTTTCACCCTCACACACATCCTCACACTTTCAACCTCACACTCTCACCATCACACTTTCACCCTCACACTGTCACCCTCATACTCTCAACTTCAGCCTCACACTCTCAGCCTCACCCTCACTCTCTCACCCTCACACTCTCACCCTCACACTCTCACCCTCACACTTTCAACCTCACACTATCACACTCACAATCTCACAGTCTCAACCTCACCCTCTCACCCTCACACTCACACCCTCACACTCTCACCCTCACACTCTCATCCTCACACTTTCAACCTCCCAATCTCACCCTCACACTCTCATCCTCACACTTTCAAACTCACACTCTCACCCTCACATCCTCAACCTCACCCTCACTCTCTCACCCTCACACTCTCACCCTCACACTCTCAACCTCACACTCTCACCCTCACATTTTCAACCGCACACTGTGACCTTCACATTCTCAACCTCACACTCTCACTCTCACTCTCTCACCCTCACACTCTCACATTCTCAACCTCACACTCTCACCCTCACACTCTCAACCTCACTCTCACACTCTCACCCTCACACTCTCACATTCTCAACCTCACACTCTCACCCTGACTCTCTCAACGTCTCAATCTCACCCTCACACTCTCAACCTCACCCTCACACTCTCACCCTCACACTCACCCTCACACTCTCACCCTCTCACTCTCACCCTGACATTCTCAACCTCACACTCTCACCCTAACAATCTCACCCTCACAATGTCACCATCTCACTCTCACCCTCACACTCTCAACCTCAACCTCTCACCCTCACAATCTCACCCTCACACTTTCATCCTTATACTCTCACCCTCACACACTCATCCTCACACTTCCAACCTCACACTCTCACCCTCACACTCTCACCTTCAATCTCTCACCCTCACAAACTCACCCTAACATTCTAAACCTCAAACTCTCACCCTCACAATTTCAACCTCACAATGTCACCCTCACACTCTCACCCTCACACTCTCACCCTCACACTCTCACCCTCACACTTTCAACCTCACACTCTCACAATCTCACCCTCACATTCTCACCATTACACTCTCACCCTCACACTCTCCCCCTCACAATCTCACCCTCACATTCTCACCCTCACACTCTCACCCTCACATTCTCACTCTCACACTTTCAACCTCACACTCTCACCCTCAAACTCTCACCCTCACACTTTCATCCTCACACTCTCATCCTCACTCTCACCCTCACACTCTCACCCTCAGAATCTCAACCCTCACACTCTCACCCTCACACATTCAACCTCACACTCTCACCCTCACACTCTTAACCTCACACTTTCAACCTCACACTGTCACCAACACACACTGACCCTCACATTTTCACCCTCTCACTGTCACCCTCACACTCTCACCCTCACACTCTCACCCTCACACTCTCACTCTGACACTCTCACCCTCACACTTGTACCCTCACAATCTCACCCTCACACTGTCGGCCACACACACTGACCGTCACATTTTCACTATTACAATTTCACCTTCCCACTGTCGCCCACACAGACTGACCCTCATATTTTCACCCTCACTCTGTCACCCTCACACTGTCCCCCTTACACTGTCACCCTCACACTGTCACCCTCAAATTCTCACCCTCACACTCTCACCCTCACACTCACCCTCACATTCTCACCCTCACACTCTCATCCTCACATTCTCACCCTCACATTCTCACCCGCACCCTCTCACACACACATTCTCAACCTCACATTCTCACCCTCATGATCTCACCCTCACATTCTCCCCCTCACACCCTCACCCTCACACTCTCATCCTAACATTCTCACCCTCACATTCTCACACTCACACTCTCACCCTCACAATCTCACCCTCACATTTTCACCCTCACATTCTCACCCTCACACACTCACCTGCACCCTCTCACACACACATTCTCACCCGCACATTCTCACCCTCACAATCTAACCCCCACATTCTCACCTTCACACCCTCACCCTCACACTCTCATCCTCAAACTCTCACCCTCACACTTTCAACCTCACACTCTCACCCTCACACTCTCACCCTCAAACTCTCACCCTCACAAACTCACCCTAACATTCTAACCATCAAACTCTCATCCTCACAATTTCATCCTCAAAATGTCACCCTCACACTCTCACCCTCACACACTCACCCTCATAATGTCACCCTCACCCTCTCACCCTCACACTCTCACCCTCACACTCTCATCCTCACACTCTGACCCTCGCACTCTCATACTCACACGGTCACCCTCGCACTCTGACCCTCGCACTCTCACCCTCACACCCTCAACCTCACTCAACATCACAATCTCACCCTCGCACTCTCACCCTCACACACTCACCTTCGCACTTTCACCATCACACACACTCACATTCAACCTCACTTTCTCACCCTCACACTCTCACCCTCACAATGTCACCATCACACTCTCACCCTCACACTCTCAACCTCACCCTCACACCCTCACACTCGCACCCTCACACTCTCATCCTCACACTCTCACCCTCACACTTTCAACCTCACACACTCACCCTCATACTCTCATCCTCACACTTTCAAACTCACACTCTCTCCCTCACACTCTCAACCTCACCCTCACTCTCTCACCCTCACAATCTCGCCCTCACACTTTAACCCTCACACTTTCAACCTCACAATATCACTCTCACACTCTCACCCTCACACATTCAACCTCACACTGTTACCCTCACATTCTCAACCTCACACTCTCACCCTCACACTCTCACCCTCACACTCTCACATTCTCAACCTCACACTCTCACTCTCACACTCCCTGTCAACCTCACACTTTCACTGACAAATTCTCACCCTCACACTCTCACCATCAAACTCTCACCCTCATATTCTCATCCTCACCTTGTCACCCTCACACTCTCACCCTCACAATCTCACTCTCGCACTCTGACCCTCACACTCTCACTCTCACACTCTCACCCTCACACTCTCACACTCTCACCCTCACATTCTCACCCTCGCACTCTCACCCTCACACTGTCACCCTCACAATGTCACCCTCACACACTCACCATCGCACTCTCACCCTCACACACTCACCCTCAAAATGTCACCCTCACCCTCTCACCCTCACACTCTCACCCTCACATTCTGATCCTCACACTCACCCTCGCAATCTCAGACTCCCACTGTCACCCTCACACTCTAACCCTCGCACTCTCACCCTCACACCCTCAACCTCACTCTCTCAACCTCACACTCTCACCCTCGCACACTCACCCTCACAAACTCACCTTCGCACTTTCACCCTCACACACATCCTCACACTTTCAACCTCACACTCTCACCATCACACTTTCACCCTCACACTGTCACCCTCATACTCTCAACTTCAGCCTCACACTCTCAGCCTCACCCTCACTCTCTCACCCTCACACTCTCACCCTCACACTCTCACCCTCACATTTTCAACCTCACACTATCACACTCACAATCTCACAGTCTCAACCTCACCCTCTCACCCTCACACTCACACCCTCACACTCTCACCCTCACACTCTCACCCTCACACTTTCAACCTCCCAATCTCACCCTCACACTCTCATCCTCACACTTTCAAACTCACACTCTCACCCTCACATCCTCAACCTCACCCTCACTCTCTCACCCTCACACTCTCACCCTCACACTCTCACCCTCACACTCTCACCCTCACATTTTCAACCGCACACTGTGACCTTCACATTCTCAACCTCACACTCTCACTCTCACTCTCTCACCCTCACACTCTCACATTCTCAACCTTACACTCTCACCCTCACACTCTCAACCTCACTCTCACACTCTCACCCTCACACTCTCACATTCTCAACCTCACACTCTCACCCTGACTCTCTCAACGTCTCAATCTCACCCTCACACTCTCAACCTCACCCTCACACTCTCACCCTCACACTCACCCTCACACTCTCACCCTCTCACTCTCACCCTGACATTCTCAACCTCACACTCTCACCCTAACACTCTCACCCTCACAATGTCACCATCTCACTCTCACCCTCACACTCTCAACCTCAACCTCTCACCCTCACAATCTCACCCTCACACTTTCATCCTTATACTCTCACCCTCACACACTCATCCTCACACTTCCAACCTCACACTCTCACCCTCACACTCTCACCTTCAATCTCTCACCCTCACAAACTCACCCTAACATTCTAAACCTCAAACTCTCACCCTCACAATTTCAACCTCACAATGTCACCCTCACACTCTCACCCTCACACTCTCACCCTCACAATCTCACCCTCACACTTTCAACCTCACACTCTAACAATCTCACCCTCACATTCTCACCCTTACACTCTCACCCTCACACTCTCACCCTCACATTTTCAACCGCACACTGTGACCTTCACATTCTCAACCTCACACTCTCACTCTCACTCTCTCACCCTCACACTCTCACATTCTCAACCTCACACTCTCACCCTCACACTCTCAACCTCACTCTCACACTCTCACCCTCACACTCTCACATTCTCAACCTCACACTCTCACCCTGACTCTCTCAACGTCTCAATCTCACCCTCACACTCTCAACCTCACCCTCACACTCTCACCCTCACACTCACCCTCACACTCTCACCCTCTCACTCTCACCCTGACATTCTCAACCTCACACTCTCACCCTAACACTCTCACCCTCACAATGTCACCATCTCACTCTCACCCTCACACTCTCAACCTCAACCTCTCACCCTCACACTCTCACCCTCACACTTTCATCCTTATACTCTCACCCTCACACACTCATCCTCACACTTCCAACCTCACACTCTCACCCTCACACTCTCACCTTCAATCTCTCACCCTCACAAACTCACCCTAACATTCTAAACCTCAAACTCTCACCCTCACAATTTCAACCTCACAATGTCACCCTCACACTCTCACCCTCACACTCTCACCCTCACAATCTCACCCTCACACTTTCAACCTCACACTCTAACAATCTCACCCTCACATTCTTACCCTTACACTCTCACCCTCACACTCTCATCCTCACAATCCCACCCTCGCATTCTCACCCTCACACTCTCTCCCTCACATTCTCACTCTCACCCTTTCAACCTCACACTCTCACCCTCAAACTCTCACCCTCACACTTTCATCCTCACACTCTCATCCTCACTCTCACCCTCACACTCTCACTCACACAATCTCAACCCTCGCACTCTTACCCTCACAAACTCAACTTCGCACTTTCACCCTCACACACATCCTCACACGTTCAACCTCACACTCTCACCATCACACTCTCACCCTCACACTCTCACCCTCATAATCTCAACCTCAGCCTCACATTCTCAACCTCACCCTCACTCTCTCACCCTCACACTCTCACCATCACACTCTCACCCTCACACTCTCACCCTCATACTCTCAAGCTCAGCCTCACACTCTCAACCTCACCCTCACTCTCTCACCCTCACACTCTCACCCTCACACTCTCACCCTCACACTTTGAACCTCACACTATCACACTCACACTCTCACCATCACACTCTCACCCTCACGATGTCACCCTCACTCTCACCCTCACACTCTCAACCTCACCCTCTCACCCACACACTCTCACCCTCACACTTTCAACCTCACACTCTCACCCTCACACTCTCTTCCTCACACTTTCAAACTCACACTCTCACCCTCACACCCTCAACCTCACCCTCACTCTCTCACCCTCACACTCTCACCCTCACACTGTCACCCTCACGCTCTCACCTTCACACTCTCACCCTCACGCTCTCACCCTCACACTCTCACCCTCACACTTTCAACCTCACACTCTCAACCTCACCCTCACACTCTCACCCTCACACTCTCACAGTCTCAACCTCACACTCTCACCCTGACACTCTCACCGTCTCAACCTCACCCTCACACTCTCACCCTCAAACTCTCACCTTCACACTCTCACCCTCTCACTCTCACCCTGACATTCTCAACCTCACACTCTCACCCTAACACTCTCACCCACCCAATGTCACCATCACACTCTCATCCTGGCACTCTCAACCTCACCCTCTCACCCTCACACTCTCACCCTCACACTTTCAACCTTACACTCTCACCCTCACACACTCACCCTCACAATTTCAACCTCACACTCTCACACTCACACTCTCACCTTCAATCTCTCACCCTCACAAACTCACCCTAACATTCTAAACCTCAAAATCTCACCCTCACAATTTCAATCTCACAATTTCACCCTCACACTCTCACCCTGACACTCTCACCCTCACAATCTTACCCTCACACTTTCAACCTCACACTCTCACAATCTCACCCTCACATTCTCACCCTTACACTCTCACCCTCATTCTCATCCTCACCTTGTCACCCTCACACTCTCACTCTCACACTCTCACCCTCACACTCTCACTCAGACTCTCACCCTCACACTCTCACTCTCACACTCTCACCCTCACACTCTCACTCTCACACTCTCACCCTCACATTCTCACCCTCGCAGTCTCACCCTCACACTGTCAACCTCACAATGTCACCCTCACACACTCACTCAGACTCTCACCCTCACACTCTCACTCTCACACTCTCACCCTCACACTCTCACTCTCACACTCTCACCCTCACACTCTCACTCTCACACTCTCACCCTCACATTCTCACCCTCGCAGTCTCACCCTCACACTGTCACCCTCACAATGTCACCCTCACACACTCACTCAGACTCTCACCCTCACACTCTCACTCTCACACTCTCACCCTCACACTCTCACCCTCACACTCTCACCCTCACATTTTCAACCGCACACTGTGACCTTCACATTCTCAACCTCACACTCTCACTCTCACTCTCTCACCCTCACACTCTCACATTCTCAACCTCACACTCTCACCCTCACACTCTCAACCTCACTCTCACACTCTCACCCTCACACTCTCACATTCTCAACCTCACACTCTCACCCTGACTCTCTCAACGTCTCAATCTCACCCTCACACTCTCAACCTCACCCTCACACTCTCACCCTCACACTCACCCTCACACTCTCACCCTCTCACTCTCACCCTGACATTCTCAACCTCACACTCTCACCCTAACACTCTCACCCTCACAATGTCACCATCTCACTCTCACCCTCACACTCTCAACCTCAACCTCTCACCCTCACACTCTCACCCTCACACTTTCATCCTTATACTCTCACCCTCACACACTCATCCTCACACTTCCAACCTCACACTCTCACCCTCACACTCTCACCTTCAATCTCTCACCCTCACAAACTCACCCTAACATTCTAAACCTCAAACTCTCACCCTCACAATTTCAACCTCACAATGTCACCCTCACACTCTCACCCTCACACTCTCACCCTCACAATCTCACCCTCACACTTTCAACCTCACACTCTAACAATCTCACCCTCACATTCTCACCCTTACACTCTCACCCTCACACTCTCATCCTCACAATCCCACCCTCGCATTCTCACCCTCACACTCTCTCCCTCACATTCTCACTCTCACCCTTTCAACCTCACACTCTCACCCTCAAACTCTCACCCTCACACTTTCATCCTCACACTCTCATCCTCACTCTCACCCTCACACTCTCACTCACACAATCTCAACCCTCGCACTCTTACCCTCACAAACTCAACTTCGCACTTTCACCCTCACACACATCCTCACACGTTCAACCTCACACTCTCACCATCACACTCTCACCCTCACACTCTCACCCTCATAATCTCAACCTCAGCCTCACATTCTCAACCTCACCCTCACTCTCTCACCCTCACACTCTCACCATCACACTCTCACCCTCACACTCTCACCCTCATACTCTCAAGCTCAGCCTCACACTCTCAACCTCACCCTCACTCTCTCACCCTCACACTCTCACCCTCACACTCTCACCCTCACACTTTGAACCTCACACTATCACACTCACACTCTCACCCTCACACTCTCACCCTCACGATGTCACCCTCACTCTCACCCTCACACTCTCAACCTCACCCTCTCACCCACACACTCTCACCCTCACACTTTCAACCTCACACTCTCACCCTCACACTCTCTTCCTCACACTTTCAAACTCACACTCTCACCCTCACACCCTCAACCTCACCCTCACTCTCTCACCCTCACACTCTCACCCTCACACTGTCACCCTCACGCTCTCACCTTCACACTCTCACCCTCACGCTCTCACCCTCACACTCTCACCCTCACACTTTCAACCTCACACTCTCAACCTCACCCTCACACTCTCACCCTCACACTCTCACAGTCTCAACCTCACACTCTCACCCTGACACTCTCACCGTCTCAACCTCACCCTCACACTCTCACCCTCAAACTCTCACCTTCACACTCTCACCCTCTCACTCTCACCCTGACATTCTCAACTTCACACTCTCACCCTAACACTCTCACCCACCCAATGTCACCATCACACTCTCATCCTGGCACTCTCAACCTCACCCTCTCACCCTCACACTCTCACCCTCACACTTTCAACCTTATACTCTCACCCTCACACACTCACCCTCACAATTTCAACCTCACACTCTCACACTCACACTCTCACCTTCAATCTCTCACCCTCACAAACTCACCCTAACATTCTAAACCTCAAAATCTCACCCTCACAATTTCAATCTCACAATTTCACCCTCACACTCTCACCCTGACACTCTCACCCTCACAATCTTACCCTCACACTTTCAACCTCACACTCTCACAATCTCACCCTCACATTCTCACCCTTACACTCTCACCCTCATTCTCATCCTCACCTTGTCACCCTCACACTCTCACTCTCACACTCTCACCCTCACACTCTCACTCAGACTCTCACCCTCACACTCTCACTCTCACACTCTCACCCTCACACTCTCACTCTCACACTCTCACCCTCACATTCTCACCCTCGCAGTCTCACCCTCACACTGTCAACCTCACAATGTCACCCTCACACACTCACTCAGACTCTCACCCTCACACTCTCACTCTCACACTCTCACCCTCACACTCTCACTCTCACACTCTCACCCTCACACTCTCACTCTCACACTCTCACCCTCACATTCTCACCCTCGCAGTCTCACCCTCACACTGTCACCCTCACAATGTCACCCTCACACACTCACTCAGACTCTCACCCTCACATTCTCACTCTCACACTCTCACCCTCACACTCTCACTCTCACACTCTCACCCTCACACTCTCACTCTCACACTCTCACCCTCACATTCTCACCCTCGCAGTCTCACCCTCACACTGTCACCCTCACTATGTCACCCTCACACACTCACTCAGACTCTCACCCTCACACTCTCACTCTCACACTCTCACCCTCACACTCTCACTCAGACTCTCACGCTCACACTCTCACTCTCACACTCTCACCCTCACACTCTCACTCTCACACTCTCACCCTCACACTCTCACTCTCACACTCTCACTCTCACATTCTCACCCTCGCAGTCTCACCCTCACACTGTCACCCTCACAATGTCACCCTCACACACTCACCCTCGCACTCTCACCCTCACACACTCACCCTCAAAATGTCACCCTCACCCTCTCACCCTCACACTCTCACCCTCACACTCTCATCCTCACACTCTGACCCTCGCATTCTCACCCTCACACCCTCAACCTCACACTCTCAACCTCACACTCTCACCTTCGCACTCTCACCCTCAAAAACTCACCTTCACACTTTCACCCTCACACACATCCTCACACTTTCAACCTCACACTCTCACCATCACACTCTCACCCTCACACTCTCACCCTCATACTCTCAACCTCAGCCTCACACTCTCGACCTCACCCTCACTCTCTCACCCTCTCACTCTCACCCTCACACTCTCACCCTCACACTCTCGCCCTCATACTCTCAACTTCACACTCACTCTCTCACCCCCACAATCTCACCCTCACACTCTCACTCTCACACTTTCAACCTCACACTATCACACTCACTCTCACCCTCACACTCTCACCCTCACGATGTCACCCTCACACTCTCACCCTCACACTCTCAACCTCACCCTCTCACCCTCACACTCTCACCCTCACACTCTCACCCTCACACTCTCACCCTCACACTCTCAACCTCACCCTCTCACCCTCACACTCTCACCCTCACACTTTCACACTCACACTCTCACCCTCACACTCTCATCCTCACACTTTCAAACTCACACTGTGACCTACACATTCTCAACCTCACACTCTCACTCTCACTCTCTCACCCTCACACTCTCACATTCTCAACCTCACACTCTCACCCTCACACTCTCAACCTCACCCTCACACTCTCACCCTCACACTCTCACAGTCTCAACCTCACACTCTCACCCTGACACTCTCACCGTCTCAATCTCACCCTCACACTCTCAACCTCACCCCCACACTCTCACCCTCACACTCTCACCCTCACACTCTCACCCTCTCACTCTCACCCTGACATTCTCAACCTCACACTCTCACCCTAACACTCTCACCCTCACAATGTCACCATCACACTCTCATCCTCGCTCTCTCAACCTCACCCTCTCACCCTCACACTCTCACCCTCACACTTTCATCCTTACACTCTCACCCTCACACACTCACCCTCACACTTTCAACCTCACACTCTCACCCTCACACTCTCACCTTCAATCTCTCACCCTCACAAACTCACCCTAACATTCTAAACCTCAAACTCTCACCCTCATAATTTCAGCCTCACAATTTCACCCTCACACTCTCACCCTGACACTCTCACCCTCACAATCTTACCCTCACACTTTCAACCTCACACTCTCACAATCTCACCCTCACATTCTCACCCTTACACTCTCACCCTCATTCTCATCCTCACCTTGTCACCCTCACACTCTCACTCTCACACTCTCACCCTCACACTCTCACTCACACTCACCCTCACACTCTCACCCTCACACTCTCACTCTCACACTCTCACCCTCACACGCTCACTCTCACACTCTCACCCTCACATTCTCACCCTCGCAATCTCACCCTCACACTGTCACCCTCACAATGTCACCCTCACACACGCACCCTCGCACTCTCACCCTCACACACTCACACTCAAAATGTCACCCTCACATTCTCACCCTCACACTCTCACCCTCACACTCTCATCCTCACAATCTCACCCTCGCACTCTCACACTCCCACTGTCACCATCACACTCTGACCCTCGCACTCTCACCCTCACACCCTCAACCTCACACTCTCACCCTCACACTCTCACCCTCACACTCTCACTCTCACACTCTCACCCTCACACTCTCACTCTCACACTCTCACCCTCTCATTCTCACCCTCGCACTCACCCTCACACTATCACCCTCACAATGTCACCCTCACACACTCACCCTCGCACTCTCACCCTCACACACTCACCCTCAAAATGTCACCCTCACACTCTCACCCTCACACTCTCACTCTCACACTCTCATCCTCACACTCTCACCCTCGCACTCTCACACTCCCACTGTCACCCTCACACTCTGACCCTCGCACTCTCACCCTCACACCCTCAACCTCAAACTCTCAACCTCACACTCTCACCCTCGCACTCTCACCCTCAAAAACTCACCTTCGCACTTTCACCCTCACACACATCCTCACACTTTCAACCTCACACTCTCACCATCACACTCTCACCCTCACACTCTCACCCTCATACTCTCAACTTCAGCCTCACACTCTCAACCTCACCCTCACTCTCTCTCCCTCACACTCTCACCCTCACACTCTCACCCTCACACTCTCGCCCTCATACTCTCAACTTCACACTCACTCTCTCACCCCCACAATCTCACCCTCACACTCTCACCCTCACACTTTCAACCTCACACTATCACACTCACTCTCACCCTCACACTCTCACACTCATGATGTCACCCTCACACTCTCACGCTCACACTCTCAACCTCACACTCTCACCCTCACACTCTCACCCTCACACTCTCACCCTCACAATTTCAACCTCACACTCTCATCCTCACACTCTCATCCTCACACTTTCAAACTCACACTCTCACCCTCACACCCTCAACCTCACCCTCACTCTCTCACCCTCACACTCTCACCCTCACATTCTCACCCTCACACTCTCACCCTCACACTTTCAACCTCACACTGTGTCCTTCACATTCTCAACCTCACACTCTCACTCTCACACTCTTAGCCTCACACTCTCACATTCTCAACCTCACACTCTCACCCTCACACTCTCAACCTCACCCTCACACTTTCACCCTCACACTCTCACAGTCTCAACCTCACACTCTCAACCTGACACTCTCACCGTCTCAATCTCACCCTCACACTCTCAACCTCACCCTCACACTCTCACCCTCACACTCTCACCCTCACACTCTCACCCTCTCACTCTCACCCTGACATTCTCAACCTCACACTCTCACCCTAACACTCTCACCCTCACAATGTCACCATCACACTCTCACCCTCACACTCTCAACCTCACCCTCTCACCCTCACACTCTCACCCTCACACTTTCAAACTTAAACACTCACCCTCACACACTCACCCTCACACTTTCAACCTCACACTCTCACCCTCACATTCTCACCTTCAATCTCTCACCCTCACAAATTCATCCTAACATTCTAAACCTCAAACTCTCACCCTCACAATTTCAACCTCACAATGTCACCCTCACACTCTCACCCTCACACTCTCACCCTCACAATTTCAACCTCACACTCTCACAATCTCACCCTCACATTCTCACCATTACACTCTCACCCTCACACTCTCCCCCTCACAATCTCACCCTCACATTCTCACCCTCACACTCTCACCCTCACATTCTCACTCTCACACTTTCACCCTCACACTCTCACCCTCAAACTCTCACCCTCACACTTTCATCCTCACACTCTCATCCTCACTCTCACCCTCACACTCTCACCCTCAGAATCTCAACCCTCACACTCTCACCCTCACACATTCAACCTCACACTCTCACCCTCACACTCTTAGCCTCACACTTTCAACCTCACACTGTCACCAACACACACTGACCCTCACATTTTCACCCTCTCACTGTCACCCTCACAATCTCACCCTCACACTCTCACCCTCACACTCTCACTCTGACACTCTCACCCTCACACTTTCACGCTCACAATCTCACCTTCACACTCTCACTCTGACACTCTCACCCTCACACTTTCACCCTCACTCTGTCACCCTCACACTGTCCCCCTTACACTCTCACCCTCACACTGTCACCCTCAAATTCTCACCCTCACACTCTCACCCTCACACTCACCCTCACATTCTCACCCTCACACTCTCATCCTCACATTCTCACCCTCACATTCTCACCCGCACCCTCTCACACACACATTCTCAACCTCACATTCTCACCCTCATGATCTCACCCTCACATTCTCCCCCTCACACCCTCACCCTCACACTCTCATCCTAACATTCTCACCCTCACATTCTCACACTCACACTCACACCCTCACAATCTCACCCTCACATTTTCACCCTCACATTCTCACCCTCACACACTCACCTGCACCCTCTCACACACACATTCTCACCCGCACATTCTCACCCTCACAATCTAACCCTCACATTCTCAGCTTCACACCCTCACCCTCACACTCTCATCCTCAAACTCTCACCCTCACACTTTCAACCTCACACTCTCACCCTCACACTCTCACCCTCAAACTCTCACCCTCACAAACTCACCCTAACATTCTAACCATCAAACTCTCATCCTCACAATTTCAACCTCAAAATGTCACCCTCACACTCTCACCCTGACACTCTCACCCTCACAATCTCACCCTCAAACTTTCAACCTCACACTCTCACAATCTCACCCTCACATTCTCACCCTTACACTCTCACCCTCACACTCTCACCCTCACAATCTCACCCCCACATTCTCACCCTCACACTTTCAACCTCACACTCTCACCCACAAACTAGCACCCTCACACTGTCATCCTCAGACTCTCATCCTCACTCTCACCATCACACACTCACCCTTGCACATCCAACCTCACACTCTCACCCTCACAATCTCACCCTCACACTCTCACCCTCACACTTTCAACCTCACACTCTCACCCTCACACTCTCACCCTCACACTTTCAAACTCACACTGTCGCCCTCACACTCTGACCCTCACATTTTCACCCTCACAGTCTCAACCTCACACTTTCAACCTCACACTCTCACCCTCGCACTCTCACCCTCACACTTTCACCCTCACAATGTGACCCTCACATTCTCACCCTCTCACACTCACCCTCACACTCTTTCCTCATAATGTCACCCTCACCCTCTCACACTCACACTCTCACCCTCACATTCTCATCCTCACACTCTGACCCTTCCACTCTCATACTCACACGGTCACCCTCACACTCTGACCCTCGCACTCTCACCCTCACACCCTCAACCTCACACTCTCAACATCACAATCTCACCCTCGCACTCTCACCCTCACACACTCACCTTCGCACTTTCACCATCACACAGACACTCACACATTCAACCTCACTTTCTCACCCTCACACTCTCACCCTCACACTCTCACCCTCACACTCTCAACCTCACCCTCTCACCCTCACAATCTCACCCTCCCACTCTCACCCTCACACTCTCACCCTCACACTTTCAACCTCACACTCTCACCCTCATACTCTCATCCACACACTTTCAACCTCACACTCTCTTCCTCACATTCTCAACCTCACACGCACTCTCTCACCCTCACAGTCTCACCCTCACACTCGCACCCTCACACTTTCACCCTCACAATGTCACCCTCACACTCTCACCCTCACACTTTCAACCTCACACTGTCACCCTCACATTCTCAACCTCACACTCTCACCCTCACACTCTCACCCTCACACTCTCACATTCTCAACCTCACACTCTCACTCTCACCCTCCCTGTCAACCTCACACTTTCACTGACACATTCTCACCCTCACACTCTCACCATCAAACTCTGACCCTCACATTCTCATCCTCACCTTGTCACCCTCACACTCTCACTCTCACACTCTCACCCTCACTCTCACTCTCACACTCTCACCCTCACACTCCACCTCTCACACTCTCACCCTCACACTCACTCTCACACTCTCACCATCACATTCTCACCCTTGCACTCTCACCCTCACACTGTCACCATCACAATGTCACCCTCACACACTCACCCTCGCACTCTCACCCTCACACACTCACCCTCAAAATGTCACCCTCACCCTCTCACCCTCACACTCTCACCCTCACACTCTCATCCTCACACTCTCACCCTCGCACTCGCACACTCCCACTGTCACCCTTACACTCTGACCCTCGCACTCTCACCCTCACACCCTCAACCTCACACTCTCAACCTCACACTCTCACCCTCGCACTCTCACCCTCACAAACTCACCTTCGCACTTGCACACTCACACACATCCTTACATTTTCAACCTCACACTCTCACCATCACACTCTCACCCTCACACTCTCACACTCATACTCTCAACCTCAGCCTCACACTCTCAACCTCACCCTCACTCTCTCACCCTCACACTCTCACCCTCACACTCTCACCCTCACACTCTCACCCTCATACTCTCAACTTCACACTCATTCTCTCAACCCCACAATCTCACCCTCACACTCTCACCCTCACACTTTCAACCTCACACTATCACACTCACACTCTCACCCTCACACTCTCCCCCTCACTATGTCACCCTCACACTGTCACCCTCACACTCTCAACCTCACCCTCTCACCCTCACATTCTCACTCTCACACTTTCAACCTCACACTCTCACCCTCAAACTCTCACCCTCACACTTTCATCCTCACACTCTCATCCTCACTCTCACCCTCACACTCTCACCCTCAGAATCTCAACCCTCACACTCTCACCCTCACACATTCAACCTCACACTCTCACCCTCACACTCTTAGCCTCACACTTTCAACCTCACACTGTCACCAACACACACTGACCCTCACATTTTCACCCTCTCACTGTCACCCTCACAATCTCACCCTCACACTCTCACCCTCAAACTCTCACCCTCACACTTTCATCCTCACACTCTCATCCTCACTCTCACCCTCACACTCTCACCCTCACACTCTCACTCTGACACTCTCACCCTCACACTTTCACCCTCACAATCTCACCCTCACACTCTCACTCTGACACTCTCACCCTCACACTTTCACCCTCACTCTGTCACCCTCACACTGTCCCCCTTACACTGTCACCCTCACACTGTCACCCTCAAATTCTCACCCTCACACTCTCACCCTCACATTCACCCTCACATTCTCACCCTCACACTCTCATCCTCACATTCTCACCCTCACATTCTCACCCGCACCCTCTCACACACACATTCTCAACCTCACATTCTCACCCTCATGATCTCACCCTCACATTCTCCCACTCACACCCTCACCCTCACATTCTCATCCTAACATTCTCACCCTCACATTCTCACACTCACACTCTCACCCTCACAATCTCACCCTCACATTTTCACCCTCACTTTCTCATCCTCACACACTCACCTGCACCCTCTCACACACACATTCTCACCCGCACATTCTCACCCTCACAATCTAACCCTCACATTCTCACCTTCACACCCTCACCCTCACACTCTCATCCTCAAACTCTCACCCTCACACTTTCAACCTCACACTCTCACCCTCACACTCTCACCCTCAAACTCTCACCCTCACAAACTCACCCTAACATTCTAACCATCAAACTCTCATCCTCACAATTTCAACCTCAAAATGTCACCCTCACACTCTCACCCTCACACACTCACCCTCATAATGTCACCCTCACCCTCTCACCCTCACACTCTCACCCTCACACTCTCATCCTCACACTCTGACCCTCGCACTCTCATACTCACACGGTCACCCTCACACTCTGACCCTCGCACTCTCACCCTCACACCCTCAACCTCACTCAACATCACAATCTCACTCTCGCACTCTCACCCTCACACACTCACCTTCGCACTTTCACCATCACACACACACTCACATTCAACCTCACTTTCTCACCCTCACACTCTCACCCTCACAATGTCACCATCACACTCTCACCCTCACACTCTCAACCTCACTCTCTCACCCTCACACTCTCACCCTCACACTCTCACCCTCACACTTTCAACCTCACACACTCACCCTCATACTCTCATCCTCACACTTTCAAACTCACACTCTCTCCCTCACACTCTCAACCTCACCCTCACTCTCTCACCCTCACAATCTCACCCTCACACTCTCACCCTCACACTTTCAACCTCACAATGTCACTCTCACACTCTCACCCTCACACATTCAACCTCACACTGTTACCCTCACATTCTCAACCTCACACTCTCACCCTCACACTCTCACCCTCACACTCTCACATTCTCAACCTCACACTCTCACTCTCACACTCCCTGTCAACCTCACACTTTCACTGACAAATTCTCACCCTCACACTCTCACCATCAAACTCTCACCCTCATATTCTCATCCTCACCTTGTCACCCTCACACTCTCACCCTCACACTCTCACTCTCACACTCTCACTCTCACACTCTCACCCTCACACTCTCACACTCTCACCCTCACATTCTCACCCTCGCACTCTCACCCTCACACTGTCACCCTCACAATGTCACCCTCACACACTCACCCTCGCACTCTCACCCTCACACTCTCACCCTAACATTCTGATCCTCACACTCACCCTCGCACTCTCAGACTACCACTGTCACCCTCACCCTCTGACCCTCACACTCTCACCCTCACACTCTCACCCTCACACTTTCAACCTCACACTGTGACCTTCACTTTCTCAACCTCACACTCTCACTCTCACACTCTCACCCTCACACTCTCACATTCTCAACCTCACACTCTCACCCTCACACTCTCAACCTCACCCTCACACTCTCACCCTCACACTCTCACATTCTCAACCTCACACTCTCACCCTGACACTCTCACCGTCTCAATCTCACCCTCACACTCTCAACCTCACCCTCACACTCTCACCCTCACACTCACCCTCACACTCTCACCCTCTCACTCTCACCCTGACATTCTCAACCTCACACTCTCACCCTAACACTCTCACCCTCACACTCTCAACCTCAACCTCTCACCCTCACACTCTCACCCTCACACTTTCAACCTTACACTCTCACCCTCACACACTCATCCTCACACTTTCAACCTCACACTCTCACCCTCACACTCTCACCTTCAATCTCTCACCCTTACAAACTCACCCTAACATTCTAAACCTCAAACTCTCACCCTCACAATTTCAACCTCACAATGTCACCCTCACACTCTCACCCTCACACTCTCACCCTCACAATCTCACCCTCACTCTTTCAACCTCACACTCTAACAATCTCACCCTCACATTCTCACCCTTACACTCTCACCCTCACACTCTCATCCTCACAATCTCACCCTCACATTCTCACCCTCACACTCTCACCCTCACATTCTCACTCTCACCCTTTCAACCTCACACTCTCACCCTCAAACTCTCACCCTCACACTTTCATCCTCACACTCTCATCCTCACTCTCACCCTCACACTCTCACTCACACAATCTCAACCCTCGCACTCTCACCCTCACAAACTCACCTTCGCACTTTCACCCTCACACACATCCTCACACTTTCAACCTCACACTCTCACCATCACACTCTCACCCTCACACTCTCACCCTCATACTCTCAACCTTAACCTCACACTCTCAACCTCACCCTCACTCTCTAACCCTCACACTCTCACCCTCACACTCTCACCCTCACACTCTCACCCTCACACTCTTATCCTCACACTTTCAAACTCACACTCTCATCCTCACACCCTCAACCTCACCCTCACTCTCTCACCCTCACACTCTCACCCTCACACTTTCAACCTTACACTCTCACCCTCACACACTCACCCTCACACTTTCAACCTCACACTCTCACCCTCACACTCTCACCTTCAATCTCCCACCCTCACAAACTCACCCTAACATTCTAAACCTCAAACTCTCACCCTCACAATTTCAACCTCACAATGTCACCCTCACACTCTCACCCTCACACTCTCACCCTCACAATCTCACCCTCACACTTTCAACCTCACACTCTCACAATCTCACCTTCACATTCTCACCATTACACTCTCACCCTCACACTCTCCCCCTCACAATCTCACCCTCACATTCTCACCCTCACACTCTCACCCTCACATTCTCACTCTCACACTTTCAACCTCACACTCTCACCCTCAAACTCTCACCCTCACACTTTCATCCTCACACTCTCATCCTCACTCTCACCCTCACACTCTCACCCTCAGAATCTCAACCCTCACACTCTCACCCTCACACATTCAACCTCACACTCTCACCCTCACACTCTTAACCTCACACTTTCAACCTCACACTGTCACCAACACACACTGACCCTCACATTTTCACCCTCTCACTGTCACCCTCACAATCTCACCCTCACACTCTCACCCTCACACTCTCACTCTGACACTCTCACCCTCACACTTTCACCCTCACACTCTCACCCTCACACTGTCGGCCACACACACTGACCCTCACATTTTCACCATTACAATTTCACCTTCCCACTGTCGCCCACACACACTGACCCTCATATTTTCACCCTCACTCTGTCACCCTCACACTGTCCCCCTTACACTCTCACCCTCACACTGTCACCCTCAAATTCTCACCCTCACACTCTCACCCTCACACTCACCCTCACATTCTCACCCTCACACTCTCATCCTCACATTCTCACCCTCACATTCTCACCCGCACCCTCTCACACACACATTCTCAACCTCACATTCTCACCCTCATGATCTCACCCTCACATTCTCCCCCTCACACCCTCACCCTCACACTCTCATCCTAACATTCTCACCCTCACATTCTCACACTCACACTCACACCCTCACAATCTCACCCTCACATTTTCACCCTCACATTCTCACCCTCACACACTCACCTGCACCCTCTCACACACACATTCTCACCCGCACATTCTCACCCTCACAATCTAACCCTCACATTCTCACCTTCACACCCTCACCCTCACACTCTCATCCTCAAACTCTCACCCTCACACTTTCAACCTCACACTCTCACCCTCACACTCTCACCCTCAAACTCTCACCCTCACAAACTCACCCTAACATTCTAACCATCTAACTCTCATCCTCACAATTTCAACCTCAAAATGTCACCCTCACACTCTCACCCTGACACTCTCACCCTCACAATCTCACCCTCAAACTTTCAACCTCACACTCTCACAATCTCACCCTCACATTCTCACCCTTACACTCTCACCCTCACACTCTCACCCTCACAATCTCACCCCCACATTCTCACCCTCACACTTTCAACCTCACACTCTCACCCACAAACTAGCACCCTCACACTGTCATCCTCAGACTCTCATCCTCACTCTCACCATCACACACTCACCCTTGCACTTCCAACCTCACACTCTCACCCTCACAATCTCACCCTCACACTCTCACCCTCACACTTTCAACCTCACACTCTCACCCTCACACTCTCACCCTCACCCTTTCAAACTCACACTGTCGCCCTCACACTCTGACCCTCACATTTTCACCCTCACAGTCTCAACCTCACACTTTCAACCTCACACTCTCACCCTCGCACTCTCACCCTCACACTTTCACCCTCACAATGTGACCCTCACATTCTCACCCTCTCACACTCACCCTCACACTCTCACCCTCATAATGTCACCCTCACCCTCTCACACTCACACTCTCACCCTCACATTCTCATCCTCACACTCTGACCCTTCCACTCTCATACTCACACGGTCACCCTCACACTCTGACCCTCGCACTCTCACTCTCACACCCTCAACCTCACACTCTCAACATCACAATCTCACCCTCGCACTCTCACCCTCACACACTCACCTTCGCACTTTCACCATCACACACACACTCACACATTCAACCTCACTTTCTCACCCTCACACTCTCACCCTCACACTCTCACCCTCACACTCTCAACCTCACCCTCTCACCCTCACAATCTCACCCTCCCACTCTCACCCTCACACTCTCACCCTCACACTTTCAACCTCACACTCTCACCCTCATACTCTCATCCACACACTTTCAACCTCACACTCTCTTCCTCACATTCTCAACCTCACACGCACTCTCTCACCCTCACAGTCTCACCCTCACACTCACCCTCACACTTTCACCCTCACAATGTCACCCTCACACTCTCACCCTCACACTTTCAACCTCACACTGTCACCCTCACATTCTCAACCTCACACTCTCACCCTCACACTCTCACCCTCACACTCTCACATTCTCAACCTCACACTCTCACTCTCACCCTCCCTGTCAACCTCACACTTTACTGACACATTCTCACCCTCACACTCTCACCATCAAACTCTGACCCTCACATTCTCATCCTCACCTTGTCACCCTCACACTCTCACTCTCACACTCTCACCCTCACACTCTCACTCTCACACTCTCACCCTCACCCTCGCACTCTCACACTCTCACCCTCACACTCCACCTCTCACACTCTCACCCTCACACTCACTCTCACACTCTCACCCTCACATTCTCACCCTTGCACTCTCACCCTCACACTGTCACCATCACAATGTCACCCTCACACACTCACCCTCGCACTCTCACCCTCACACACTCACCCTCAAAATGTCACTCTCACCCTCTCACCCTCACACTCTCACCCTCACACTCTCATCCTCACACTCTCACCCTCGCACTTGCACACTCCCACTGTCACCCTCACACTCTGACCCTCGCACTCTCACCCTCACACCCTCAACCTCACACTCTCAACCTCACACTCTCACCCTCGCACTCTCACCCTCACACTCTCACCCTCATACTCTCAACTTCACACTATCACACTCACACTCTCACCCTCACACTCTCCCCCTCACGATGTCACTCTCACACTGTCACCCTCACACTCTCAACCTCACCCTCTCACCCTCACACTCTCACCCTCACACTCTCATCCTCACACTTTCAACCTCACACTCTCACCCTCAAACTCTCATCCTCACACTTTCAAACTCACACTCTCATCCTCACACCCTCAACCTCACCCTCACTCTCTCACCCTCACACTCTCACCCTCACACTCTCAACCTCACACTTTCAACCTCACACTGTGACCTTCACATTCTCAACCTCACACTCTCACCCTCACACTCTCAACCTCACCCTCACACTCTCACCCTCACACTCTCACATTCTCAACCACACACTTTCAACCTCACACTCTCACCCTCACACTCTCACCCTCACACTTTCAACCTCACACTGTCGGCCTCACAATCTGACCCTCACATTTTCACCCTCACACTCTCAACCTCACACTTTCAACCACACACTGTCGCCCACACACTCTGACTGCCAGTTTCACCCTCAGTCTTTCACCCTCACACTCTCATCCTCACACTTTTGACCTCACACTGTCGCCCACACACTCTGACCGTCACATTTTCACCCTCAGTCTTTCACCCTCACACTCTCATCCTCACACTTTCAACCTCACCATCAAAATCTGACCCTCACATCTTCACGCTCGCTCTGTCACCCTCACTCTGTCACCCTCAATCTCTGACCCTCACATTCTTAACCTCACCTTGTCACCCTCACACTTTCAACTTCACATTGTCACCCTCAAACTGTCCCCCTCAACTTCTCATCCTCACATTCTGACACTCACACTCTCACCTTCACACTTTCATCCTCACACTCTAACTCTCACACTCTCAACCTCACCCTCACACTCTCACCCTCACACTCTCACTCTCACACTCTCACCCTCACACTGTCACCCTCACAATGTCACCCTCACACTCTCACCCTCACACTCCCACCCTCACACTCTCATCCTCACACTCTCACCCTCGCAATCTCACACTCCCACTGTCACCCTCACACTCTGACCCTCGCACTCTCACCCTCACACCCTCAACCTCCCACTCTCAACCTTACACTCTCACCCTCGCATTCTCACCCTCACACACCCACCTTCGCTCTTTCACCCTCACACATACCCTCACACTTTAAACCTCACACTCTCACCCTCACACTCTCACCCTCACACACTCACCTTCGCACTTTCACCCTCACACATACCCTCACACTTTCAACCTCACACTCTCACCATCACACTCTCAACCTCACACTCTCACCCTCACAATGTCACCATCACACTCTCACCCTCACTCTCTCACCCTCACACTCTCACTCTCACACTCTCACCCTCACACTCTTACCCTCACAATGTCACACTCACACTCTCACCCTCCCACTCTCACCCTCACACACTCACCCTCAAAATGTCAACCTCATCCTCTCACCCTCACACTCTCACCCTCACACTCTCATCCTCACACTCACCCTCACACTCTCACACTCCCACTCTCACCCTCGCACTCTCACACTCATACTCTCAACCTCAGCCTCACACTCTCAACCTCACCCTCACTCTCTCACCCTTACACTCTCACCCTCACACTCTCACCCTCACACACTCACCTTCATACTCTCAACTTCACACTCACTCTCTCACCCGCGCAATCTCACCCTCACACTCTCACCCTCACACTTTCAACCTCACACTATCACACTCACACTCTCACTCTCACCCTCACAATGTCACCATCACACTGTCACCCTCACACTCTCAACCTCACCCTCTCACTCTCACCCTCACACTCTCACCCTCAGACTCTCAAATTCTCAACCTCACACTCTCACCCTCACATTCTCAACCTCACACTCTCATCCTCACCCTCTCACCCTCACATTCTCACCCTCACACTCTCACCCTTACACTCTCACCCTCACAAATTCAACCTCACACTCTCACCCTCACACTCTCACCCTCACACTCACCCTCACACTTTCAACCTCACACTGTGACCCTCACATTCTCAACCTCACAATCTCACTCTCACACTCTCACCCTCACACTCTCAAATTCTCAACCTCACACTCTCACCCACACACTCTCAACCTCACCCTCACACTCTCACCCTCACACTCTCACATTCTCATCCTCACACTCTCACCCTGACACTCTCACCATCTCAATCTCACCCTCACACTCTCAACCCCACCCTCAAACTCTCACCCTCACACTCTCACCCTCACACTCTCACCCTCTCACTCTCACCCTCACATTCTCAACCTCACACTCTCAACCTCACCCTCTCACCCTCACACTCTCACCCTCACACTCTCACCCTCTCACTCTCACCCTCACATTCTCAACCTCACACTCTCACCCTCACACTCTCAACCTCACCCTCACACTCTCACCCTCACACTCTCACATTCTCAACCACACACTTTCAACCTCACACTCTCACCCTCACACTCTCACCCTCACACTTTCAACCTCACACTGTCGGCCTCACAATCTGACCCTCACATTTTCACCCTCACACTCTCAACCTCACACTTTCAACCACACACTGTCGCCCACACACTCTGACTGCCACAGTTTCACCCTCAGTCTGTCACCCTCGCACCCTCACCCTCACACTCTCACCCTCACACTTTTGACCTCACACTGTCGCCCACACACTCTGACCGTCACATTTTCACCCTCAGTCTGTCACCCTCACACTCTCATCCTCACACTTTCAACCTCACCATCAAATTCTGAGCCTCACATCTTCATGCTCGCTCTGTCACCCTCACACTGTCACCCTCAATCTCTGACCCTCACATTCTTAACCTCACCTTGTCACCCTCACACTTTCAACTTCACATTGTCACCCTCAAACTGTCCCCCTCAACTTCTCATCCTCACATTCTGACCCTCACACTCTCACCTTCACACTTTCATCCTCACACTCTAACTCTCACACTCTCAACCTCACCCTCACACTCTCACCCTCACACTCTCACTCTCACACTCTCACCCTCACACTGTCACCCTCACAATGTCACCCTCACACTCTCACCCTCACACTCCCACCCTCACACTCTCATCCTCACACTCTCACCCTCGCACTCTCACACTCCCACTGTCACCCTCACACTCTGACCCTCGCACTCTCACCCTCACACCCTCAACCTCCCACTCTCAACCTTACACTCTCACCCTCGCATTCTCACCCTCACACACCCACCTTCGCACTTTCACCCTCACACATACCCTCACACTTTAAACCTCACACTCTCACCCTCACACTCTCACCCTCACACACTCACCTTCGCACTTTCACCCTCACACATACCCTCACACTTTCAACCTCACACTCTCACCATCACACTCTCAACCTCACACTCTCACCCTCACAATGTCACCATCACACTCTCACCCTCACTCTCTCACCCTCACACTCTCACTCTCACACTCTCACCCTCACACTCTTACCCTCACAATGTCACACTCACACTCTCACCCTCCCACTCTCACCCTCACACACTCACCCTCAAAATGTCAACCTCATCCTCTCACCCTCACACTCTCACCCTCACACTCTCATCCTCACTCTCACCCTCGCACTCTCACACACCCACTCTCACCCTCACACTCTGACCCTCGCACTCTCACACTCATACTCTCAACCTCAGCCTCACACTCTCAACCTCACCCTCACTCTCTCACCCTTACACTCTCACCCTCACACACTCACCTTCATACTCTCAACTTCACACTCACTCTCTCACCCGCACAATCTCACCCTCACTCTCACCCTCACACTTTCAACCTCACACTATCACACTCACACTCTCACTCTCACCCTCACAATGTCACCATCACACTGTCACCCTGACACTCTCAACCTCACCCTCTCACTCTCACCCTCACACTCTCACCCTCAGACTCTCAAATTCTCAACCTCACACTCTCACCCACACACTCTCAACCTCACCCTCACACTCTCACCCTCACACTCTCACCCTCAGACTCTCACATTCTCATCCTCACACTCTCACCCTGACACTCTCACCATCTCAATCTCACCCTCACACTCTCAACTTCACCCTCACACTCTCACCCTCACACTCTCACCCTTTCACTCTCACCCTCACATTCTCAACCTCACACTCTCATCCTCACCCTCTCACCCTCACATTCTCACCCTCACACTCTCACCCTTACACTCTCACCCTCACAAATTCAACCTCACACTCTCACCCTCACACTCTCACCCTCACACTCACCCTCACACTTTCAACCTCACACTGTGACCCTCACATTCTCAACCTCACAATCTCACCCTCACACTCTCAAATTCCCAACCTCACACTCTCACCCACACACTCTCAACCTCTCCCTCACACTCTCACCCTCACACTCTCACATTCTCATCCTCACACTCTCACCCTGACACTCTCACCATCTCAATCTCACCCTCACACTCTCAACCCCACCCTCAAACTCTCACCCTCACACTCTCACCCTCACACTCTCACCCTCTCACTCTCACCCTCACATTCTCAACCTCACACTCTCAACCTCACCCTCTCACCCTCACACTCTCACCCTCACACTCTCACCATCTCACTCTCACCCTCACATTCTCAACCTCACACTCTCACCCTCACACTCTCAACCTCACCCTCATTCTCTCACCCTCACACTCTCACCCTCACACTCTCACCCTCAGACTCTCACCCTCAAACTTTCAACCTCACAATGTCACCCTCTCACTCTCACCCTCACACTTTCAACCTCACACTGTCACCCTCACATTCTCAACCTCACACTCTCACCCTAACACTCTCACCCTCACACTCTCACATTCTCAACCTCACACTCTCACTCTCATACTCTCGACTTCTCACTCTCACCCTCACACTCTCACACTCACGCTTTCAACCTCACACTGTCGCCCACACACTCTGACCGTCACATTTTCAGCCTCAGTCTGTCACCCTCACACTCTCACCCTCACATTTTCAACCTCACCATCAAAATCGGACCCCCACATTTCCACGCTCGCTCTGTCACCTTCACACTGTCACCCTCAATCTCTGACCCTCACATTCTCACCCTCACCCTGTCAACCTCACACTTTCACCGACACATTCTCACCCTCACACTCTCACCCTCAAACTCTGACCCTCACATTCTCACCCTCACCTTGTCACACTCACACTTTCAACCTCACATTGTCACCCTCAAACTGTCACCCTCAACCTCTCATCCTCACATTCTGACCCTCACACTCTCACCTCCACACATTCAACCTCACACTCTCACTCTCACACTCTCACCCTCACACTCTCAACCTCAAACTCTCACCCTCACACTCTCACCCTCATACTCTCACAATCTCACCCTCACATTCTCACCCTCATATTCTCACCCTCACACTCTCACCCTGACACTCTCATCCTCACACTCTGACCCTCACACTCTCACCTCAAACTCTCACCCTCACACTTTCAACCTAACACTGTTGCCCGCACACTCTGACCCTCACATTTTCACCCTCACACTCTCACCCTCACACTTTCAACCTAACACTGTTGCCCTCACACTCTGACCCTCACATTTTCACCCTCACACTCTCACCCTCACACTCTCCCCCTCTCACTTTCAACCTCACACTGTCGTTTCAAACTCTGACCCTCACATTTTCTCCCTCACCTTGTCACCCTCCCACTTTCAACCTCACATTGTCACCCTCAAACTGTCACCCTCAACCTCTCATCCTCACATTCTGACCCTCACACTCTCACCTCCACACATTCAACCTCACACTCTCACTCTCACACTCTCACCCTCACACTCTCAACCTCAAACTCTCACCCTCACACTCTCACCCTCACACTCTCACCCTCACACTCTCACCTTCACTCTCTCACCATCAAACTCTCACCCTCACATTCTCACCCTCACACTCTCACCCTCATACTCTCACAATCTCACCCTCACATTCTCACCCTCATATTCTCACCCTCACACTCTCACCCTGACACTCTCATCCTCACACTCTGACCCTCACACTCTCATCTCCACACTCTCACCCTCACACTTTCAACCTGACACTGTTGCCCTCACACTCTGACCCTCACATTTTCACCCTCACACTCTCACCTCAAACTCTCACCCTCACACTTTCAACCTAACACTGTTGCCCGCACACTCTGACCCTCACATTTTCACCCTCACACTCTCACCCTCACACTCTCACCCTCTCACTTTCAACCTCACACTGTCGTTTCAAACTCTGACCCTCACATTTTCTCCCTCACACTCTCACCCTCACACTCTCACCCTCACACTTTCAACCTTACCCTGTCAACCTCACACTTTCACTGCCACATTCTCACCCTCACACTCTCACCATCAAACTCTGACCCTCACATTCTCACCCTCACCTTGTCACCCTCAGACTCTCACTCTCACACTCTCACCCTCACACTCGCACTCTCTCACTCTCACCCTCACACTCTCACCCTCACACTCTCACCCTCACACTCTCACCATCACATTCTCACCCTCACACTCTCACCCTCACACTGTCACCATCACAATGTCACCCTCGCACTCTCACCCTCACACTTTCACCCTCACACACTCACCCTCATAATGTCACCCTCACCCTCTCACCCTCACCACTCTCACCCTCACACTCTCATCCTCAAACTCTCACCCTCGCACTCTCACACTCACACTGTCACCCTCACACTCTGACCCTCGCACTCTCACCCTCACACCCTCAACCTCACACTCTCAACCTCGCACTCTCACCCTCGCACTCTCACCCTCACATACTCACCTTCGCACTTTCACCCTCAAAGACACCCTCACACTCTCAATCTCACACTCTCACATTTTCAACCTCACACTCTCACCCTCACACTCTCACCCTCACACTCTCACATTCTCAACCTCGCCCTCTCACTCTCACACTGACACCCTCACTCTCACCCTCAAACTCTCACCCTCACACTCTCACCCATACACTTTCACCCTCACACTCTCACATTCTCAACCTCACACTCTCACCCTCACACTCTCACATTCTCAACCTCACACTCTCACCCTCACACTCTCAACCTCACACTCTCACCCTCACACTCTCACTCTCTCAACTTTGACCCTCACACTCTCAACCTCACCCTCACACTCTCACCCTCACACTCTCACCCTCACACTTTCAACCTCACACTCTCACTCTCACAATCTCACCCTCACACTCTCAAACTCACTCTCACTCTCAGCCTCTCATTCTCACCCCACACTGTCACCCTCACACTCTGACATCACACTCTCACCCTCACACTATCACCCTCACACTCTCACCCTCGCACTTTCAACATCACACTCTCACTCTCACATTCTCATCCTCACACTCTCACCCTCACTCTCTCACACTCACACTCCCTCCCTCACACTCACCCTCACACTCACCCTCACACTTTCCCTCTCACACTCTCACCCTTATATGCTGACCCTCACACTCTCAACCTCACAATCTCACCCTCACAGTCTTACACTCAAACTCCTTCCCTCACACTGTCGACCTCACACTCTGACCCTCGCACCCTCACGCACTCACCCTCACACTCTCACCCTCACACTCTCACTCTCACACTCTCACCCTCAAACTCTAACCCTCACACTCTCACCCTCACACTCTCACACTCACACTCTCTCCCTCACACTGTTACCCTCACACTCTGACCCTCGCACCCTCACGCACTCACCCTCAAACTCTCACCCTCACACTCTCACCTTCAGACTCTCACCCTCACACTCTCACCCTCACAATGTCACCCTCACACTGTCACCCTCACACTCTCACCCTCACACTCTCACCCTCACACTCTCACTCTCACACTCTCAACCTCACAATGTCACCCTCACACTCTCACCCTCACACTCTCACTCTCACACTCTCAACCTCACCCTCAATCTCTCACTCTCACACTCTCACTCTCACATTCTCACCTGCACCCTCTCACCCTCACACTCTCACCCTCGCACTCTCACCCTCACACTCTCATCCTCATACTCAACCTTACCCTCACTCTCTCACCCTCACACTCTCACCCTCACACTGTCAACCTCACAGTCTCACCCTCACACTCTCACTCTCACATTCTCACCCTCACATTCTCACCCTCACACTCTCACCCTCACACTTTCACCCTCACACACTCACCCTCATAATGTCACCCTCACCCTCTCACCATCACCACTCTCACCCTCACACTCTCATCCTCACACTCTCACCCTCGCACTCTCACACTCACACTGTCACCCTCACACTCTGACCCTCGCACTCTCACCCTTACACCCTCAACCTCACACTCTCAACCTCGCACTCTCACCCTCGCACTCTCACCCTCACGTACTCACCTTCGCAATTTCACCCTCAAAGACACCCTCACACTCTCAATCTCACACTCTCACATTTTCATCCTCACACTCTCAGCCTCACACTCTCACCCTCACACTCTCACATTCTCAACCTCACACTCTCACTCTCACACTGACACCCTCACACTCTCGCCCTCTCACTCTCATCCTCACACTCTCAACCTCACACTCTCACCCTCACACTCTCACCCTCACACTCTCACCCTCACAATGTCACCCTCACACTGTCACCCTCACACTCTCACCCTCACACTCTCACCCTCACACTCTCACTCTCACACTCTCAACCTCACAATGTCACCCTCACACTCTCACCCTCACACTCTCACTCTCACACTCTCAACCTCACCCTCAATCTCTCACTCTCACACTCTCACTCTCACATTCTCACCTGCACCCTCTCACCCTCACACTCTCACCCTCGCACTCTCACCCTCACACTCTCATCCTCATACTCAACCTTACCCTCACTCTCTCACCCTCACACTCTCACCCTCACACTGTCAACCTCACAGTCTCACCCTCACACTCTCACTCTCACATTCTCACCCTCACAGTCTCACCCTCACACTCTCACACTCACACTATCACCCTCACACACTCACCCTCATAATGTCACCCTCACCCTCTCACCATCACCACTCTCACCCTCACACTCTCATCCTCACACTCTCACCCTCGCACTCTCACACTCACACTGTCACCCTCACACTCTGACCCTCGCACTCTCACCCTTACACCCTCAACCTCACACTCTCAACCTCGCACTCTCACCCTCGCACTCTCACCCTCACGTACTCACCTTCGCAATTTCACCCTCAAAGACACCCTCACACTCTCAATCTCACACTCTCACATTTTCATCCTCACACTCTCACCCTCACACTCTCACCCTCACACTCTCACATTCTCAACCTCACACTCTCACTCTCACACTGACACCCTCACACTCTCGCCCTCTCACTCTCACCCTCACATTCTCAATCTCACCCTCAAACTCTCACCCTCACACTCTCACCCACACAATTTCACCCTCACACTCTCACATTCTCAACCTCACACTCTCACACTCACACTCTCACATTCTCAACCTCACACTCTCACCCTCACACTCTCAACCTCACACTCTCACCCTCACACTCTCACTCTCACACTCTCACCCTCAAACTCTAACCCTCACACTCTCACCCTCACACTCTCACACTCACACTCTCTCCCTCACACTGTTACCCTCACACTCTGACCCTCGCACCCTCATGCACTCACCCTCAAACTCTCACCCTCACACTCTCACCTTCAGACTCTCACCCTCACACTCTCACCCTCACAATGTCACCCTCACACCCTCACCATCACATTCTCACCTTCAGACTATCACCCTCACACTCTGACCCTCACGCTCTCACCCTCACACTCTCACCCTCACGCTCTCACACTCACACTCTCAGCCTCACACTCTCACCCTCACTCTCACCTTCACAGCCTCAACCTCACACTCTCAACCTCACACTCTCACCCTCACAATGTCACCCTCACACTGTCACCCTCACACTCTCACCCTCACACTCTCACCCTCACACTCTCACTCTCACACTCTCAACCTCACAATGTCACCCTCACATTCTCACACTCACACTCTCACTCTCACACTCTCAACCTCACCCTCAATCTCTCACTCTCACATTCTCACCTGCACCCTCTCACCCTCACACTCTCACCCTCACACTCTCAACCTCACACTCTCACCCTCACACTCTCACTCTCACACTCTCACCCTCAAACTCTAACCCTCACACTCTCACCCTCACACTCTCACACTCACTCTCTGCCTCACACTGTTACCCTCACACTCTGACACTCGCACCCTCACGCACTCACCCTCAAACTCTCACCCTCACACTCTCACCTTCAGACTCTCACCCTCACACTCTCACCCTCATGCTCTCACCCTCACACTCTGACCCTCGCACCCTCACGCACTCACCCTCAAACTCTCACCCTCACACTCTCACCTTCAGACACTCACCCTCACACTCTCACCCTCACAATGTCACCCTCACACCCTCACCATCACATTCTCACCTTCAGACAATTACCCTCACACTCTGACCCTCACGCTCTCACCCTCACACTCTGACCCTCACGCTCTCACCCTCACACTCTCAGCCTCACACTCTCACCCTCACTCTCACCTTCACACCCTCAACCTCACACTCTCAACCTCACACTCTGACCCTCACACTCTCACCCTCACACTCTCACCCTCACACTGTCAACCTCACAGTCTCACCCTCACACTCTCACTCTCATTCTCACCCTCACATTCTCACCCTCACACTCTCACCCTCACACTTTCACCCTCACACACTCACCCTCATAATGTCACCCTCACCCTCTCACCCTCACCACTCTCACCCTCACACTCTCATCCTCACACTCTCACCCTCGCACTCTCACACTCACACTGTCACCCTCACACTCTGACCCTCGCACTCTCACCCTTACACCCTCAACCTCACACTCTCAACCTCGCACTCTCACCCTCGCACTCTCACCCTCACATACTCACCTTTGCACTTTCACCCTCAAAGACACCCTCACACTCTCAATCTCACACTCTCACATTTTCAACCTCACACTCCCACCCTCACACTCTCACCCTCACACTCTCACATTCTCAACCTCACACTCTCACTCTCACACTGACACCCTCACACTCTCGCCCTCTCACTCTCACCCTCACATTCTCAATCTCACCCTCAAACTCTCACCCTCACACTCTCACCCACACACTTTCACCCTCACACTCTCACATTCTCAACCTCACACTCTCACACTCACACTCTCACATTCTCAACCTCACACTCTCACCCTCACACTCTCACTCTCACACTCTCACCCTCAAACTCTAACCCTCACACTCTCACCCTCACACTCTCACACTCACACTCTCTCCCTCACACTGTTACCCTCACACTCTGACCCTCGCACCCTCACGCACTCACCCTCAAACTCTCAACCTCACACTCTCACCTTCAGAGGCTCACCCTCACACTCTCACCCTCACAATGTCACCCTCACACCCTCACCATCACATTCTCACCTTCAGACTATCACCCTCACACTCTCACCCTCACGCTCTCACACTCACACTCTCAACCTCACACTCTCACCCTCACACTCTCACCCTCACACTCTCACCCTCACAATGTCACCCTCACACTGTCACCCTCACACTCTCACCCTCACACTCTCACCCTCACACTCTCACTCTCACACTCTCAACCTCACAATGTCACCCTCACATTCTCACCCTCACACTCTCACTCTCACACTCTCAACCTCACCCTCAATCTCTCACTCTCACATTCTCACCTGCACCCTCTCACCCTCACACTCTCACCCTCACACTCTCAACCTCACACTCTCACCCTCACACTCTCACTCTCACACTCTCACCCTCAAACTCTAACCCTCACACTCTCACCCTCACACTCTCACACTCACACTCTCTCCCTCACACTGTTACCCTCAAACTCTGACCCTCGCACCCTCACGCACTCACCCTCAAACTCTCACCCTCACACTCTCACCTTCAGACTTTCACCCTCACACTCTCACCCTCACAATGTCACCCTCACACCCTCACCATCACATTCTCACCTTCAGACTATCACCCTCACACTCTGACCCTCACGCTCTCACCCTCACACTCTGACCCTCACACTCTCACCCTCACACTCTCAGCCTCACACTCTCACCCTCACTCTCACCTTCACAGCCTCATCCTCACACTCTCAACCTCACACTCTCACCCTCACACTCTCACCCTCACACTCTCACCCTCACAATGTCACCCTCACACTGTCACCCTCACACTCTCACCCTCACACTCTCACCCTCACACTCTCACTCTCACACTCTCAACCTCACAATGTCACCCTCACACTCTCACCCTCACACTCTCACTCTCACACTCTCAACCTCACCCTCAATCTCTCACTCTCACACTCTCACTCTCACATTCTCACCTGCACCCTCTCACCCTCACACTCTCACCCTCGCACTCTCACCCTCACACTCTCATCCTCATACTCAACCTTACCCTCACTCTCTCACCCTCACACTCTCACCCTCACACTGTCAACCTCACAGTCTCACCCTCACACTCTCACTCTCACATTCTCACCCTCACATTCTCACCCTCACACTCTCACCCTCACACTTTCACCCTCACACACTCACCCTCATAATGTCACCCTCACCCTCTCATCATCACCACTCTCACCCTCACACTCTCATCCTCACACTCTCACCCTCGCACTCTCACACTCACACTGTCACCCTCACACTCTGACCCTCGCACTCTCACCCTTACACCCTCAACCTCACACTCTCAACCTCGCACTCTCACCCTCGCACTCTCACCCTCACATACTCACCTTCGCAATTTCACCCTCAAAGACACCCTCACACTCTCAATCTCACACTCTCACATTTTCATCCTCACACTCTCACCCTCACACTCTCACCCTCACACTCTCACAATCTCAACCTCACACTCTCACTCTCACACTCACACACTCACACTCTCGCCCTCACACTCTCACACACACATACTCAAACTCACCCTCAAACTCTCACCCTCACACTCTCACCCACACAATTTCACCCTCACACTCTCACATTCTCAACCTCACACTCTCACACTCACACTCTCACTTTCTCAACCTCACACTCTCACCCTCACACTCTCAACCTCACACTCTCACCCTCACACTCTCACTCTCACACTCTCACCCTCAAACTCTAACCCTCACACTCTCTCCCTCACACTCTCACACTCACACTCTCTCCCTCACACTGTTACCCTCACACTCTGACCCTCGCACCCTCACGCACTCACCCTCAAACTCTCACCCTCACACTCTCACCTTCAGACTCCCACCCTCACACTCTCACCCTCACAATGTCACCCTCACACCCTCACCATCACATTCTCACCTTCAGACTATCACCCTCACACTCTGACCCTCACGCTCTCACCCTCACACTCTGACCCTCACGCTCTCACCCTCACACTCTCACCCTCACACTCTCACTCTCACACTCTCAACCTCACAATGTCACCCTCACATTCTCACCCTCACACTCTCACTCTCACACTCTCAACCTCACCCTCAATCTCACACTCTCACATTCTCACCTGCACCCTCTCACCCTCACACTCTCACCCTCACACTCTCAACCTCACACTCTCACCCTCACACTCTCACTCTCACACTCTCACCCTCAAACTCTAACCCTCACACTCTCACGCTCACACTCTCACACTCACACTCTCTCCCTCACACTGTTACCCTCAAACTCTGACCCTCGCACCCTCACGCACTCACCCTCAAACTCTCACCCTCACACTCTCACCTTCAGACTTTCACCCTCACACTCTCACCCTCACAATGTCACCCTCACACCCTCACCATCACATTCTCACCTTCAGACTATCACCCTCACACTCTGACCCTCACGCTCTCACCCTCACACTCTGACCCTCACACTCTCACCCTCACACTCTCACCCTCACACTCTCACCCTCACTCTCACCTTCACAGCCTCATCCTCACACTCTCAACCTCACACTCTCACCCTCACACTCTCACCCTCACACTCTCACCCTCACAATGTCACCCTCACACTGTCACCCTCACACTCTCACCCTCACACTCTCACCCTCACACTCTCACTCTCACACTCTCAACCTCACAATGTCACCCTCACACTCTCACCCTCACACTCTCACTCTCACACTCTCAACCTCACCCTCAATCTCTCACTCTCACACACTCACTCTCACATTCTCACCTGCACCCTCTCACCCTCACACTCTCACCCTCGCACTCTCACCCTCACACTCTCATCCTCATACTCAACCTTACCCTCACTCTCTCACCCTCACACTCTCACCCTCACACTCTCAACCTCACACTCTTACCCTTACAGTCTCACTCTCACATTCTCACCCTCACATTCTCACCCTCACACTCTCACCCTCACACTTTCACCCTCACACACTCACCCTCATAATGTCACCCTCACCCTCTCATCATCACCACTCTCACCCTCACACTCTCATCCTCACACTCTCACCCTCGCACTCTCACACTCACACTGTCACCCTCACACTCTGACCCTCGCACTCTCACCCTTACACCCTCAACCTCACACTCTCAACCTCGCACTCTCACCCTCGCACTCTCACCCTCACATACTCACCTTCGCAATTTCACCCTCAAAGACACCCTCACACTCTCAATCTCACACTCTCACATTTTCATCCTCACACTCTCACCCTCACACTCTCACCCTCACACTCTCACATTCTCAACCTCACACTCTCACTCTCACACTGACACCCTCACACTCTCGCCCTCTCACTCTCACCCTCACATTCTCAATCTCACCCTCAAACTCTCACCCTCACACTCTCACCCACACAATTTCACCCTCACACTCTCACATTCTCAACCTCACACTCTCACACTCACACTCTCACTTTCTCAACCTCACACTCTCACCCTCACACTCTCAACCTCACACTCTCACCCTCACACTCTCACTCTCACACTCTCACCCTCAAACTCTAACCCTCACACTCTCACCCTCACACTCTCACACTCACACTCTCTCCCTCACACTGTTACCCTCACACTCTGACCCTCGCACCCTCACGCACTCACCCTCAAACTCTCACCCTCACACTCTCACCTTCAGACTCCCACCCTCACACTCTCACCCTCACAATGTCACCCTCACACCCTCACCATCACATTCTCACCTTCAGACTATCACCCTCACACTCTGACCCTCACGCTCTCACCCTCACACTCTCACCCTCACGCTCTCACACTCACACTCTCAGCCTCACACTCTCACCCTCACTCTCACCTTCACAGCCTCAACCTCACACTCTCAACCTCACACTCTCACCCTCACAATGTCACCCTCACACTGTCACCCTCACACTCTCACCCTCACACTCTCACCCTCACACTCTCACTCTCACACTCTCAACCTCACAATGTCACCCTCACATTCTCACCCTCACACTCTCACTCTCACACTCTCAACCTCACCCTCAATCTCTCACTCTCACATTCTCACCTGCACCCTCTCACCCTCACACTCTCACCCTCACACTCTCAACCTCACACTCTCACCCTCACACTCTCACTCTCACACTCTCACCCTCAAACTCTAACCCTCACACTCTCACCCTCACACTCTCACCCTCACACTCTCACACTCACACTCTCTCCCTCACACTGTTACCCTCACACTCTGACCCTCGCACCCTCACGCACTCACCCTCAAACTCTCACCCTCACACTCTCACCTTCAGACTCTCACCCTCACACTCTCACCCTCACAATGTCACCCTCACACCCTCACCATCACATTCTCACCTTCAGACTATCACCCTCACACTCTCACCCTCACGCTCTCACCCTCACACTCTGACCCTCGCACCCTCACGCACTCACCCTCAAACTCTCACCCTCACACTCTCACCTTCAGACACTCACCCTCACACTCTCACCCTCACAATGCCACCCTCACACCCTCACCATCACATTCTCACCTTCAGACTATCACCCTCACACTCTGACCCTCACGCTCTCACCCTCACACTCTGACCCTCACGCTCTCACCCTCACACTCTCAGCCTCACACTCTCACCCTCACTCTCACCTTCACACCCTCAACCTCACACTCTCAACCTCACACTCTGACCCTCACACTCTCACCCTCACACTCTCACCCTCACAATGTCACCCTCACACTGTCACCCTCACACTCTCACCCTCACACTCTCACCCTCACACTCTCACTCTCACACTCTCAACCTCACAATGTCACCCTCACACCCTCACCATCACATTCTCACCTTCAGACTATCACCCTCACACTCTCACCCTCACGCTCTCACCCTCACACTCTGACCCTCACACTCTCACCCTCACAATGTCACCCTCACACTCTGACCCTCACACTCTCACCCTCACACTCTCAGCCTCACACTCTCACCCTCACTCTCACCTTCACACCCTCAACCTCACACTCTCACCCTCACACTCTCACCCTCAGACTCTCACCCTCACACTCTCACCCTCACACTCTCACCCTCACAATGTCACCCTCACACTCTCACCCTCACACTCTCAACCTCACTCTCTCACCCTCATACTCTCACTCTCACACTCTCAACCTCACAATGTCACCCTCACACTCTCACCCTCACACTCTCACTCTCACACTCTCAACCTCACCCTCAATCTCTCACTCTCACACTCTCACTCTCACACTCTCAACCTCACAATGTCACCCTCGCACTCTCACCCTTACACTCTCACCCTCATACTCTCAACCTTACCCTCACTCTCTCACCCTCACACTCTCACCCTCACACTGTCAACCTCACACTCTAACCCTCACACTCTCACTCTCACATTCTCACCCTCACATTCTCACCCTCACACTCTCACCCTTACACTCTCACCCTCACACTCTCACTCTCACACTTTCACTCTCACCCTCACACTCTCACCCTCACACTCTCACTCTCACACTCTCAACCTCACCCTGAGACTCTCACCCTTCACTCGCACCCTCACACTCTCACCCTCATACTCTCAACCTCACCCTCACAATGTCACACTCACACCCTCACCCTCACACTCTCACCTTCAGACTATCACCCTCACACTCTCACCCTCACCCTCTGACCCTCACACTCTGACCCTCACACTCTCACCCTCACACTCTCCGCCTCACACTCTCACCCTCACACTCTCACCCTCACGCCCTCAACCTCACACTCTCAACCTCACACTCTCACCCTCGCACTGTCCCCCTCACACTCTCACCCTCACACTCTCACCTTCACACTCTCACTCTCACACTCTCAACCTCACAATGTCACCCTCACACTCTCACCCTCACACTCTCACTCTCACACTCTCAACCTCACACTCAATCTCTCACTCTCACACTCTCACTCTCACATTCTCACCCGTACCCTCTCACCCTCACACTCTCACCCTCGCACTATCACCCTTATACTCTCACCCTCATACTCTCAACCTCACCCTTACTCTCTCACCCTCACACTCTCACCCTCACACTGTCAACCTCACACTCTCACCTTCACACTCTCACTCTCACATTCTCACCCTCTTTCCCACACACTCTCACCCTCACACTCTCACTCTCACATTCTCACCCTCACATTCTCACCCTCACACACTCACCCTCACACTCTCCCCCTCACACTCTCACTCTCACACTTTCACCCTCACCCTCACACTCTCACCCTCACACTCTCCCCCTCACACTTTTACTCTCACTCTCTCAACCTCACCCTCACACTCTCACCCTCATACTCTCAACCTCACCCTCAATCTCTTACCCTCACACTCTCACCCTCACACTCTCACCCTCACACTCTCACCCTCATACTCTCAACCTCACTCTCACACTCTCAACCTCACCCTCACACTTTCACCCTCACACTCTCAACCTCACACTCACCCTCACACTCTCACCCTCACACTCTCACCCTCATACTCTCAACCTCACCCTCACACTCTCAACCTCATCCTCAATCTCTCACCCTCACACTCTCACCCTCACACTCTCACCCTCACACTCTCACCCTCACATTCTCACCCTCATACTCTCAACCTCACACTGTCACCCTCACACTCTCACCCTCACACTCTCACTCTCACTCTTTCAACCTCACACTCTCACCCTCACACTCTCACCCTCACACTCTCACCCTCACACTCTCACCCTCACATTCTCACCCTCATACTCTCAACCTCACACTGTCAGCCTCACACTCTCACCCTCACACTCTCACTCTCACACTTTCAACCTCACACTCTCACCCTCACACTCTCACCCTCACACTCTCACCCTCACACTCTCACCCTCACAATCTCAACCTCACCCTCACACTCTCACCCTCACACTCTCAGCCTCAGTCTCTCACCCTCACACTCTCACCCTCACACTCTCACCCTCACATTCTCACCCTCACACTCTCACCCTCACACTCTCACCCTCACACTGTTGGCCTCACACTTCCAACCTCTTTCTGACGCCCTCACATTATCAACTTCAACTGTCTGCATAAGTCCATAAGACATAGGAGCAGATATTAGGCCATTCGACCCATCGAGTCTGCTCCACCATTCAATCATGGCTGATACATTTCTCAACCCCATTCTCCCGGCTTCTCCCCGTAACCTTCAACCCCCTTGCCAATCAAGAACCTATCTATCTCAGTCTTAAATACACTCCATGACCTGGTCTCCACAGCCTTCTGTGGCAATGAATTCCATAGATTCACCACTCTCTGGCTAAAGAAGTTTCTCCTCATCTCTGTTCTAAAAGGTCTTCCCTTTACTCTGAGGCTGTGCCCTCAGGTCCTAGTCGCTCCTACTAATGGAAACATCTTCCCCACGTCCACTCTATCCAGGCTTTTCAGTATTCTGTAAGTTTCAATCAGACCCACCCTCATCCTTCTAAAGTCCATCGAGTATAGACCCAGCATCCCCAAACATTCCTCATATGTTAAGCCTTTCATTCCTGGGATCATTCTCGTGAACCTCCTCTGGACCCTCTCCAGGGCCAGAACATCCTTCCTGAGATACGGTGTCCAAAATTGCTCACAATATTCTAAATGTGGTCTGACCAGAGCCTTATAAAGCCTCAGCAGCACCTCCTTGTCTTTATATTCTAGTCCTCTTGAAAGAAATGCCAACATTGCATTTGCCTTCCTAACTACCGACTCAACCTGCAAGTTAACCTTAAGAGAATCCTGGACTAGGACTCCCAAGTCTCCTTGCACTCCAGATTTCTGAATTTAGAAAATAGTCTATGCCTCTATTCTTCCTACCAAAGTCCATGACCTCACTTCTCCATGTTGTATTCCATCTGCCACTTCTTTGCCCATTCTCCTAACCTGTCCAAATCCTTCTGCAGCCTCCCCGCTTCCTCAATACTACCTGTCCCTCCACCTATCTTTGTATCATCTGCAAACTTAGCCAGAATGCCCTCAGTTCCTTCATCTAGATTATTAATGTATAAAGTGAAAAGTTGTGGTCCCAACACTGACGCCTGCGGAACTCCACTAGTCACCGGCCGCCATCCTGAGAAGGACCCCCTTATCCCCACCTCTGCCTCCTGACAGACAGCCAATCTTCTATCCATGCTAGTACCTTGCCTCTAACACCATGGGCTCTTATCTTACTGAGCAGCCTCCTGTGCAGCACCTTGTCAAAGGCCTTCTGGAAGTCCAAGTAGATAACATCCATTCGCTCTCCTTTGTCTAACTTACTCATTACCTCCTCAAAGAATTCTAACAGATTTGTCAGGCATGACCTCCCCTTGATGAAACCAAACTGACTTTGCCAGATTTTACCATGTACTTCCAAGTATTCTGAAATCTCATCCTTAATAATGGACTCTAAAATCTTACCAACGACCGAGGTCAGGCTAATCGGCCTGTAATTTCCTGTCTTTTGCCTCACTCCCTTCTTAAACAGGAGGGTTACATTAGCAATTTTCCAGTCCTCTGGGAACCTCCCTGACTCCAGTGATTCCTGAAAGATCACCACTAACGCCTCCACTATCTCTTCAGCTATCTACTTCAGAATGCTGGGGTGTAATCCATCTGGTCCAGGTGATTTACCCACCTTCAGACCTTTCAGTTTTCCTGGCACCTTCTCCTTGGTAATGGCCACCATACTCATCTCTGCCCCTGACTCTCTTGAATTTGGGGATGTTACTCGTGTCTTCCACCGTGAAGACTGACACAAAGTATCTATTCAGTTCCTCCGCCGTTTCTTTGTTCCCCACTACTACTTCTCCAGTGTCATTTTCCAATGGCCCAATGTCCACTTTTGCCTCTCTCTTACCCTTTATATATCTAAAAAAACTCTTGCAATCTTCTTTTATATTACTGGCTAGTTTACCCTCATATTTAATCTTCTACCTCCTTATTTCTTTTTTAGTTGTCCTCTGTTGGTCTTTGTAGGCTTCCCAATCCCCTGGTTTCCCACTGCTCTTCACCACATTGTCTGCTTTCTGTTTAGCTTTTATGCTGTCCCTGACTTCCCTTGTCAGCCATGGTTGCCTCTTCCTCCCTTTAGTATGCTTCTTCTTCCTAGGGATGAATTTTTGCTGTGTCTCCCACATTACTCCCAGAAACTCCTGTCATTGCTGTTCCACTGTCTTTCCTGCTAGGCTCATCTCCCAGTCAATTCTGGCCAGCTCCTCCCTCATGCCTCTGTAGTTGCCTTTATTCAACTGTAATACTGTTACATCTGATTCCAGCTTTTTCCTCTCAAAGCCATAGACAGGTTATTTTTTATAGTTGTGCATGGGATATGGGCATCACTGGCAAGGTCAGCATTGTTGCCCTGTGTGTCACTTTGTGATGTCACTAGTTGACATGGTGATTTCCCAGGTTAATGCACTGGGGGCATGAGGTCAATGCCCAGCCTGGCAGCTGAATGAATTATAACAATAACAGTTAAATGAACGAACAAATCTGGAATTTAAAAAATGCTAGACTCAGTAATGGTGTCCATAAAACAATTGTCATAAAAACCCTTTAGTGAAGGAAATCTTCCATCTTTATCTGGCCTGGCTGACATATGATTCCAGACCCACAACAATGTGGTTGACTCTTACTTGCTTTCAAAGGGCAGCAATGTTGACCTTGCCAGTGATGCCCACATATCTTGCACGACTATAAAAAATAACCTCTCTATGACTTTGAAATTGTCCCACAAAATAAGATGCTCAAAATTGGACAAATTGACACACATCTTCTTTGATCTATGTTTGGGTGGTTTCCAGACAGGTGCTTGTGGGAGCTATGGCTGGATATTGTTCATCCATCACTACTTTCAGGAGTTTCTGCTTGAACGTTTACTGTGGCCAATAGTGTTTTCAAATTAACTGTTAATGGTGAAAATACCTCACCCACCATATTCCCCATTCCCAAACCTGAAGCATTGCTGAGTATTAGGACCTCTGTTACTTTACATACCCATATCAAATTTTTTGAATATTTAAATACAGAGCATCCAATATATTTCCATTTTAACCTGTATGTATCCTCAAGAAGAAACAATTAAATCTGACAGATGTGGCTTGTTGGTCACCAATCTATCTAATTGTCCTTGGTGATTCCATGCCTTCCAAAGTGAACATTATTACAACTTCCAAAGATAATTAATGATTCTAAGAAGACAGTTCTCTATTTACCTAGTTTAAGCCTTCCTCTACTCTTGAGCGGAAGTGTTATTTGGCAACTCTGCAATATTCTGTTCTCATTCTCATATCCAACAATGATCCAACAAAGCCTGTGTTAATTTTTCTCTGATTTCCCTTAGTGTTCTCATATTCACAACTTCAGAGTCTGGAAACTTGTACACTTTAATCTCCATCAATGTTTATTGACTCCTCTGCCTATGGAATTTTCTATTTTGCACTTAGTTTCGCTCCTTTTGACAACCACTTGTTTCACAATTCTGTGGTGTCATTCATGGTCAGGTCCCCCTGATTTGTTGCCCTAAGTATTCAGTATTAATTACCTATTTGTCTACTCGACACTCTAAGGGAATCTTTTCATTGTCTCCTGTTCCATCTGCCTCCCCTGATGTTGATCAGCCAGTCACCTCCCTCACTAATTTGCTTTGTCTCTGGGCTAACCATATTCTGGAATATACAGACCACCAACACTTCAGGTGCCAGTTGAGATGAAATGTCTCCAGCTGCTCCTCAAGCTCAGAAACTGTTACTGCAATTAGGGTAATGTTAAAGATAAAAACAAAAAACTGCGGATGCTGGAAATCCAAAACAAAAACAGAATTACTTGGAAAAACTCAGCAGGTCTGGCAGCATCAGCGGAGAAGAAAAGAGTTGACTTTTCGAGTCCTCATGACCCTTCAACAGAACTGGGTGAGTACAAGGAGAGGGGTGAAATATAAACTGGTTTAAAGTGGGGGAGGGTGGGTGTTGGGTGGGGGGAGAGAAGTGGAGGGGGGTGGTGCGGTTGCAGGGACAAACAAGCAGTGATAGGAGCAGATCATCAAAAGATGTCACAGGCAAAAGAACAAAAGAACCCAGAGGTGTAGAAGTTGGTGATATTATCTAAACGAATGTGCTAATTAAGAATGGATGGTAGGGCACTCAAGGTAGAGCCCTAGTAGGGGTGGGGGGGCCATAAAAGATTTAAAAATAATGGAAATAGGTGGGAAAAGAGAAATCAATATAAATTATTGGAAAAAACAAAAGGAAGGGGGAAGAAACAGAAAGGGGGAAAGGGGGTGGGGATGGAGGAGGGAGCTCATGACCTAAAGTTGTTGAATTCAATATTCAGTCCAGAAGGCTGTAAAGTGCCTAGACGGAAGATGAGGTGCTGTTCCTCCAGTTTGTGTTGGGCTTTACTGGAACAATGCAGCAAGCTAAGGACAGACATGTCGGCAAGACAGCAGGGTGGAGTGTTAAAATGGCAAGCGACTGGGAGGTTTGGGTCATTCTTGAGGACAGACCGCAGTTGTTCTGCAAAGCGGTCACCCAGTTAACGTTTGGTCTCTCCAATGTAGAGGAGACCGCATTGGGAGCAACGAATGCAGTAGAGTAATTTGGGGGATATGCAAGTGAAACGCTGCTTCACTTGAAAGGAGTGTTTGGGCCCTTGGACGGTGAGGAGATAGGAAGTGAAGGGGCATGAAGCAACATCGAAGTAATCATCAATGTATCGATGCATCCGGTACATCGATAATTACTTCGGTGCTGCTTCATGATCTCGTCGGGACATGGAAAAATTTATTAATTTTGTTTCCAATCTCCACTCCTCCATCATTTTCATGTGGTCCATCTCTGACACTTCCCTTCCCTTCCTTGACCTCTCTGTCTCAACCTCTGGTGATGGAGTGTCCACCGATATCCATTACAAACCTACCGACTCCCACAGCTACCTCTATTACAGCTCCTCACACCCTACTTCCTGTCAGGACTCCATCCCATTCTCTCAGTTCCTTCGCCTCTGTCACATCTGTTCTGATGATGCCACTTTCAAAAACAGTTCCTCTGACATGTCCTCCTTCTTCCTTAACCGAGGCTTTCCACCCACGGTCGTTGACAGGGCCCTCAATCGTGTCCGGCCCATCTCCCGCGCATCCACCCTCACGCCTTCTCCTCCCTCCCAGAAACATGATAGGGTCCCCCTTGTCCTCACTTATCACCCCACCAGCCTCCGCATTCAAAGGATCATCCTCCGCCATTTCCGTCAACTCCAGCATGATGCCACCACCAAACACATCTTCCCTTCACCCCCCCGGCAGCATTCCGTAGGGATCATTCCCTCCGGGACACCCTGGTCCACTCCTCCATCACCCCCTACTCCTCAACCCCCACCTATGGCACCTCCCCATGCCCACGCAAAAGATGTAACGCCTGCCCCTTCACTTCCTCTCTCCTCACCGTCCAAGGGCCCAAACACTCCTTTCAAGTGAAACAGAATTTCACTTACGTTTCCCCCAACTTAGTCTACTGTATTCGTTGCTCCCAAGGTGGTCTCCTCTACATTGGAGAGACCAAACGTAAACTGGGTGACCACTTTGCAGAACACCTGCGGTCTGTCCGCAAGAATGACCCAAACCTCCCTGTCGCTTGCCATTTCAACACTCCACCCTGCTCTCTTGCCGACATGTCTATGTCTGTCCTTGGCCTGCTGCATTGTTCCAGTGAAGCCCAACTCAAATTGGAGGAACAGCACCTCATCTTCCGACTAGGCACTTTACAGCCTTCTGGACTGAATATTGAATTCAACAATTTTAGATCTTGAACTCCCTCCTCCATCCCCACACCCTTTCTATTTCTTCCCCCTTCCTTTTGTTTTTTTCCAATAATTTATATAGATTTCTCTTTTCCCACCTATTTCTGTTATTTTTAAATCTTTTATGCCCCCCCACCCCTACTAGAGCTGTACCTTGAGTGCCCTACCATACAATCTTAATTAGCACATTCGTTTAGATAATATCACCAACTTCAGCACCTCTGTGTTCTTTTGTTCTTTTGCCTGTGACATCTTTTGATGATCTGCTCCTATCACTGCTTGTTTGTCCTTACAACCACACCACCCCCCTCCACTTCTCTCCCCCCACCCAACACCCACCCCCCTCCCCCACCTTAAACCTGCTTATAATTCACCCCTCTCCTTGGATTCACCCAGTTCTGTTGAAGGGTCATGAGGACTCGGAACGTCAACTCTTTTCTTCTCCACCGATGCTGCCAGACCTGCTGAGTTTTTCCAAGTAATTCTGTTAGGGTAATGTTAACTTTGGTCAATGTTTTAAAATGTTGGAATCGAATTAGCGGCCCATCACACTGAAGCTTTGGAAGGGAAATTGGGGATGGTGTATAATGTTGGAGGGAATGCATCTAATATTGTCCAACTTACACAACTGTCAAAGTTAAAATATCCTACCCCTCCTCAGACAGACTTCCCATGTGTGGTACTTACAGAGATAAAATAATCTAGAATGTCCCACAGTATGCACATCACAGATTCTACCATATTAACTTAGCAATGTAATCTCTCAAATATGGTTTCAAACCAACTGTCCTTCAAGAATGAGCTCCTACACAGATTGAAGTCCACAGTTTACTGGCCCTTTACACTCAACTGATTGATCTCTGCTTGAGACTAATCTTTCACTTGTAAACTGGAATGTTTACTCTCTTAATGTACATAATAACCTCATTGCTACAGAGAAGCAGAATCTGTCAGAGAACAGTTAGTCACATTATCTGCTTAAACAATTCATCTTTAATTCATTAATCTATTAACCGTTTAAACAGGCACATTATTAAATAAATATGTTTAAATGGTTTCAAAAATTGATCAGATAAATAAGGAAATTAAAGTGAAAATACAAGTCAGTAAGTCAACATCTCAGTCTTTGTCTCATGTACTGTCACTGAGGCTAAGGTCCACACTTATCTGATCATTTGTGCTCCATTGCTCTTCTGCTGCTCAAGCCTGTTCTTGTTCTTACGTCAGCTCACTACAAGTGCACTTTCCATTTGGAGGAACAATGAGATGAGAAGCCAGTTAATCTTTTTCTTCTTTAGGTGTTTGAGGTCCAAATGTTGGTCAGAAGGACAAAGCTGTCATAGGATTTTACTGTCTACCTGAAGGAGCAGAACCGGCAGTGATAGTACATTGGATTGACATCACATCTGATAGGTAGCACTTCTTATCATTGCAGCACAATCTTAAAGTTGCATTGGAAGGACTAGCTTATGTATCCAAGTCTTGGAGGGGGAAACCCACAAATTTCAAACTCACAGGAAAGGATGTGCCAACGTACTAAGCCAGCTCCACTATAGTGATTTCATGTTGGAGAGGATGTTTCCACATCCACCCTAGAAGTAGTGAAGTATCTTTGCAACCCAAACAGTTGCCCTGGGACAGATCATGTGAATGAGGTCTGAGTCTCCTGAGTTTGTATGATGCAGTGTCACGTTATGTAGGGAAATACCCACTGGAATGTTAGATGAGCTTCATCGCATCAGCAAGGTGTGCTGTATGTTGGTTGATCAGTCAAACTTTGATGTTGGTCATCGTTCATCATTGTTGTGTGTCACTAGTAAGGATCATCATATTTCTTGCCAATAACCCCTTGGCTGTGCACTGACACCGTGTTAAAAGTGCAATGATCTCAGATGTTCTCAACATAGTCACAGATTCAAGCAGGAGATGGTCTTCAGCCCATCTAGCCCGTTCTACCACACTATTCCCTTGGTGTACTTCCGGGAACTCTCAATTCAATTGGTTGACAAAACCTGTTATGTTCCTTTGTGTGACCTATTAAGGTTCCTTGTTCCATTTCCTGTGTCCATAATTTGTACCATTTATAAGTTTCCACCCTTATTCTGATTTTCATAAACCACCCAGGATTACAGGTATCTCCGGGATGTACAAAGCTACTCGGACTGCTCTTCCCACTGGATCCTGAGATCCAGGTGCTGCTATATGAACACATTCAACTCTCTCTCCACAGCAGCCCTGACTCACCCTACCTCAAAGCTGTCCCTCTCCCCAGTTTCTTTGTCTCATCTGACGCCTTAACAAGGAACTTCTTCTCTTCCTTTCAGGTGTTAAGGAATGCAAGCTTCATCAACTTATTTATAGCAACGCCCATCCAGGACCCCCAACCCCTTCCCGTCCCTCTGACTCCATCCTGTCTTCTAATCCCAGCCCCAGCCGTGTATTCACCATACCCTCTGATCTTCCCCTCTCTGATGTCAATGTTCTGTACTCAACAAAGGGCTCAGTTTCATCTTCTTATACCCTCATCTTAATGAATTTCGGGCTCGGCATAATACTGAACTCTTCTTCCATCGCCTTTGTCTCCATGTTCACTTCTTTGGGCAGGAGTCCTCCCCCCGTTCAACGGATCCTTTCACCCACCTCCAGTATTCTCCGTCTACCTGGACCCCTTCCTATTCTTGATCTTTTCATTGAGAACTATCGGCGTGACATCAGCCATCTTGATTTCTCTGCTCCTCTCAACCACTCTAACCTGTCTCTTTCTGAACTTGCCGCATTCCGTTCTCTCAGGTCCAACACTGATTTTGTTATCAAATCTGCTGAAAGGGTGGTGCTGCTGTTGTCTAGTGCACTGACTTCTACCTCACAGAGGCAGAGTGTCAACTCGCAGACACTTCCTCCTACCTCTTCCTGGACCATGACCCCACCACTGAACATCAAGTCATTGTTTCTAGGACTGTCACTGACCTCATCTCCTCTGGAGATCTTCCCTCCACAGCTTCCAACCTCAGAGTTTCCCAACCTCGTTTAGCCCGTTCCTACCTCCTACTCAAAATCCACATACAGAACTGTCCTGGCAGACAGATCGTGTCAGCCTGTTCCTGCCCCATGGAACTCATGTCTTCCTATCTACCATTTTGTAGCCCCTTGTCCAGTCTCTTCTCATCTACATTCGCGATTCCTCTGACGCCCTACATCATATCAACAATTTCCAGTTTCCTGGACCTCATGACCTCCTCTTCACCATGGACGTCCAATCCCTCTACACTTCCATCCCTGGCCAGGATGACTGAGGGCTCTCCGCTTCTTCCTTGAACAGAGGCCCGAACAATCCCCATCCACCATCACTCTCCTCCGTCTGGCTGAACTTATTCTCACACTGAACAATTTCTCCTTCAACTCCTCTCACTTCCTCCAAATAAAAGGTGTGGCTATGGATACCTGCATGGGCCCCAGCTATGCCTGTCTCTTTATGGGGTATGTGGAACAGTCCTTGTTCCAGTCCTACTCCGGCCTCCTTCCACAACTCTTTCTCCAGTACATCGATGATTGTATCAGTGCAGCTTCATGTTCTCGTCTGAACCTGGAAAAAATTATTGATTATGCCGCCAATTTCCATCCTTCTCTCATTTTCACATGGTCCATCTCTGACACTTGCCTTCCCTCCCATCCTTGACCTCTCTGTCTTCATTTCTGGTGGTGGACTCTCTACCAATGTTCATTACAAGCGCATCCACTCCCACAGCTACCTTAACTACACTCCTCACACCCTACTTCCTATAAGGACTCCATCCCATTCTCTCAGTTCCTTCGCCTCTGTCACATCTGTTCTGATGATGCCACTTTCAAAAGCAGTTCCTCTGACATGTCCTCCTTCTTCCTTAACTGAGGTTTTCCACCCACGGTAGTTGACAGGGCCCTCAAGCGTGTCCGGCCCATCTCCCGCGCATCCGCCCTCACGCCTTCTCCTCCCTCCCAGAAACATGATAGGGTCCCCCTTGTCCTCACTTATCACCCCACCAGCCTCCGCATTCAAAGGATCATCCGCCGCCATTTCCGTCAACTCCAGCATGATGCCACCACCAAACACATCTTCCCTTCACCCCCCCGGCAGCATTCCGTAGGGATCATTCCCTCCGGGACACCCTGGTCCACTCCTCCATCACCCCCTACTCCTCAACCCCCACCTATGGCACCTCCCCATGCCCACGCAAAAGATGTAACGCCTGCCCCTTCACTTCCTCTCTCCTCACCGTCCAAGGGCCCAAACACTCCTTTCAAGTGAAACAGAATTTCACTTACGTTTCCCCCAACTTAGTCTACTGTATTCGTTGCTCCCAAGGTGGTCTCCTCTACATTGGAGAGACCAAACGTAAACTGGGTGACCGCTTTGCAGAACACCTGCGGTCTGTCCGCAAGAATGACCCAAACCTCCCTGTCGCTTGCCATTTCAACACTCCACCCTGCTCTCTTGCCGACATGTCTGTCCTTGGCCTGCTGCATTGTTCCAGTGAAGCCCAACTCAAATTGGAGGAACAGCACCTCATCTTCCGACTAGGCACTTTACAGCCTTCTGGACTGAATATTGAATTCAACAATTTTAGATCTTGAACTCCCTCCTCCATCCCCACACCCTTTCTATTTCTTCCCCCTTCCTTTTGTTTTTTCCAATAATTTATATAGATTTCTCTTTTCCCACCTATTTCCGTTATTTTTAAATCTTTTATGCCCCCCCACCCCTACTAGAGCTGTACCTTGAGTGCCCTACCATACAATCTTAATTAGCACATTCGTTTAGATAATATCACCAACTTCAGCACCTCTGTGTTCTTTTGTTCTTTTGCCTGTGACATCTTTTGATGATCTGCTCCTATCACTGCTTGTTTGTCCTTACAACCACACCACCCCCCTCCACTTCTCTCCCCCCACCCAACACCCACCCCCCTCCCCCACCTTAAACCTGCTTATAATTCACCCCTCTCCTTGGATTCACCCAGTTCTGTTGAAGGGTCATGAGGACTCGGAACGTCAACTCTTTTCTTCTCCACCGATGCTGCCAGACCTGCTGAGTTTTTCCAAGTAATTCTGTTAGGGTAATGTTAACTTTGGTCAATGTTTTAAAATGTTGGAATCGAATTAGTGGCCCATCACACTGAAGCTTTGGAAGGGAAATTGGGGATGGTGTATAATGTTGGAGGGAATGCATCTAATATTGTCCAACTTACACAACTGTCAAAGTTAAAATATCCTACCCCTCCTCATCTTCCCTTCACCCCACCGGCGGAATTTCGCAGGGATCGTTCCCTCCGGGACACCATGGTCCACTCCTCCATCACCCCGTACACCTCAACCCTCTCCCACGGCACCTTCCCATGCAACCGCAGAAGGTGCAACACCTGCCCCTTTAATTTCCCCCTCCTCACCGTCCAAGGGCCCAAACACTCCTTTCAAATGAAGTAGCACTTCACTTGCACTTCCCTCAATTTAGTCTACTGCATTCGTTGCTCCCAATGCGGTCTACCCTACATTGGAGAGACCAAACACAGACTGGGTGACAGCTTTGCGGAACATCTTCGGTCTGTCCGCAAGCAGACCTCCCTTTCACTTGCCATTTCAACACTCCACCCTGCTCTCATGCCCTCATGTGTGTCCTTGGCCTGCTGCATTGTTCCAGTGAAGCTCAACGCAAACTGGAGGAACAGCACCTCATCTTCCGACTAGGCACTTTATAGCCTTCCAGATTGAATATTGAGTTGAACAACTTCAAACCATGAACTCTCCATCCTTACCCCTTTTTTAATCCAAGTTTTTTTAATTGTAAGTTTTATTTATTTATTTATTATTCATTAATTCATTTAATCCTTTTTCCCCAACCACTGCCTCCCTCCAACTCACAGGCCCATCTTTCACTTGTTACTATGTTGTGCTTTCACACAGCTCTGACCCTTGTTCTGCTATTAACACATTCTGATCTTACCTTTAAGACACTGTTAGCACCTTCTTTAGTCTTTAACACTACCATGAACACTCCCCTTGTCTTGTGCCCATGACATCTTTGTCAATCCCTCCTGATCTCCCACCTATCCCTGACCTTCTATCCAGCTCCACCTGCTCCAGCCCCCCCCTTAAACAGCGTAAAATCCATCACACTCCTACTTCTCTTTAGCTCTGAGGAAGGGTCATACGGACCCAAAACATTAACTCTGTTTTTCTCTCTCTGCAGATGCTCCCAGACCTGCTGTGTTTCTCCAGCACTTTTTGTTTCAATTTTTGATTTTCTTTTGTTGTCCTTAACTCTGTAAAGCCGGCCTCCTGTTCTTACGTTCGGTACTTGGCAGGAAAGCTGACTTTAAAAAATAATTTTAAGCACTTCCTTCTCAGCCTTCTCTTTGCAAGAGAGTAAAGACCTAGACAGTTAATCTTTCATCATGCATCGTTCCTCGAGTGTAGGATAGCCAAACAAACAATTCTTCACAAAACCCTGTACTTGATTGCTTTGAGACTTTCTGACGCCAGGATAATAAGGAATGTTTGTAAATAGGAATTTCCCACTTATTGTCAAAACGTTTCTGAGGAGAGGGATCTCTGTCAGAGCCATGCCAAGGCATCCCACTACAGTCAACACCCAGTTTGTTCCGGAGTGGAGATTCATCAGGAGGGCACACCCATGTACAGTCCATCCGATTGCAATGTAAGGTATGCTGGGAGAATAGATAGTCACTGAATACATGGAGGTAATGCTGACGTGGTGAAGCAGCTACCTGGAGCTATGCTTCCATATTCCACTTTATCATATATTGGGTAGTAAACAAGCACATCAATAATATCATAAGGTAATAAGAAAAACGAGCAGGATCAGGCCATTCAGCCCATTGAGACTGCCTCGCCATTCCAAAACTTTATGGCTGATCTAATTGTGGCCTTAAGTCCACTTTCTTGCCTGTCCCCCATAATCCTGTCTAAATCAGTCTTGAATATATTCAATGACCCAAGCTCCACCACTCTCTGTGGAAGAGAATTCCAAAGACTAACAACTCTCTGAGAGAAGAAATTCTTCCTCATCTCTCTCTGAAATGGGAGACCCCTTACTCTGAAACTGTGATTCTAGTTCTAGATTAACCTCGTGAGAGGAAACATCATCTCAGTATCCATCCTCTCAAGCCTCCTCCAAATCTTCAATGATTCACTCAGGTCACTTCTCCTTCTCATTCCAGTGGGTACAGGCTCAACCTGGTCAACCTTTCCTTATAAAGCAACCCTTTCCATCCAGGAATCAGCCTACTGAAGCTTCTCTGAACTGCTTCTGATGCAACTATATCCCTCTTTAGTATGGACCAAAACAGTACTCCAGATGGAGTCTTACCAATGCCCTGTACAACTGTAGCAAGACTTCCCTACTTTTATATTCCATTCCCCTTGTAATAAATGCCAACATTCCATTTGCCTTCCTAACCAATTGCTGTATCTGCATTCTAACTTATTGTGATTCATGTACCAGGACACCCAGGTCCCTCTGCAATGCAGCATTCTGCAGTCTCTCTCCATTTACATAATATACTGCATTTCTCCTTTGCCTGCCGAAATAGACAGCCTCACACTTTTCCACATTATATTCCATCTGTCCATTTAGAACATAAGAACATAAGAAATAGGAAGAGGAGTAGACCATTTGGCCCCTCGAGCCTGTTCCGCCATTCAATAAGATCATGGCTGATCTTCTTGGGCAGAATTTTGTCCTTGGCGTGCGGGTTCAACGTGTATGACCGGAAAGCCAGCCGTGCCTGCCCAGAAGGCAATTTTACGCTGGCAGGCCGATTAAGGCCCACCCGGCGTGAAACGCAAGCGGCAGCGCTCAGTGCTGTGTGTGCGGACAACGGGGGGAGTGCAGGCTAGGCGAGCGTGACCTTCCCGCATACGCACGCAAGTGCGCCCTTCATAATCTCCCTGAGGCACAGAGCTGCCTCGGGGAGATGAACTGATTTCAAAATAAAATTAAGGCTTTCATAAATGTTATGAAACATAGGCCCTCATGTGACTGTCACATAAGCATGGGACATGTTATTAATGAAAAAAAAAAGCTTTCATTTGATTTTTATTTGCTTTTGGAAACCTCATCCTGCCCGTGCAAAAAGGTGCAAAGGCTGCTGGGCCTTTTTTGTTACCTGCCTGACGACCACAAGCGAAAACCTTCTTTTAATTAACTCTTTAATTACCTTTTAATTGTCGGCAGGCACACTGCCGACTCTGGGATGCGCCCGCCAACCAAAATGCCGCTTGAGTGTGCGGTGACTGCGGGACACATGCCCAATATCATCGCGCATCACTTTATACTCGTTCGGGTCAGGTGTGTGCCCACGCGTCCACCAAACTAAAAATTTTACCCCTTGTGTTTCAATTTCCACATTCCCATCTAACCCCAATAATCTTTGATCCCCTTGCCTAACAAGAATCCACCTACCTCCACCTTAAATATATTCACTGACCCCGCCTCCACTGCCTTCTGAAGCAGAGAGTTCCAAAGTCGCACAGCCCTCTGAGAGAAAAAAATTCTTCTCATCTTTGTCCTAAAAAGGCTGATTCACAATTTTAAAACAGTGGCCCCTAGCTCTGGACTCACCCACAAGAGGAAACATCCTTTCCACGTCCACCTTGTCAAGGCCGTTCAGGATCTTGTAAACTTCAATCAAATCACCCCTCACTCTTCTAAACTCCAGTGGAAACAAGCCCAGCCTGTCTAACCTTTCGTCATGAGACAACCCACTCATTCCAGGTATCAATAAACCTCCTTTGAGCTGCCTCCAATCCATTTAGATCCTTCCTTCAATAAGGAGACCAAAATTGCGCACAGTATTGGAGGTGCAGTCTCACCAATGCCCCATAAATCCTGAAGCATAACATCCTTACTTTTATGTTCAACCCCTCATGCAATAAAATATAGCATTCCATTAGCCCCCTTAATTACTTGCTGTACCTATATACTAACTTTTTGTGACTCATGTACTAGAACACCCAGATCCCTCTGCAACTCAGAATTCTGCAGCCATTCTCCATTTAAGTAATACTCTGCTTTTTTGTTCTTCCTGCCAAAGTGAACAACTTCACATTTTCAGACATTAAACTCCATTTGCCAGATCTTTGCCCACTCACTCAACCCATCTATGTCCATCTGCAACCTCCTCATGTCCTCTTCACAACATACTTTCCTACCTATCTTTGTGTCACCTGCAAATTTAGCTACCATGTCTTCACTCCCCTCATTTAAGTCATTGATGTAAATTGTAAAAAGCTGAGGCCTCAGCGCAGATCCCTGTGGGACTCCACACATCACATCCTGCCAACCCAAAAAAGACCCATTTTACATACTCTCTGCTTTCTGCCAGCCAGCCAATCTTCTATTCATGCTAATATGTTACCCACTACACCTTGCGCTTTTATTTTCCATAAAAATCTTTGATGTGGCACCTTGTCCAATGCCTTCTGGAAATCCAAGTACAGTACGTCTACAGGCTCCCCTTTATCCACCGCACATGTTAGTCCTTCAAAAAAATCCAATAAATTGATTAAACATGATTTCCATTTCACAAAACCATGGTGACTCTTCCCACATGCCTTGAGCTCTTCTCAGTGCCCAGCTATAACCTCCTTAATGATCAATTCTAACAACTTCCCCACAACAGACATCAAGCTAACTGGCCTATAGTTTCCTGTTTTCTGCCTCCCTCCCTTTTTGAACAGAGGGGTTATATTTGCTATTTTCCAAACTGATGGAACTTTTCCAGAATCTAGCGAATTTTGGGAAATTAACACCAACGCATCATCTACCTCATTAGCCACCACTTTTAAGACCCTAGGATGTAGTCCATTGGGACCTGGAGACTTGTCAGCCTGCAGCTCCATCAGTTTGCTTAGTACTGTTTCCCTAGTGATTTCAATTTCACCAAGTTCCTTTCTCCCATTCACTTCCTGATTTGCAGCTATTACTGGAATGTTTTTTGTATCCTCTATAGTGAACAAAGAAGCAAAATATTTGTTCATATCTTCCGCCATATCCTTATTATCTACTAATATCGCCCAACTGTCACTCTCTTGAGAACCAACTCTCACTCATTTTATTGTCCATTCACTTAACCTATCCATATCCCTTTGCAAATTCTTTGGCCTGAATTTTCATGCCGACGGAGAAACTCTGCCTTATCAAAAGTGGTTGTGGAGGTACAGATCCGGAAGCCCCGCCCCCAAACCCGCCCCTACCATTTCCGCAGGGGGGAATGAGGGCAGGTTCTAAATAGTACATCTGTGGTTCATGGAGGCAGCTGCAGACATTAAAGTACAGTCAGGTCTGATTTTCACAAGTGGGATGTCATAATGCGACTTGTGCACATTAGAACTGGTAAGGGAAGAGTTAAACTTAGTCAAGTTCTTTGGAGAGATAGGGTACTTTTGTGGAGCGGTAAGGTACCCTTTTGGAGAGGTAGTGCACACTTTTGGAGAGATAGGGTACTTATTTAGGAGAGGTAGGGTACTTATTTTGGAGAGGTAAGGTACCCTTTTGGTTATGGTCCTGGACAGCTTTGGGAGAGGCCAGATACCCTCTGGGAGAGGTAAGGTGGCTTTTGGGAAATGTCAAGTGCCCATTATAGGATTGTTAAAAATAGACATGAATGTGCATAAAAAGTGCATAAAGTCATTGGAACTGCCAAGCTCTTCAGAATTACCAAAAGAACTGTCAAGAAAATTGTCGAAGGAAGCGGTCAAGAGGTTAAAATCTGTGCCCTCTAAATACTTGAAAATAAAATTGTGGTGTTAAAAAATCAGTGCTTGTTATTTCACTCTGTATGTTGACAGAAGACTGAGGATTGCCATTATAGGATTAGTGCTGTATGACTGACTTCACAACCTGTCATCAACACATGGTGTACTTGTCAGTTTACAGTTTGATTGACAGCTCCAAGTGCTTATTAAGTCTTTGAAGTGGAAGTATGAATACAAGTGCTTGTTTTTATAAGGGTTTAAATGAATTGAAATGAATTTTATCAATGAGATAAATAGTGAAATAATGAAGTCAATAGACTCTTAAGAACTTTATTTAAATTCAACATGGGTTCTGAGGCCTGCCCATAGTCGATGCTAGATGAGTTGGAATGGAGGGTGTAAAGGCAAAGGGTGGTGGGTGAGAGAGCGTGGGATGGGAGGATTTGGCACTAAGTTGGTACAGGGCTATGGGAAGGTGTGGGTCAATGGAGGGTATGAAGGATCATGGGGGTGAGGGCATGAAGCAGCATGGGTTAGCATGGATGGGGCATGGTGAGTGTGAGGTCAGTGAGGGCTGGTCTTCTTTTTATTCCTTTCTTTCATAACTTTGTCAAAGTTCTGGAGCACTGAGGCTAGTCTTTTGTCCAGCCTGACTCTGCACCCAGCAGCCTCCAGATCTTTCTAGGGCTGGCAGCCACGACTCCCATTTTTACCTGCCCCCTTCCTGGAATTAAAATCCAAATTTCTGGGGCACTTTCTCCCAGGTCGGGTTTGTGGAACTGGAAATTTTCTCAACTCGGTGCTCTGGAACCTGAAGTGAAAATTCAGGCCTTTGTATCCCCCTCACAACTTGCTTTCCCAATTTTCTTTGTATTGTCAGCACATTTGGTTACAATACAGCTTGTCTCTTCATCCAAGTCATTAAGATAGATCCTAAATAGTTGGGCTTCAGCAACGATCCCTGTGATACCTCACTAGTTTGTTTGCCAACCAGAAAATAACCCACTTATTCTGACTCTATGTTTCCTGTTAGTTAGCCAACACTTTATCAATGCTAATACATCACCCACAACACCATGAAATCTTATTTGTGTGGTAAACTTTTATGAGGCACCTTACCAATTGCCTTTACAAAATCCAAATATACTACATCTACTGGTTCCCGTTTATCCACCCTGCTTGTTACATCATCAAAGATATCTAATTAATTTGCCAATCACAATTTCCCTTTCACAAAACTATGTTGACTCTGCCTGATTGTATTATGTCTTTCTAAGTGTCCTCTTTAATAATAGATCCTAACACTTTCCCAATGACAGATATTAGACTAACTGACCTACAGTTTCCTGATTTCCGTGTCCCTCCTTTCTTGGATAGTGCTTTTACATCTGCAGTTTTCCAATCTCTTGGGACTGTCTAGAATTTAGGAAATTTTGAAAGATCCCAACCAATGTGTGCACTAGCTCTCCATCCACTTATTTTAAGAATCTAGGATACAGGCCATCAGGTCCAAGGGACTTTTCAGACCTTAGTCCCATTTGTTTTCCTAGAACATTTTCTTCAGTGATATTGATTTTTTTTAAGTTCCTCCCTCCATTTTCCCCCTGCTTTTCTATTCCTGGGGTGCTTTCTGTTTCCTACGGTGAAGACAGATACAAAATACTTGTTCAAAGTTTCTTCCATTTCTTGTTTCCCATTATTAATTCCCCAGTCTCACCCTCAAAGGGGCTAATACTTACTTTAGCTACTCTCTTCCTTTTTATATACCTGTGGAAACTTTTACTGTTGATTTTATATGTGTTCCTCATTGTCTATCATAATTTAAGTTCTTCCTCTTTATTATTTTAATCATCTTTTGCTGGCTTCTAAAATATTCCCAATCTTCTGGGCTGCCACAACCCTTTGCAGAATTGTATATCTTTTCTCTCAATTTGATACCAACCTTAACTTCTTTTGTTAGCCACAAATTGTGCATCCCTCTTGTAACATCTGTCTTTCTCAATGGAATATATCTTTGTTCTGGGTTATGAAATATCCTTAAATGTCTGCCATTCTTCCCAATTATCAATTATTGTCTGGAGTTGATTAGTGGATTCATCTAGGTTAATTCTGGTTGATTCTGGTTTTGGTATCACAAAGTCCTTACTCACATATCAATTTGCCTCAGTGGTAGCCTTCTAACTTCTTTGTGTGAAGGTTTGTGTTCAATCCCAACTTAGGACTAGAGTATATGATCTAGGCTGATGCCTCAGTGCAGTACTGAGGGATTGCTGCACTGTCAGAAGTGCTATATTTCACATGTCATGTTAATCTGTGTATCCAGGCAGATGTTAAATAATCCATGTTTTTCTTTGAAGGACACTCCTACTGTCCAAGTCAATATTCCTCCTTCGGCAACTTCACCATACTGGATTGCCTGGTCATTTACCTCATTCTGTTTGTGGGATGCTGTGCTCACATTGGCTGCCGTATTTCTCTACAAATTAATTGTGATAGCACACATTGTTTGTAATGCACTTTGAGACATCACAGGGATTCAAAAGGCCTTCTATAAATACAAGCTTTCAATCACAAGGACAGCAGACACATGGAAATGTGCCATCTGAAAGTTCTCCTCTGAGCCACACACCATCTGGCCTTGGAAATATATCGCCGTTCCTTCACTGTCACTGGGTCAAAATCCCTCCCTAACAGCACTGTGGGTGTACCTACACCACTTGGACCTCTGCGGTTCAAGAAGGCAGCTCACCACCACCTTCTCAAGGGCAATTAGGGATGGGCAACAAACGCTGGGCCTAACCAGTGGTGCCTATATTCCATGAACGGAGAAAAATAACAAGACTCAGTGGCCAAAAGCCCTAGGAAATCGACAATTCCCATTGGTCATGGGCTCTTTATGAAAATTAGTAATTGCTGATGAGAAGGAACCTGCGTGGGATTAAAATCTGAAAAGACATTGAGGGGGTTACTGAAAAAGAATTCAGGTGAATTTGTTTAATCTTTGGGAGTATCCTGCCCCTCCACAATAATCCGACCTGCAATAAATCACCACAGACAGGTTTATTGTTTGTTCATGTAAACTTATGCTTTTTGTCTTTATCTTGTTTTACTTTTGGCTATTTTTGTTTATCAAAATGAGACAGTTCGAGTGGCCTCTGTCTGACCAGCACACCCCCCCCGCCCCCCGAGGGGCACAGAGGCACTTGGTGACGATGGTGATGGTGGGAGGTGGTGAGGGGAAGGAGGGAAACTGACTGCTAAGTTTTTGTGTGCCAGTATCCCACAGTGTAAGGTGAGAATCTGAGCATTTTATTGCGTGAAATGAACCGTTTGAAATTTAGCTTTCAAACAGATGCGAAACAAAACAAGGGAAGAGACAACAGTTGGAACACAGCACAGAAAACCAGGTGAAATAAAGATGAAAAACTGAAGGGTTGGGAATGGAAAGAAAAGCACCCTGACAAAAGGAGCAAAAGATAGAGACAGAGGGAGAATGTATTAAAGGAAAGAGATTAGAGGTGGACTGTAGGATATATTGAAGGAGTCAAGTTGGTGGAGGATTGGAAGACAGAGATGAACATAAGAACATAAGAAATAGGAACAGAAGGTCACTTGGCTCTTTGAGTCTGCTCCACCATTCAAAAGGTCATAGCTGATCTGACTGTGGCTTTAACTCCACTTTCTCGCCTGCTCCCCTCCCATAACACTCGACTCCCTTGTAGATCAAAAATCTGTTTAACTCAGCCTCAATGACCCAACTTCCACTGCTCTCTGTGCAAGAGAATTCCATGGACTAAGACCCTCTGAGAGAAGAAATTCCTCCTCATCTTTGTCTTAAATGAGAGACCCCCTTCTTTTTAAACTGTGCTCCCTAGTTCTAGATTCTCCAACAAGACAAAGCATCCTCTCAGCCTCTGCCCTGACTCAGTGATAGGAAACAAAGGATAATAGTTGAAGGATGTTTTTGCAAATGGAAAATGGTTTCCAGTGGCATTCCACAGGGCTCAGTGTTGGGTCCCTTGTTGTTTGTTTTACGTATTAATGATTTGGACTTAAATGTGGGTGGCGTGATTGGGAAATTTGCAGATGACACAAAAATTGGCTGTGTAGTTGATAGTGAAGAGGATAGCTGTCGACTCCAGAATGATATCAATGGTTTGGTTGAGTGGGTGGAAAGTGGTGAATGGAATTCAATCCAGAGAAGTGTGAGGTAATGCATTTGGGGAGGGAAAACAAAGCTAGGGAGTACGTAATAAATGGTGGGACATTAGGAGGTGTAGAGGAAGTGAGAGACCTTGGAGTGCATTCACAGGTCCCTCCCTGAAGGCAGCAGGGCAGGTGGATAAGGCATATGAAAGCATACGAAATGCTTTCCTTTACTGGATGAGGAACAGAATACAAAAGCAGGGATGTAATGCTGGAACTGTATAAAATGCTAGTTAGGCCACAACTGGAATTTTGTGTACTGTTCTGGTTGCCACATTGCAGGAAGGACATAATTGCTCTGGAGAGAGTACAGACGAAATTTACAAGAATGTTGCCGGGGCTTGGAATTTGCAGCTATGAGAAGAAATTGGACAAGCTGGAGTTGTTTTCCTTAGAACACAGGAGGCTGATTGAAGTGTACAAAATTATCAGGGGCCTGGATAGAGTAGACAGGAAAGACCTGTTTCCCCTAATAGAGAGGTTAATTAGCAGTGGGTACAGATTTAAGGTGATTGGTAGAAGGATTGGAGGGAACAAGAGGAAAACCTTTTTCACCCAGAGGGTGGTGGGTGTTTGGAATTCATGGCCTGGTTTGGTGATGGAGGCAGAAACCCTCAACTCATTTAAAAGGTACCTGGATCTGTATCTAAAGTAACCTGCAAGGACCAGGTGCTGGAAGGTGGGATTAAAATAGCTAGTCTTTTTATTTTTTTATTTTTCAGTCGGCAGAGACATGATGGGCTGAATGGCCTCTTTCTGTGCTATATATTTTCTATGGTATTATGGTCAAGCCCCTCAGAACCTTACACATTTAAATAAGATCACCTCTCATTCTTCTAAACTTCGATGCATATAGACCCAAACTATTCAAACGTTCCTTATAAGACAACCCTTTTAATCCAGGACTCAGCCTAGTGAACCCTCTCTGAACTGCTTCCAATGCAAGTATATCCCTTCTTAACTCAGGAGGCAGAAAGATTGGTGTGTCTAGACTGATGGTGGGAAATGACCCAGCTGGGGAGTTTCTTTCTTCTGTAGATCACTAACACTGGTGACTAATCAAATAGAGATTGTCACTGCTTTAATTTGTCCATACATCTTTTGGTGATATGATAGCCTTTATCTATGTTCTTCGTAAGTGTGTACTATTAAGCTGAAGTCTTTATGAAGTGAATGAATGATAGACCAGTCTCAAATTTTCAAAGTTTGCCTAACATTCTCATTGCTGTGTTTGGGTTAGTTTAAAGTTTAACAGCACAAAGAACTGAGATGAAAAACTCTGTGAAGATCTTGGTTGATTTATTGCTGCTATTTGTAACAGAAAAAAGGTGTAGTTTGAGTGTTAGATCATTTGGTTCTGCTTAGACCAGGGACTACACTGTGACATATATTTGATGACGTATGGGACAAATTGAGCTGGTGGGGTGAGAAGGGGAACATTATGCAAATAATTAGTCTATGCAAATATACTTATTCAGTTCACTAGGTTTTATTTAGAAGTGAAATAACTGTAGATAAATTGCCAGGTTTCATAAACAATGAATCCAATTATGCAATAAAGTGCAAGACAATGTAATATTGCCACATTGTCATAAGTGTAAATAGACTGATCAACTGACAAACTGATCAATTACTGAAACACAAAGACACACATTGAACCAAATTTAACAAACACACAAGCTGGAGAAGGAAGCTGGGGGGGGAAAAAACCCTAAACATGCATTTTGAGCAGCTGAATGACTTTATGGCTAGAGAATGATTAGTTGAATACCACACGCTAACATGGGAGCCATCCTGGTACTAGGCAAGTTTACACTTTAGAAAGCCTCCTCCTCAGAAAATTATAAATGTCAGCTCGGGGTCTATCATGCAAAGAGTATTCAAGTTGCACAGCTGTGGTTTGAAAAATTATTCGGCTGTGTTGAACGCCACAGTTTATGAAGACACGCCAACTCTTAGGTAATCTGTATGTTTGTTGCACCATTTCATCCAAGCCATGAAGTCCCATTCACCCAATCGTGTTCACTGACCTGCTTTGGCTTCCAGCTCATCGATGCCTCAAATTTCAAAATCTCATCCTCTTGTTCAAATCCTTCTTTGGTTCCCCCCTCTCCCCATCTCTGTCGGCTCCTCCAGCCCTAAAATCTGCCAAGAATTCATCACCTCTCCAATTCTGGTCTCATGTGCATTCCCCTCTGGCTTTACCCCAGCAGTGTAGCCATGTTTTCAGCTGTCTCAGCCCTAAATTCTGGAATTCCCACCCTGAACTTTTCCATCTCTTCACTTCGCTCTCCTTCTTTAAGACTTTCCTCGAGATTTACCTATTTAACCAACATTTTCATGCTCTTCTATTCGATCCCATATTTGTTTTTATTTCATTATGATCCTGTGTAACATGTTGGGACATATTCCTTTGTCAACTAAAAGTTCCTGTTGAAGCCTGCAGTCACACTGTGATTATTCTGTGATGGAGACAATCAGCCTCAGTGACCAAGCAACATGCAAGATCTGAAGAACTTTACACAAATAGCAGATTTTTTTTTTTAAAAAAAAAGGAAAAGCAGTTATTCCAGCAAATGCTGACTGCTGCCTTAAAATAGGAAACAGGCACTGATGTAACATTTTCTGAAGATCAATTTAGCATGGATTCTCCGTGAGTTTGCAGTTGTCTTGTGAAAATCTCATCCATTCTTGTAGTAATCTGAGGTGTAATACACCTTTAAGAGAATGTGAGCAGATTGACCACGTGGTTACAATTGCTGTGTAGTGCAGGCTACATTGTTAATCAGTCATTTAGAATAGGTTCTGGTTTGGAAAGCATGCATGTGTTTGTGCTCAGTTGCTTATGTGAATAAACAGCATGTGTTTCACTTCACAACAGTCTCTTTGTTCACGTGGTTTAGTTTACCAACTCAGCCCTCAGTAGATAAGTAGGTAACCGTGCTCACTGAGCAAACCAAACCAATATTAAGAACGTAACTATTCTGTTCATCATTCAGCAGTGGCTAGAAGCTGACCACTGTTCCAATCCACAGAAAGGATTCCAATCCACCACACTTCAATTAAAACAGAGGACTTGGTCATTGATTACACAATTAGTGGGGTTATAGGCTGGAATTTAATTAAGGGGTTCGGCTGATTTAAATGTAGCACAAGAGATACTCAAGTGAGTTATCTTGGAATACTCCATAAATGCCTGAGGGACAGTGCACTAAGTAAAGTTACAGGTGTGGTGATGCGGTGCAGGGAGAACTTCAGAACATGGAAGCAAAAAAGAGCTGGGCCAAAGTTGAGACATTGACAATGCTCTTGATCCTTCAGTACCCAGGAATTAACTAATAGCTGTAAATCGCCTGGGCTTTTTTTTAATTCATTCATGGGATGTGGGCATTACCAGTTAGGCCTGCATTTATTGCCCTTGTCCAGAGGGCATTTAATAGTCAACCACATTGCTGCCTAGAGTCACATGTAGGCCAGATCAGGTAAGGGCGACAGATTCCCTTCCCTAAACGACATAAGTGAACCAGATGGGTTTTTACAGCAATCAGCAATGGTTTCATGGTCATCATTAGACCTTTAATTCCAGATTTTTATTGAATTCAAATTCTACTATCTGCCATGATAGTATTTGAACCCAGTCCCCAGACCATTACTCTGGGTCTCTGGATTACGAGTCCAGCAACAATATCACTATAACATGCAACCTGAGATGTGCAGCAATGATTTCAGCGGCTCTCTTATATTTGGGGAATAGTTTTTATATTCTCCTCCCAAATCAGGTTGTTGACATGTCTTTCTGGGTTGTCATTTGAGGATCCTGACTTGAAGCTTAGGTTGGAAATCCCTTTTATAAGTCTGGATAGCATATAGGTTTTAGAGGTGAAAATGAATGAGGAACGTATTCCATTTAAACAAAAACAGAAAATGCTGGAAAAACTCAGCAGGTCTAGCAGCATCTGTGGGGAGAGAAGTAGAGTTAACGTTTCGAGTCTGTATGACCCTTCTTCAGAGCAAATAGAAATCAAGCTTGCCTAACTCTGTTAAAGTAGCTTTACCGTGCTGTCATGGATGTGAGTAATGGTTGCAGGAACATGACTATCCAGGTGATTAGGCTCTGAAAAAGTGTCATACAGACCCAAAACGTTAATTCTGTTTCTTTCTCTACAGATGCTGTCAGACCTGCTGAGTTTTTCCAGCATTTTTTGTTTCTGTTTCAGATTTCCAACATCCATAGAATTTTGCTTTTAAATTATATTCCACTGGCAGTTCACAATGGAGTTTCACATCTGACAGTGGCACCTCTTGGATCTCTCTCACCATCCCCAATATATCCAACTCAACCAACACAGCTTCACCAAATATCTGGACTTTCTTTCCGATCAGATCAGAATCATCTGGATAGTCATGGATTTACAACCGTTACCCACATCCCATGAAAGCACGGTAAAGCTACTTTCACAGAGATGGGCAAGTTTGATTTCCATTTGCTCAGTCAATGGAGATACAGGATGAGAGAGGACTTGATTGAGTGTCCACATACAGCTTCCATCTGTAACAGATTGGAGTAGGGGAAAATTGGCACATTGCCTGTCTGCTCAAAAGAACCTCAAAGCCTTCCCAGAGTTCTGGATAGGCTATGGTGGAAGGAGGCAATGGTTCACACTTGCTGGTGATACCCCAGTCTCACAAACGAGATGTGAGAAATGGAATCCGAAACAATCATCATTCGTACCTCACCTGTGATCCTCCACATACAAGTCTCATAATATGACCCATTACAACCAGTTAGTGCCTCCGCTCCCCATCCACTGCCCAGGAAATGAGAATTGAGAAACTGGAAAATCGCCTTGCTTGAGAAAATCATAGAAACATGTTGGGATTGATCAAGAAGAAACGCTTTCATATCAGGATGAGTGCAGCTCTAACAATACTTAAGAAGCTTGACACCATCCAGGACAAAGCAGCCCGCTTGATTGGCACCCCGTCCACAAATATTCACTGCCTCCACCATTGACGCACAGTAACAGCAGTGTGTACCATCTACAAGATAGACTGCAGAAACTCACCAAGGGTCCTAAGACGGCACCTTCTAAACACACAAGCACTACCATCTAGAAGGACAAGGGCAGCAGACATGGGAACACCACCACCTGGAAATTTCCCTCCAAGTCACTCACCATCCTGACATGGAAATATATCCCTTCACTGTCACTGGGTCAAAATCCTGGCAATCCCTCCCTGTTGCACTGTGGGTGTACCTACACCACAGCGGTTCAAGAAGGCAGCTCACCACAACCTTCTCAAAAGCAATTAGGGATGGGCTATAAATGCTGGCCTAGGCAGTGATGCCTATATTCCATGAATTAATAACAAAAAGCCTGGTTCCTAGATGACTGTTAATAGCTTCCTCACACACTGTATCCTCCGTTCAGCTCAAAGGGTGCCCAAAGAAACAGCTCAAGCAACACAGTCGAAGATATCAGTGGTCAGTATCATCATGAATAAAAATGCCACTCATCAGAGTTAGCTAAAAGCCAACCAGAAGCCCTTTTGGATTAGTTCCTCACCCAAATTTCCATTGATTCATGAGCATATATTATAGGCTGACATGGTCTTATTAATAGAGTCCAGCTTTCAGAGGATATGCTAAACCAAGGCCCAGTCTATAGCTCACAAGGGGGAGATGGTAGTGTAGTGGTACTACACTGGAGTTACAATGCAGTGATTCAAGCTATTGCTCTGTGGACATAGGTTAAAATCCCATCACAGTAGCTTGTAGAGTTTGAATTTAGTAAATAAATCTGGTAGCTGTGAAGTTATTATCAATTGTTGTAAAAACCCCATCTTGTTCACTAATGTCCTTTAAGGGGCAAAATCTGCTGTCCTTACCTGGTCTGGCCTACATGTGACTCCAGGCCCTCAGCAATGTGGTTGACTTTTAACTGCCCTCTGAAAGCAAGCCACTTGGTTCAAGGGTAATTAGGGATGGGCAACAAATGCTAGCGATGCCCACATCCCATGAAAGAATAAATTTTAAAAAGAATATTAAGTATCCCATAGCGATATTTGAAGAGTAGGGAGTTCTCCTGGTAATAAAAACAAAAAACTGCGGATGCTAGAAATCCAAAACAAGAACAGAAACAGATATACCCGGTAAAACTCAGCAGGTCTGGCAGCATCGGCGGAGAGGAGTACAGTTGACGTTTCGAGTCCTCATGACCCTTCAACAGAACAGACCCTTCTGTTGAAGTGTCATGAGGACTCGAAACATCAACTGTGCTCTCCTCCGCCAATGCTGCCAGACCTGCTGAGTTTTTCCAGGTATATCTGTTTCTGTTCTTGTTTTGAGTTCTCCTGGTATCCTGCCCACCATTGTTCCTTCATCTAATGCCACCAGAAACAATTTACTGACTGATTGTGAATCTTGCTATGTTCAAAATAGCTCCCGTGACTGTACTTCAAAGCAATTCATTGTGTGTGAAGCTTTGATGTGACAAGGGGTAACAACACATAAGGATGTTTAATTATGTTTGGCTCATTCTGACACTGTACCTTCATATCAGGTACACATTCCCACCTATTCATAAAAGTATTATAACTGAGGCCGATTACAATAAGAAAAGCTGGTTTCTCTTCTAAGGACATAAAAACCTAATGAGTTAAAGGACATTTGGTGCTAAATTGTGCTTCTACTTATCTGGATAACACGTACACCGACTGGGTTCAAGAATTGTGTGTGTATATATGATGCTGAGCGGTCTGACACGTGTCAAATCCACGTGACAGAGACAGAAAACATCGGTGACGGTTGGGGGTGGGGTGGTCAGCTGGATCTAGTTTCAGATGGCTGAGTTAATGGTTGTGGGGCATTAGTCTGCGCATATTCACTGTGTCTGATCTGACCTGACACCTTACTAGACAAGCAGCAAGTTCAGATAGTGCGAACTGCACCCGACATTGTGTATAGCAACATGATAAATATGTTCATGAAGATTGGCTCTTTTTGACACTTCCACTAAAATCAGAAAGGTGATTGAGAGGATCTGAATAAGTGCAGAAGAAGGTCAGACTGCATTGTTTGATTTAGGGCAAAAGGACCTGTCTTATCTATTTCACAGGAATCAGAAATTCAAAGGATCAGATTGAGTCTTGCTGCTCTCAGGCAGGGTGCGGTATCATCTGCAGCACTTGTGGTTTTCATGATATCAATTGTGTAGAGCAATCGGTGCAAACATTTTTTAGTCTGTTTTACCTGGCTTCCTACAGACTTACAAGAAACAGTAACTGGTTTCTTTTATATTCATTTCCTGGCTACATTTGACATGTGGCATGAATCACACTTTCAGGGTCACGGAGCATTGAAAAACCCCATGTGATGCTACAATATACGCATCAGTTTCTATCGCTGGAGGTGTCTCAGTACCTCACATTGTCCTGTGTAATGAGACAGGATTAGTTAGTAATCTCATAATGAAAGATCCACTGGGAAATAGTGGCCATATTGCAAGTGAATTCTCTATTAAGTATGAAAGTGACAAATTCCAATCACAAGAATCTTAAACAAAGCCAATTGCGTAGGTATGATGGGAGAGCTGGCTATGGGTGATTGGCTAAATAGGCAAAAATGCCTGTTGGTATATAAACAGTGGAACAAAGGAACAATTCAAAATAAAAACAAAAAACTGCGGATGCTGGAAATCCAAAACAAAAACAGAATTACCTGGAAAAACTCAGCAGGTCTGGCAGCATCGGCGGAGAAGAAAAGAGTTGAGGTTTCGAGTCCTCATGACCCTTCGACAGAACTTGAGTGAATCCAAGAAAGGGGTGAAATATAAGCTGGTTTAAGGTGTGTGTGTGTGTGTGTCTGGGGGGGTGGTTTGGGTGGGGGGAGAGAAGTGGAGGGGGTTGGTGTGGTTGTAGGGACAAACAAGCAGTAATCGAATTCGAAATTCGAAAGCAACAATTCGAAATGTTCAAACAATACATTCCATTGAAAAACAGAAAGTTAGAAAGAAAGGTCCATACTAAGAAGGTTAAGGATGGCATTAGATTAGAAGAAGAGGCTTATGATGTTGTCAAGGATAATAGTAAATCTAAGAATAGGGAGCATTTTAGAAACAAGTATAGGGCCACCAAGAAGCTTTTCATTATTCTTTATGGGATGGGAGCATCGCCGGCAAGGTCAGATTCTGGAATGGTCCCAAATTGGAAGTTAGCAAATGTACCACTGCTATTCAAGAAAGGAGGGAGAGAGGAAACAGGTATCTACAGACTACTTAGCCTGACATCAGTCATCAGGAAAATGCTGGACTCTATTATTAAGGAAGTATTAACCATGCACTTGGAAAATCATAGTGTGATCAGACAAGTCAGCATGGTTTAACAAGAGGGAAATCATGTTTGACAAATTTCTTAGAGCTTTCTGAAGATGTGTCTAGGAGGGTAGATAAAAGGGAACCAGTAGATGTAGTATATTTGGATTGCCAAAAGCATTTGATAAGGTGCCACACAAAAGGCTAATCCGCAAGTTATGGGCTCATGGAGTTGGGGGTGACATATTAGCTTGGATAGAGGATTGGTTAATAGACAGGATGAGCCGAGAGTAGGTGTAAATAGGGCATTTTCATGCTCACAAGCTGTAACGGGTGGAGTGCAGCAATGATGAGTGCTGGGGTCTCAGCTATTTACAATCTACATTAATGACTTTGACAGAGCAACAGAAAATAATGGCCCATAACATCCTATCTCTGCAGAGTTGTACCGGGGGAAGGGTACCCCAAAGATGCACAGGAAGTTCCCATGAAGGATTGCATGGCAATTGCCCGGGAAGTTCAAACTTCCTTTGGGCAATTGCCCTGCACTGGGAACCATCGGACAGTTCAATTTAAATTGCAAACATTGAATGGTTTCAACTACTTTGCAACAATAGTTATCCAAAAGGGTAACTATGTTTGGGTTCGGCCAGGACCACTCAGCTCCTGACCTCATTACAGCCTTAGTTCAAACATGGACAAATGAGTTGAACTCCCGAGGTGAGGTGAGAGTGACTTCCCTTGACATCAAGGCAGCATTTGACTGAGTGTGGATATTGTCCAGGCCTTGCTTTATTTGGACATGGAGCGGAGAGTTTTCCCCCTGATTCCCATTGACTCCAGTTTTGCTAGGGCTCCTTGATGCCACACTCAGTTAAATGCTGCCTTGATGTCAAGGGCAGTCACTCTCACCTCACCTCCCAAGTTCAGCTCTTTTGTCCATGTTTGAACCAAGGCTGTAATGAAGTCCACAGCTGACGGGCCCTGGCAGAACCCAAACTGAGTGCCAGTGAGCAGGTTATTGCTAAACAAGTGTTGCTTGATAGCACTGTTGATGACCCCTTCCATCATTTTACTGATGGGGCAATAATTGGTTGGGTTGGATTTGTCCTGCTTTTTCTGGACAAGAGATACCGGGACAATTTTCCACATTGCCAGATAGATGCCAGTGTTGTAGCTATACTGGAACAGCTTGGCTAGGAGTGTGGCATGTTCTGGATCAAAAGTCTTCAGTACTATTGATGGGATATTGTCAGGGCCCATAACCTTTTCAGTAGAATGAATTGAATTGGCTGAAGACTGATGTCTGTGATGTTGGGGACCTCCGGTAGAGGCCGAGATGGATCATCCACTCGGCACTTCTGGCTGAAGATTGTTGCAAATGCTTCAGCTTTATCTGTTGCACTGATGTGCTGGGCTCCCCCATCATTGAGGATGGGGATACTTGTGGAGCCTCCTCCTCTAGTGAGCTATTGAATTGCCTACCACCATTCATGACTGGATGTGGCAGGGCTCTAATGCTTAGGTCTGATCCGTTGGTTGTGGGGTCGCTTAGCTCTGTCTATTGTATGCTGCTTACGCTATTTGGCAGGCAAGTCCTGGGTTTGTAGCATCAGCAGGTTGACACCTCATTTTAGGTATGCCTGGTACTGCTCCTGAGCTCTTCATTGAACCATGATGGATCGCCTGGCTTGGTGGTAACGGTAGAGTGGGGGATATGCCAGTCCACGTGTTTGGGTACAATTCTGCTGCTGATGATGGCCCACAACACCTCATGAATGCCTAGTCTTGAATTGCTAGATCTGTTCGAAATCTATCCCACTTAGCACAGTGGTAGTGTCATACAACATGAATGGAGGTTATCTTCAATGTGAAGATGGGACTTCATCTCCACAAGGACTGTGCGTTGGTCACTCCTACCAATACTGTCATGGACAGATGCATCTGCAGCAGGCAGGTTGGTGAGGATATGGTCAAGTATATTTTTCCCTCTTGTTGGTTCCCTCACTTCCTGCCACAGACCCAGTCCAGCAGCTAAGTCCTTAAGGACTCGGCCAGCTCGGTCAGTAGTGGTGCTACCAAGTCACTCTTGGTGACTCTAGGTACATTCCGTGCCTTTGCCATCCTCAGTGTTTCCTCTGTGTGGTGCTGGACATGGAGAAGCACTGATTCATCAGCTGAGGGTTGGGTGGGGGACTGGGCAGGGCAGTATGTGGTAATCAGCAGGAGGTTTCTTTGCCCATCTTTGACCTGATGCCATGAGACTTCATGGGATCTGGTGTCAATGTTGAGGACTCCCAGGGCAACTCCCTCCCGACTGTATACCACCGTGCTGCCACCTCTGATGGGTCTGTCCTACCGGTGGGACAGGACATACCCAGAGATGTTGATGGTGGTGTCTGTGAGATTGTAAGGTATGATTCTGTGTATATGATTATGTCAGGCTATTGCTTGACTAGTCTGTGAGACAGCTCTCCCAATTTTGGGACTAGCCCCCAGATGTTAGTAAGGAGGTCTTTGCAAGGTCATCAGGGCTGAGTTTGCCATTGTCATTTCCGGTGCCTAGATCGGTGCTGAATGGTCCATCCTGTTTCATTACTTATGGACTTGATAGCAGTTTGATACAACTGAGTAGCTTGCTAGGCCATTTCAGAGGGCATTTAAGAGTCAACCACATTGCTGTGGGTCACATGTAGGCCAAGCCAGGTAAGGATGGTAGATTTCCTTCCCTAAAAGGCATTATTGAAGCAGATAGGTTTTTACAACAATCGACAATGGTTTTATGGTCATCATCAGACTTTTAATTTCAGGTTTTTTATGGAATTCAAATTCCACCATCTTCCACAGCATTAACCTGTGTCTCTGGATTACTAGCCCAGTGACAATACTACCAATGCCCCTGCTTTTCTTCTGTTCTTATGTTCTGTACAATGAAACTGGACTGGAAATTCCTTCACAGACAGTATCCATACCGCACCATCACTATATGGCTCAGCACACTGAGCTCATAACTGCGAGGCAAGCAGCTCTGGGACCAGGGAAGCTCTGCAACTGAGGGAGCAAATCTGTGACAGGAAACTCTGACTGATCGAAATCACCTGACTGAGCTACTTACCCAAATGCTCCTATAATATGAATCAAATCCTTCAGAAAGGCTAACCAGTCAACAAGTACAAATGAGGTGAGAGATGTAGTTGGCTTAACTGAACCACACCATGTTGAGTTGCCTGGGATTGTTTTGATCTCCCACCTGTTTAATTTCCCAACAAACATGCTACAAAACCACTTAATGCTTGGAAAAACCATTTAAGTTTAAAAACAGCACATGGTCAAAATTGTGTTCACGTTTAGTTCTGTTTGCTGGGTCCACTTCCACAGCACAACTGTGGCTTTTTGGCTGATCCAACCAGCAGAGACCCTCCCCCTTCCAACATCCCTATGGCCTTTTGCTCATTCCTGATCAGCCAGTTACCATACTGCTTACAGGAATATAAATTGTGTGGCCTAATCCAGCAGCAGCTTAGTCAAGATGTCAGGTTCACTATACAAGTGAGAACCAGACTGATATATAGAAGATTATAGAGGGGAAGTGAAAAAGGAAATATGAGAAACAAAAAGAGAACGTGAGAAGAGACTGGCAGCTAACATAAAAGGGAATCCAAAAGTCTTCTATAGACATATGAATAGTAAAAGGGTAGTAAAGTAGGAGTGAAGCCAACTAGGGACCATGGAGATTTACACGTAGAGACAGAGGCATGGCTGAGGTGTTAAATGAATACTTTGTATCTATCTTTCCTAAGGAAAGGGGTGTTGCCAAAATCATAATGAAAGAGGAGGTTGTCGAGACACCGGATGGACTAAAAATTGATAAAGAGGAAATATTGGAAAGATTAGTTGGCGTATTTAAGGTTGATAAGTTACCTTGGTCGGATGAGGGTACTGAAGGAAGTAAGTGTGGAAACTGTAGAGACACTGGCTATAATCTTCCAATCCTCGATAGATATAGTGGAGGTGCCAGAGGACTGGAGAATTGGAAATGCTACACCCTTGTTCAAAAAAGGGTATAGGAGAAACCCAACAAATACAGGCTAACCTCGGTGGTGGGAAAACTTTTAGAAACAATAACCTGAACAAAATTAACAGTCACTTGGACAATTGTGGATTAATTAATAAAAGCCAGTACTGGTATGTTAAGGGCAAATTGTGTTTAACTGCTTTGATTGAATTTTTCCGCAAAGTAACAGAGTGGGTTGACTAGGGTAATGTGGTTGATGTAGTGGACTTCCATTATATAATAGACACTTGATAAAGCACCACATAGGTGACAAGTGGCTTGTCAGCAACATTGAAACCCATGGAGTAAAGGTTAGTGGCAGCATGACTACGAAGTTAGCTGAGTGACAGGAAACAGAGAGTAGTAGTGAATAGCTGCTTTTCAAGCTGGAGGTATCAGTGGCAGGATCACTGCTTTTCTTGGTCTATATTAATGATCTAGACTTGAGTGTGTAGAGAAATATTTCAAAATTTGCAGATGACAGAAAAATTGGAATGAGTATGAACTGTCATGAGGATAGTGATAAACTATTGGAGGACTTGGGCTCGTGGGATGGTCAGAAACTTGGTAGATGAAATTTAATACGGATACATGAGAAAAGATACATTTTTCCAGGAAGAATGAGAAGATGCAATATAAGATAAAGGTTACAATTCTAAACAAGTGCAGGAGCAGAGAGAGACCTACACAAATCATTGAAAGTGGCAGGGCAGTTTGAGAAAGAGGTTGATATAAGACATGAGATCTTGCGTTTCATAAATCGAAGAATAGAGTAAAAAACACAAGGAAGTAATGTGAACATTTATCAAACACTGGTTCAGTGCTGTGTCCAATTCTAGGCACCACACTTTAGGAAGGACATGAAGGCATTAGAGCGGTGCAGAAAAGATTTATATGAAAAGTTTTAGGGATGAGACATCATTCGATGGATAGATTGGAGAAGCTGGTGCTGTTCTCTTTAGAGAAGGTTGAGAGGTTGATAGAGGTGTTCAAAATCATGAGGGTTCTGGCACAGTTTAGATAGGGAGAAACCGTTCTCACTGGCAGAAGGGTCGAGAAGCAGAGGGCACCAATTTAAGGTGATTGGCAAAAGAGCCAATGGCAACATGAGGTAAAAGTATGTTTTATGCAGTGAGTGGTTAGCATCTGCAATGCCTGAGTATGTGTTGGAGGCAGACTCAATTGTGGTTTTCAAAAGGGAATTGAATAATTATCTGAAGGCAAAAGAATTACAGGGCTACAGGGGGAAGGTAAGGGAGTGGGATTAGCTGAGTTATTCTCGCAGAGATTGGGAATGGGCACAATGGGCTGAATAGCCTACTTCCATGCTGTTATAATTCTAGGATTCTAAGATTCTAATAACCAGCATAAGGCAGGTGTAATGTTTCCCAATGGATTGTATGGTATTACCAACTAACTTTTACTTTAGGAAGTTTTGTATGAATACAACTTACTTTATATTTTCAAAAATAGCTGGAAAAACTCAGCAGGTCTGGCAGCATCTGCGGAGAGGAACACAATTAATGTTTCGAGTCCGCATGACTCTTCATCAGAACTGTGTTCCTCTCCGCAGAGGCTGTCAGACCTCCTGAGTTTTCCCAGCTAGTTTTGATTTTGTTTTTGTTTCAGGTTTCCAGCATCCGCAGTATTTTGCTTTTACTTTATATTTTTCTTTATTTAAGCAGCTCCTAGGGAGGGTGCGGAGGAGATTTACTCGAGTGCTACCAGGATTGAGAGGAGATGAGGAGAAATGTGCAATAAGTTGCTATGACCTGTAATGTTCTTTGTGGAAGGGCAATGGAACCAGGTTCCATAGTAACTTTTTAAAAGAATTTAGGTTTGTACTTGAGCAAAGTTTTGTGGGGTCACAGGGAAGAATAGGGACGTTGAACTATTTGTTGGCTTTTTCAGAATGCCGGTACAGGCATGATGAACTGAACTGCCTTTTTCTGGGCTCTATCATTTTATGATTCCATGATTTACAGGACGCATGACAGCAACTCACCATACCTCCTTCGACAGCACCTTCCAGACTTACTACCTCGAAGGGCAGGGGCATCAGACACATGGGAACACCACCACCTGCAAGTGCCCCTCCAAGCCACACATCATCCTGACTTGGAAATTCATCGCCGTTCCTTCACTGTCACTGGGTCAAAATCCTGGAACTCCCTCCCTAACAGCACTGTGGATGTACCTACACCACATGGACTGCAGCGGCTCAAGAGGGCAGCTCACCACCACCTTCTCAAGGGTAATTAGGGATGGGTACTAAAGGCTGGCCTAGCCAGAGATGCTCCCATCCAAGGAAGGAGTAAGAAAAAAATCCTCTGAAATGCAGACTGTTGATAAATGGAAAATCATTCATAAACACATTGCAGGGATAAGCAAAGTATTAATGCTCCATTCTTATTTGCTATACACTATGCACCATACTGAACCCTGTAGTTAAGGGTCCACAGCCTCTTTGTTGTATCTCTGGAGATCCATATTGTTTCGGATTAGCTTGGCCTGTTTCTGTGTCACATGCCTTGTGTTATGGGCCAAAACAAACAATGTGCTGGTTTAAAGTTTCCAAAGGCCATTTGTCCAAACTAGGAAAGAGAAGAAAGTTATTGAACAAGGTCATCTCAAAGATTTGTCAGTTTGGAAGCTGGGAAACATCTGTTGATTTTTGTGCAGCAGATGTCAGATGTCTCTGTCAGATAAGGAAGAACTTCTCGATAACACGATCCGAAACACGACTCTAACTCTCAGGTGAGCTGAAGCTTTACCCGAAAGCTCTGGTATCTTTGTATTTGCAGCTGTGAGGATCCATCCGTCCACACGAACATGTATTATGTCAGGAGTCCAGCTGGTGTTGGGATGGCTCCCAATGGATCCAACCTCCACTGCCAGAGGAAACAAAGCTGGGAGAATGAGTCAGGGGGTATCCCATCACAAAACATTAAACTCTCCATTGGACCATTCAAATATCCAAGCATTTTGATCCTTTAAACTTAGCACAATTCCCAACATTAACCATGATATAAGTTCCTCCAGAGTTAAGGAAAGGATATGTGGGCATGAGGTTAATTGGCTAACTCTTTGAAAGAGCCGGCATAGGCACGATGGGCTGAATGACCTCCTTCTATGCTACATAATGCTAAGAAATTCTAATGGTTTTTCCCTTTCTGATGCCCTGTGTGTAAGAGCAGGTTTGTCATCTGCATCATTCAGAAATATTATCTAGCATCCCTCATTTTATTTCCTGTTCTGAAGATCCTGGGAGACAGTAAGTCAGGCAGACTCTGGTTCAATAATACCATAAAACATGGAGCAGAAATAGGCCAATCGGCCCCTTGAGTCTGCTCCACCATTCAATGAGATCATGGCTGATCTGATAATCTTCAACTTCACTTTCCTGCCTTGTCCCTATAAGCCTTGATTCTGTTACTGATTAAAAATCTGTCTATCTCAGCCTTGAATATACTTAATGACCCAGCCTCTACAGCCCTCTGTGGTAAAGAATTCCACAGATTGACTATCCTCTGAGAGAAGAAATTCCTCCTCATCTCGGTTTTAAATGGGAGACTCCTTACTCTGAGATTATGCCCTCTGGTCCTAGACTCTCCCACAAGGGGAAACAACCTCTCAGCATCTACCCTGTCAAGCCCCCTAAGAATCTTATACGTTTCAATCAGGTCGCCTCTCATTCTTCTAAACTCCAATGAGTACAGGCCCAACCCAATCAACCTCTCCTCATAAGAAAATCCCTCCATACCCAGGATCAACCTAGTGAACCTTCTCTGGACTGCCTCCAATAGCAGTATAATCTATCCTTCAGCACTGCGGTCATCAAAAAAACAGCTGTGGGACTGTGCTTTGTAAATATTGTAGAGAAGGTGCTTGGAATCTGCATTGTGTTTGGATCTCTTCAGTTTTTAAGCTGGGCTTTTGCTCAATCCAAATCAATGAGGTAAAGAGATTTGCTTAACTGATGTCTACGTATGGTAACAGCATTTGGATAATTCCAGTACATCTTCTTAAAGTTCTTAGCTCAATCTACAAAACTGCCACGAAATTAGGATTAATTTTTCATTCTTAAATGAGAATGCTGCTACTCCCTGAGGTAATATTCTCCTTTAGGGTCCACAAGCACATCAGAGAGATGTCCCTGGGACTGTTTTGGTTGATGGTACAACAACACCTACTAACCAGTGCCCTGCTTATTGACGCTCAGTTTAGGAGCAGCTAGACCCAATTGGTTCTTGGTCCTATCATAGCCTTGAACCAAACATGCCATAGTAGAGACACAAGTAGCTGCCCTCAATATCAAGTCAGTCTCTGACCCAGTGTGGAACTAAGGAACCACAACAAAACTAAAATTAATGTGGGGAATCAGGCTAAAATTTCTCCAGTTTGATGGTTGTGTTTGTCAGAGGGCAGCAATCACATTTCTGTGACGCCACTGCAGGAGATTCTTAGGGAAGCATCCTTGACCCAACATCTTTAGCTACATCGTCAGTAATGGCCCTTCTATCATAAGGCAGAGGTGGATAGATTCTTGGCAAGCAAGGGGATAAGAAGTGATTGGGGGTAGGAGGCTGCAGATTTCAGGTTAGTATCAGATCAGCCATTAAAGGATGGGGCAGGCTTGCAGGGGTCAGGCTAAAAACTCTCTGACTAGAGTCAGAGCTAATGCAAAGGAATAATTAGCCATAAGCCATGAAAGGCCACAGGCATGAGTCTCTATTGGAGAGCAATGATCGGTTATACGTAGGTTGAGGGACACCACTCTGAAAGTGGCAGGCCTCCATGAACAACCATGCAAAGGAAGATGGTTGTGTTTGTCAGAGGTCAGCAATCATATTCCTGCAGCATCACTGCAAGAGATTCTTAGGGAAGCACCCTTGACCCAACATCTTCAGCTACATCATTAATAATGGTCCTTCTATCATAAACTAAGGGGCGGGGCTGCTCGCTGATGATTACACAGGGTTCAACTCGATTCATAGCTCCTGTAATAATGAAGCAGAGCATGACAGCCTACAGCAAGATCTGGATAATTTCCAGGCTTTGACTGGCAGGTGATGCATAACATTCATGTCACATATCGTGTCAAAGCACCTTAAATATGACAAAACCCAGCCATCTGTCTTTGACCTTCAATGGCACCACCATTGCCCAGTCTCCCACCATCAACATCCAGAGGGTCACAATTTACCAGAAGCTGAACTAGACTAGCTAAATCAACACTGTGGCTATAAGAGCAAGGTGGAGGCTGGATGGGAACACCAACAGCTGGAAATTCCTCTCCAACCCACTCACCATCCTGACTTGGAAATATATCGCCGTTCCTTCACTTTCACCTGGTCAAAATCCTGGAACTCCCTTCCAGGCTCCGTGGCTGTACCTACTCCACATGGATTCTTTTTTATTCATTCAGGGGATGTGGGCTTCGCTGGCTGGGCCAGCATTTATTATTTATTGCTCATCCCTAATTGCCCTTGAGAAGGTGGTGGTGAGCTGCTCTCTTGAGCCGCTGCAGTCCATGTGGTATAGGTACACCCACAGTGCTGTTAGGGGGGAGTTCCAGGATTTTGACCCAGCGACAGTGAAGGAACGGCGAGATATTTCGAAGTCAGGATGGTGAGTGACTTACAGAAGAACAGAAGAAATAGGAGCAAGAGTAGGCCATTCGTCCCTACAAGCCTGCCCCTACATTCAATAAGATCATGGCTGATCTGCCCCAGGCCTTAACTCCTTTATCGTGCCAGCTCCTCATAGCCCTCAACTCCCCAATATTTCAAAAATTTATCAACTTCCTCTTTAAATACTTTCAGTGATCCAGCCTCCACAACTCTCTGGGTTAGAGAATTCCAGACATTCACTACCCTCTGATAGAAGAAATTCCTTTGCATCTCAGTTTTAAATGAGTGTTCCCTTATTCTGTAACTATGTCCTCTAGTCCGAGATTCCCCCACTAGTGGAAACATCTCAACGTCTACCCTGTCAAACCCCCTCAGAATCTTGTACATTTCAATAAGATCACCCCTCATTCTTCTAAACACTAATGAATAAAGGCCTAATCTGTTTAGCCGTTCTTGATAAGTCAACCCCTTCATCCCAGGAATCAGCCTAGTGAACCTCTTTTGAACTACCTCCAATGCCAGTATAGTCCTTTCTTAAATACAGGGACCAAAACTGTACACAGTACTCCAGGTGTGGCCTCACCAACACCCTGTATAGTTGTAACAAGACTTCCCTATTTTTAAACTCCAACCCCCTAGCAATACACGGCAAAATTCCATTTCCCTTCTTAATTACTTGCTGCACCTGCATGCTAACTTTTTGTGTTTCATGCACAAGAACACTCAGATCCCTCTGTGCTGCATTTTTTTGGAGTCTCTCTCCATTTAAATAATACTCTGCCTTTTGCTTCTTCCTACCAAAGTGTATGGCTTACACTTTCCTACATTACACTCCATCCACCCCCATACTATAAGCTCTTATTTTGTGCAATAATCTTTCATGTGGCACCTTACTGAATGCCTTCTGGAGATCCAAATACCTGACATCCCCTTTATCAACTCTGCTTGTTATATCCTCAAAGAACTCTAGCAAATTTGTCAAACATGATTTCTCTTTCACAAAACCATGTTGACTCTGTTTAACTGCGTTAGCTTTTCAAAATGTCCTGCTATTTCTTCGTTAATAATCGACTCGAGCATTTTCCCAATGACAGATGTTAGGCTGACTGGCCTATAGTTTCCTGTTTTTTGTCTCCCTCCCTTCTTGCACAGGGGCATCACTTTAGCTGTTTTCCAATCCGCTGAAACCCTCCCAGAATCCAGTGAGTTCTGGAATATTTTGACCAATGCCTCCTCTATCTCTGCAGTCACTTCCTTTAAAACCCTTGGATGCAGGCCATCAGGTCCTGGCGGTCTGTCTGCCTTTAGTACCATTAGTTTATCAAATGCTTTGTCCCTCATGATAGAGACTGTTACAAGGTCTTTCCTGCAATTAGCTCCTCTTTATCTGATATCTTTGGGATGTTTATAGTGTCTTCCACCTTGAAGACTGATGCAAAATATTGATTTAAATTATCTGCCATTTCCCTGTTCCCCATTATCAATTCTCCAGTCACATCCTCCAAGGGTCCCTTGCTCACTTTAGCTACTCTCGTGTTTGTTTTTATATTTCTTGCAATTTACTTTCATAATCAATTTTCTCCCTCTTTATTAGCTGTTTAGTCATCTGCGGCTGGTTCCTAAAAATTCCCAATCCTCTGGCCTACCACTAGTTTTTGCTGCTTTGTATGCCTGAGTTTTTGATTGGACACTCTCCTTGACCACCTTTGTTAACCACGCATGGTTCATCCTTCTCATTGAGTCCTTCTTTTTGACTGGGATAATTTTTTGCTGAGCGTTATGAAATATTTGTTTAAATATCTGCTATTGCTCATCCACTGACCTTCCCCTTAGTCTATTTTCCCAGCGTGCTTTAGACAACTCTGTCTTCATACCTCTTGGAGGGGAACTTCCAGGTGTTCCCATCTATCTGCTGCCCTGGTCCTTCTAGATGGTAGTGGTCGTGGGTTTGGAAGGTGCTGCCTAAGGAGCCTTGGTGAATTCCTGCAGTGCATCTTGTAGATGATACACACTGCTGTCACTGGACGTCGGTAGTGGTGGGAGTGAATGTGTGGATGGGGTGCTAATCAGGCTGGCTGCTTTGTCCTGGATGGTGTCAAGCCTCAAGCAGCAGTTCAAGAAGACAGCTCACCACCCCCTTCTCAAGGGCAATTAGGGATGGCAATAAGTTCTGGCCTAGCCAGTGACGCTCACATTCAATGGACAAATTTGAAAAAGATATTCTTCATTGAGAGGATGGACTCCCTAAATCCTCATGGATTGGAAGGTAGCAAACATAATGCCGTTATTACAGAAAGGAGGGAGAGAGAAACAAGGAACTAGTAGGGAAAATGATGAGACATGTGGTAACAGGCCACTCTGAAAATCATACAACTGGGCAAAATCAGCTCGGGTTTATGAAATGGAAGTCATGCTTGACAAATCTGTTTGAATTTGCTGAAGTTGTAACTAACAGGATAGGAAAAAGAGGAAACAGTCAGTGCAATATTTTTAGATTTTCAAAGAAGTGTTTGTTAAGGAGCTACACAAGAGTTTATTGCACAATATTAGGGAATATGGGATTGGGGTTAATATATTAATATGGATTGAGGATTCATCAACTGATAGAAAACAGCAATTTTATTTCTTTATTCTTCGATGGGATGTGGGTACCACTGGCAAGTCCAGGGGCAGAATTTTTAGCTCAGCGAGTGGGTGCGCACACGGCCAGACTAAACATGAAATGACGCATGTTGATGTTGGCTGAGCGTGCCGATGTCAAAGCTCAGTCACACGATAGTTCAGTCGGCAGGAGTGTACCAGAGCTGGCAGTGCGCCCACTGGCAATTAAAAGGCCTATTAAGGCCATTAAGTTATCAATTGTCCTTAATTTTTCACTTCCTGTTCAACCTTACTGTGGGCGAGCAGGTGAAAAGGCCAAGTGGCCTTTGCATTTTTTTGGAAACCTCATCCTCGGGATGAGGTTTCCAAAAGCAAATATAAACGAAATAAAAACTTTAATTTTTTAATTAAAAACATGTCCCTGCTCATGTCACATGAGGGGACATATTTTATTAACTTTTTCTGTTGTTTAATAATTTGTTTTCAATATATTCTTCATCTCCCTGAGGCAGCTCTGTGCCTTGGGGGATTATTCGACGCTCTATCGCGTGCATGCGTGAAGTTGGCGCTAGGTCTGCTCACCCTCCTCCCCCCGCCTGCACAGGGAGCGCTCAGCGCTGCTGCTCATGTATCATGCTGGGCGGGCCTTAATTGCCCTGTGAAATCGCGGTGAGCTGTCGATCTTTTGCGGCAGTTAGCTTTCTGACTGCCCCCGCCAACTCCCGCCTGCCCCTGCCAGCCCCTGCCCGCCCCTGCCACTCCTGCCACTCCTGCCACTCCTGCTGCTCCTGCCACTCCTGCCACTCCTACTGCCACTGCCACTCCTGCCACTCCTGCCACTCCTGCCACTCCTGCCACTCCTGCCACTCCTGCCACTCCTGCCGCTCCTGCCACTCCTACTGTAGTAGTATGTCATAAATGATCAGCTGTCCTTTTTTACTAACAGGTAGCTAGATGTTCATTCTTGATCATGCACAACTTAGAATTATCAGAAAGCAAAGCATGATTTTCTTTAAAAAATTAAAAAAATAAAGTTCAAGATTGAGATCATCAGGTTTTAAGTTACAGCCCAAAAGGAACATGAGAGAAGCAGATTTGTTGCTGACATACAGCAGGTTGTGGATGGGGAAGGTAAATGTAGTGTGATTATAGCCAAGCCCTGCATATTCAATGCACAATCTTCAAGCTTGCTCATGTTTGTGTGCCAAAAGCAGGAGACAAACCGAATAATGATTTCACTCGAGTCTCAAGAGCTCTACTTCAAAAATCAAAGTGCCCCTGCCACTCCTGCCACTCCTGCCACTCCTGCCGCTCCTGCCACTCCTACTGCCCCTGCCACTCCTACTGCTCCTGCCACTCCTGCCACTCCTACTGCTCCTGCCACTCCTGCCACTCCTGCCACTCCTGCCACTCCTGCCACTCCTGCCGCTCCTGCCACTCCTTCTGCCCTGCCACTCCTGCTGCCCCTGCCACTCCTACTGCCCCTGCCACTCCTGCCGCTCCTACTGCCCCTGCCGCTCCTGCTGCCCCTGCCACTCCTCCCACTCCTGTTGCCCCTGCCACTCCTGCCGCTCCTGCCACTCCTGCCACTCCTGCCGCTCCTGCCACTCCTGCTGCTCCTGCTGCTCCTGCCACTCCTACTGTCCCTGCCACTCCTACTGCTTCTGCCACTCCTGCCGCTCCTGCCACTCCTGCTGCTCCTGCTGCTCCTGCCACTCCTACTGTCCCTGCCACTCCTACTGTCCCTGCCACTCCTGCCACTCCTGCCACTCCTGCTGCTCCTGCCACTCCTGCTGCCCCTGCCACTCCTGCCGCTCCTGCCACTCCTGCCACTCCTGCCGCTCCTGCCACTCCTACTGCCCCTGCCGCTCCTGCTGCCCCTGCCACTCCTACTTCCCCTGCCACTCCTGCCACTCCTGCCACTCCTGCTGCTCCTGCCACTTCTACTGCCCCTGCCACTCCTCCCACTCCTGCTGCCCCTGCCACTCCTGCCACTCCTACTGCCCCTGCCACTCCTACTGCCCCTGCCACTCCTGCCACTCCTGCCACTCCTGCCGCTCCTGCCACTCCTACTGCCCCTGCCACTCCTACTGCTCCTGCCACTCCTGCCACTCCTACTGCTCCTGCCACTCCTGCCACTCCTGCCACTCCTGCCACTCCTGCCGCTCCTGCCACTCCTTCTGCCCTGCCACTCCTGCTGCCCCTGCCACTCCTACTGCCCCTGCCACTCCTGCCGCTCCTACTGCCCCTGCCGCTCCTGCTGCCCCTGCCACTCCTCCCACTCCTGTTGCCCCTGCCACTCCTGCCGCTCCTGCCACTCCTGCCACTCCTGCCGCTCCTGCCACTCCTGCTGCTCCTGCTGCTCCTGCCACTCCTACTGTCCCTGCCACTCCTACTGTCCCTGCCACTCCTACTGCTTCTGCCACTCCTGCCGCTCCTGCCACTCCTGCTGCTCCTGCTGCTCCTGCCACTCCTACTGTCCCTGCCACTCCTACTGTCCCTGCCACTCCTGCCACTCCTGCCACTCCTGCTGCTCCTGCCACTCCTGCTGCCCCTGCCACTCCTGCCGCTCCTGCCACTCCTGCCACTCCTGCCGCTCCTGCCACTCCTACTGCCCCTGCCGCTCCTGCTGCCCCTGCCACTCCTACTTCCCCTGCCACTCCTGCCACTCCTGCCACTCCTGCTGCTCCTGCCACTTCTACTGCCCCTGCCACTCCTCCCACTCCTGCTGCCCCTGCCACTCCTGCCACTCCTACTGCCCCTGCCACTCCTACTGCCCCTGCCACTCCTCCCACTCCTGCTGTCCCTGCCACTCCTGCCACTCCTACTGCCCCTGCCACTCCTACTGCCCCTGCCACTCCTGCCACTCCTGCTGCCCCTGCCACTCCTGCCGCTCCTAATGCCCCTGCCACTCCTGCTGCTCCTACTGCCCCTGCCACACCTGCCGCTCCTGCCACTCCTGCCGCTCCTGCCCACCAGGGGCAAAATTCTGCCCCAGCATTTGTTGCCCATCCCTCAGTGCCATCGAGCTGAGTGTCTGGCTAGGCCATTTCAGAGGGCAGCTCACAGTCAACCACGTTGCTGTGGGTCTGGAGTCACATGTAGGCCAGACCAGGTAAGGGTGGCAGATTTCCTTCTCCAAAGGACATTAGTAAACCAGATGGGTTTTTACAACAATCAGTGAGAGTTTAATGGTCACCATTAGTGAGATTAGCTTTATATTTCAGATTTATTAACTAAATTTTAATGCTGCCAGTTGCCATGGTAGGATTTGAACTTGTGCCCCCAGAGCATTAGCCTGGGCCTCTGTATTACTGGCCCAGTGACATGACCACTCTGCCACTGTGGAACAAATGGGGCCATTTCAGTTTGGCAGGTTTTAACTGGTGAGGTACCACAAGTATCAGTGCTTGGACCCCAGGAGTTTATAATTAATATCAATGACTTAGATAAAGGGACTGAGTCTAAAGTTTCCATGTTTGCTGCTGACACACGGGGCTCAATGGGCGGGTTCGTTGGGGGCAAACGGGAAAGGGACCACTGCCCACGATTGGGCTGAGACCACGATTTCACGCCGGCAGGCCCAGTGTGAATGCCTGCTGCAGGATGTTCAAGAAGGGGATGGGGCCTGCCGACCGGTGGGTCCATTGGTGACCCGGCAGCCGGTTCAAAAACGGTGCAGGCAGACCCAGGGACACGGCTGCAAATGAAGATGTAGATGCCAGGCGGGAGGTGAGCCTAGCTGGGCACTCGGCCCCCATTTTTTGGATGAGTGCCTCATTGCCTTGCTGGAGGAGGCGTCTGCCAGGAGGAACACCCTTGCCCCGAGAGATGAGAGGAGGAGGTCACCGCGCCTCACCAAGAGGGCATAGGAGGAGGTGGCAGCCTGGGAGAGCAGCTGTGATGTGGGTGCAGTTCCGGAGGAGATTTAATGACATGCTCTGCTCAGGAAGGGTGAGTACCATGTTGACATGAGCCAGTGTGTTGAAGTGCTTTGGGCTGGCCGTGCTCCGGTGGAGCTCAGGGGTGTTGGAGTCTGGGTGCCAACAGTCAATGATGCCGGAGCTGGCCAAGGGGCTGAGCCTTGGCTACTTGGACTGAGTGCCCTGAACCTCGAGGGCCATGACTCGGATGTGCCCTGTGAGGTGTTCCTCAAGTGGGGTTGTCCAGGCTGCAATGGGGCTGCAGGTAGAGAGTGAACTAATCAATGCTCCTCTGTTCTTTCAGGAGAAGGCATCCCACACCAATATTGAGAGATTGTGGACTGGCGGAGGACCCCCACACCACCTCATCCTCTCCTGGTATGTGCAGGAGGCCATGGAGCTTGAGAGGCATCATGCACCTTGATCAACTGGTGGCAGTGAGGCTGGAGTGTCAGACAAAGGTAAGAGTGCAGTGCACTGAGGGGAGGGTTTTGGATGCTGCAAACATTATTGTGCAGTCTCATCATTGATGGGAGCCTCCAGGCTGGATTCCCCATTGATCATTGAAGGATGATGACACCATGATGCAGATCTCTATGGTCTCACCAGGGTGCCTGGCATGCACAGTGACAGTATGATGACTTTAACTAATGACACGTCCTTGTTGCCCCTTAGATCTGCCACCAAGCAGCCAAGCTCAGGACATCCAGGAGCTACCCATGATACAGGAGGACCACCCTGCTCCCCAAGTACCTGTGTCATACCCGCTCTCTGAACCAGGCACCAGTGCAGATACCAGCATCTCGGTGGGTATTAGTTTGGTGGCTAATATCTCGGTGCATATTGGTGAGGGCACTTCACACTTACTTGAGGTGCAAACGAAGGCAGAGAGTGCCCAGGGTGCTGGCAGTTGGTGGACTGCTGGAGACCAGGACGATGCTCAGTCGAAGGCTGATGATGAGCCTCTGGAGTCATCCATTAGGCACCAGATGCTGGATGTCCAGCAAGATGTGCGGGAGGATCTGACGGAGATCCATGAGGGTCTGCGTGTCATGGTCTCTGTTTGGGAGGAGACCCTGTGGAGCCTGAGCACTGCGTTGGGCACTGTGTTGACCCACATAACCGAGCGCAATGCCTCCTCCATGGAGCGGCAGCTCCAGGAACAGAATCAGGGGTTCCTGAGGTTGCACTCGGATCTGCAGCCCACACACAAGCATTGACCGCAGGGTGGTTATGTCCGTATGTGAGATGAATGAGGCACCCAGTGTCACAGCTAGGTGCCTGTCCATCAATGGTGAGCAGGCAGGTCCACAGCGACCCTGCTTTGGCACATGGGTTGCCTGTTGTCTCTGTGGGCCCCTCTCAGGGCGCTCTGGATGACGGCAGTATCTCCTCTGCCAGGGACCGTGACATCTGATGAGGCTGCGGTGACTGGGGAGATGCCAGCTGTGGCACTGGCCGCTCCTTCCCAGGCGGGGTCAGCACAGGTTCCACTAGCCAGAGGACAACCACTAAGGGCATCAAGGTCAACAGAACAGCAGAGTCAGCGGGCTGTCTCCAAAGCCAGTGCCAGCGAGGGGGAAGCACCTAGATGGAGCACCAGCAAACATACGTTTAAAACACCTTAAGCACAAGAGGGACTGGTCAGAGGTGATCTTTTGTCCTCCCATTTTTAAAATCTTTTTTTAATTGTGATCATCAACACCTCATATTGTTCTGTTCATAAACTATGAGTGTCAACATTAGATTATATTTGCTTCTGTGTTATTGGCCTGAGTGTTCTATATTTGTTCTGTAGGTGCAGAGTAGGCCAACATGTATTGCTGGACGTGGGTGGCTTGAATCTTTGTTACACAGATACTGAGTGTATCTTGGGTGCAAAGGAAAGGGAATTTCTGAGATCCAGGATGGAGGCAGCAGCCCTGGCATGAGGTGGTAGCACTTATTTGGCAGCCTAGCTGAAGGAGTGTTGGGTCAAGGCATCCCTGGTGTCTCTGTCTCCCTGGAAGTTACCGAGGTCTAGCTCCACACCTTCAATGCTCTCCTCACCATGCTCCTTTTCTGACTCACTACTGGACTCATCCTCTGGGGTCTGTGCAGCTGCATCAACATCCTCTTCCTCCAGTGGGTACCCCCTTGCCAGTGCCAGATTGTGGAGAGTGCAGTCTGCAACCACACCCGCTCTGGGGGGTATTGTAGTGCTCCCCCTGAACGGTCCAGGCTTCAGAAGCGCATCTTGAGAAGACCGATGGCTCTACCACAGTCCTTGTGGTGCCCTGGCTCCTATTCTACCACTGCTCAGCTTCTGTTCTTGGATGGCGGAGAGGTGAGATGAGCCACCTTCTGAGGGGATAGCCTTATCACCCAGCAGCCATCCATCCAGCCGGGCTGGAGCACTGAAGAGCCCCGACACCTGGGAGTGTCTGAGGATGTAGGCGTCGTGGGAGTTGCCTGGGTACAATGCACAGACTTGTAGAATCAGCATCCTGTGATCACACACTATCTGCACGTTCATGGAGTGGAAGCCCTTCCTGTTGACGAAGGCACCGGGCTCACCTGCTGGTGCCTTGATGGCTACATGTGTACAGTCTATAGCACCCTGGACTCGGGGGAAGCCAGCAATGGCCGCGAAGCCTCTGGCTCGCTCAGCTTGGCTGGCCTGGTCCATATGGTAAAGAATAAATGTCAGGACTCACCTGAACAGAGCTTTTGTCACCAGTTTGACACAACTGCGAACAGCAGATTGGGAGACTCCACACACATTCCCCACTGAACCCTGGAAAGAGCTACAGGCATAGAAGTGACCTTCAGAGCCACTGGCATGGGGTGTCCACCCACACAGTCGGAGCTAATCTCAGGGCTGATCCTCTGACAAATGGAGGTCACTGTCTCTCTTGAGAGACGGAGCCTCCTTCGCCATTGCACCTCAGACATATTGAGGTAGCTGCATCACTGCCTGTAAACCCTGGCAGCAGGATAGTGGCATCTTCTGTGGCCCCTTCCGCTTTGGACTGCCTGCTGGCCCTGAGCCCCTTATGCCTGTGCCTCTCCCACAGGTCCCTCCCGTGGAAGCTGCATAGTGACACCTGTCCTCCTCCCCCTTCTGCCCCTCCCTTCCTCCTCAGAGGAGGTGCCTCCACAATCCCTATCACCAGGGGAAGGGAAGGCTGTCTGATACCTGGAATGATCCACACGGTCCGAGTCCTCAGGGGGCCTTGCAGATACCAATGAGTCCTGAAATGGCATGTGGAAATGCTGCGAATGAAGCCCCAAACAGAGATGAAGTTGTCTAGTACCCAGAAGCAACCAGCAGCAAACTACCTCCTAATCTCCTCACTCCTCACACTGGCAATGCTGCTGACCCTTCTTATCCCACCTGTGGATGAGGTTTTGCAAACTGTGGACTGCCCTCCTGCCTGTTTTGCCCGTGTGATGAGTGAAAGGTCAAACAGGCAACGTTGAATCACCATCGGGTGGGTTGTCAGGGGCCTTATCTAGCCTGTTAATTAATGGCGGATGCGGCTCTGACTCCCGTGTGTGCCGCCGACTGAAATATCACAATGACGTCAGGACACTCGCTCGATGTCATCGCGCGTCAGTTTACACTCATTCAGGTCGGGGGCCTGCACCCTCCTGGCGAGCAGAAAATTCTGCCCATGGTTTGGAGGAAAAGTAAGTTTTGAGGAGGCTGCAAAGAAGCTGCAAAGGGATATAGATAATGAGGTCAGATAATGATCAGGAGCAGCCCATTCAGCCACTTGAGTCTACTCCTCCATACAATAAGGTCATGGCTGATCTGATTGTGGCCTCAACTCCACTTTCCCACCTACCCCCATTACCCTTGATCCCTCATTAATCAAAAATCTGTCCAACTCAAGCCTTGACTACATTCAATGAAGCAGCCTCTAAAAGAGGCTGTGGGAGAGCTGTAGAAGAGTAATGACCCTCTGAGAGAAGAAATTCCTCCTTGTCTCCGACTTCAATGGGAGATGCCCCTTATCTTTAAACTGTGACCCCTAGCTCGAGATTCCCCACAAATGGAAACATTTCTCTCAACGTTTACCCTATCGAGCCCCCTCAGAATTTCAGACACTGTAGACAGGTTGGGTGAGTGGGCAAGAACATGACTTGTGGGAAAGTATCAAATTACCTGGTTTGGAAGAAAACATGGAAAAGTAGAATATTTTTTAAAGAGTGAGAGATTGGGAAATGTTTGCATCGGAGCAACACGGGTGTTGTTGTAACTGAATCACAGAAAGCTAACCTGCAGGTACAGCAAGCAGTTAGAAAAGCAAACTGCACGTTAGCCTTTATTACAAAGGGATGGGTGTATGAGAGGAAAGAAGCTTCATACGATTATACAGGGTATTGGACACTGCACCGCCCCCACCCCTGGTGGGTTATCAGGCAGTGCGGGGGGGAAGTGTGAAATTGCATGAATGGATTTCCTTCGCATTCCCACCCGTGCCCAGCCACAGAGCGATTTTACGCCAGGGTGGGTAGGGCCTTGGACAGGAAGCCTACCCTTGCCCCAGTTAAGGCCTTAAATGGCCACTTATGGGCCGTTTCCTGCGCAGCCTCAATTTTTAGGCTGGTGGGTAGATGATAGCTCGGTGCAGGGGTGAGGAGGGGGTGGTGGTGGGGGGGGGCGGCGGGGAACATGAAAATAAAGTAAGTTGGTCTTGGACAGGAAGGATTGGGGGGAGTTGCCTTCATCAGAAGCGCCTTTCTGACCAGGGGTGCCATCCACTTAAGGCCCAGTGACCTCTGGGCCTTCCTTCCGCCCCCCCAGGCCTATCCCCCGAGACCCCAATCGTCCCTTTCACGTCTTCCCAGACCTTCCCTACCCTCCCCGCCCTGTGATCCCTCTGCCACTTCCCTCTCCTCTGGTTCCCGGGAATTAGTGCCAGGCACCCCTCCCTGCAGCCCCTCTTCTGGCCATTACAGCGCCGTGCCTGGAGGAACTGGAGAGCTGCTGGCCAATCTGATTGGCTGGCACCTCTCCAAGGCAGGACCTCCACCTGGATGAGGGGTGGGAATCCCGCCGTATGCCAATCAATGCTCGTTAGAGTGTAAAATGGCATTGGGGCTGCTGGAGTCAATGGGGGAGGAGACGATGGGGGATGGGGGGAGGAGTCGGTGGGGGATGGGGGGAGTCGGCCGGGGAATGGGGGGGAGTCGGCCGGGGGATGGTGGGGCTCAACGGGGGATGGGGGGTGTTGACGGGGAATGGGGGGATTCGGCGGGGAATGGGGGTCTCGGCAGGGGATGGGGGCCTCAATGGGGGATGGTAGCAGGTGTCGGCGAGGGGTGGGGTTGGGGGGCTCAGCCCCCACCATCCCGAAAACTCAGCCCCTGAGTAATATATACAGTTCTGGTCTACCTACCTGAGGAAGACTATACCTGCCTTACAGAGAGTGTAACAAGGGTTCACAAGGCTGATCCCTGGATTGAGGAGAGGTGGGGTAGACTAAGTCTATATTTCCTGGAATTTCGAAGAATAAGAGGTGTTCGAATTGAAACATATAAAATTGTTAAGGGGCTTGGCAGGGTAGATGCTGAGAGAATGTTTCCCGTAGTTTGAGAGTTTAGAGTTAGGGGTCCACAGTCTCAGAATAAGAGGCCAATCATTTAAAAAGGGGAAAAAAATATCTGGTATTTATATCGTGCTTTTCACAGGCCCTGGAATTCTCAAAGTGCTTTAAAGCCAATGAAGTATTTTTGAAGTGTAGTTACTGTTAATATGTAGGAAATGCAGCAGCTAATTTGCACACAGCAAACTCCCACTAGCAGCAACGTGATAACAGTAAGATCTTCTGTTTTGGTGATTTTGGTTGAGGGTTCAATATTGGCCAGGACGCCCGGGATAAACCTCCTGTTCCTCTTCAAAATTGTGCCATGGGATCTTTACATTCACCTGAGCACCTCCATTTAACATCTCATCTCTGATGGTGTAGCACTCCCTCAGTAATACGCTGGTGTGTCAGCCTTAATTTTTTGTACTCAATTTTTGGAGAGGGACTTGAACCAGAAATCTTGCATTATAACGTCGTGTGCGTTGCCGACTGATCGACACATGACATTTAGAATTGTGGGGAGAAGATATTTCTTCACACCAAAGTGTTGCAAATCTTTGAAATTCTGGACCCCAGAGGGCTGTGGCTGTTCTGTTACTAAGTATATTCAGGAGAGAGGGTGACTGAAGTTTTGATGGGAAGGGAATTAAGGAACATGGGGATAATGCAGGATGGTGGAGATTAGTCATGATCTTATTGAATGGTGGAGCAGGCTCGAAGGGCTGATCAGTTGGATAATGAGCGTGCTGTCTGGCTTCCAAACTCATTCAGATGGATCTGAACTCCAATGAATGAATAAGCGAATGATTGTGCCTTACCGCTGTTACTCCCAGCATCACTAGCAGGAAAAGAGCGGAAGCAACACATAGCCAAAGTCTAAACTCCCAAAGCACAGGAAACTGACTACACAGCACGTCTGCACAAACACACCTTACCCAGAGGAAAGGCAGGGAATTATAAATACATCCAGGTCCACGAGGTCATGGTCACTGCACAAACAATAGGGAAATGATACATCAAGCTGCAAATATCACTGAGCACAACCTAAATAAGGCATTGAGTCAAGCTTAGAGGTTGCAAAATGCAGCGGCACTTATTGTCTGCACAACAGCTGCATATCATATTTTCAAATGCATATTGTATTCAGAATTAAAGTATGTGGCTGTTAGTAATGAAAGAAAGACTTGTACTTAAATATTGTCTTGTTAGGTCAATAATACATTTCAAAGTATTCCCCAAATTTATTTACCTTATTATTATTTAGACAAAGCCCAAGGTCATTTTACATGCAACATGATCCCTCAGAAAGCCACCTATTTGTCCCCCAGCGTGTTGGTTGTGGTAGGAAAGGTGGCCAGGAAACTGGGAGAGCTGCCTCCATTTTTTTAAACAGGGACAGAGCATTTGATAATGTATTGGGGGCTATATAGCCACTGGAGAGTTTAGGCATCAAAGAGCTTATGAGGCAGCCAAGATGGGGAGCTGCAGTGCCTGGGTGACCGACAACCAGCACAGGGCACCATCTTGGCAAAGGAGTTACCAAGTTTCCTCGAGAGCCGGTTTGTAAAGTCTGCCCCGATGATGATTAAGCTCTGGTTACCAATTAACTTGGCTCCTAAGACTCATTAAAGATGCTGACCACCTTTTGCTGGCCAGCACCTTCATTAAACTCCCCTGACAATGAGCAGCTGAACACCAATTATTGGTGGAGATTGTGAGCACCATTGAAAAGCACGCTCAGCTTTCACTGGTCACGTTAATAGAGCTCAACAGAAAGAGTCAGTACAGTGGTACTGGAGCATATTGGAATCATCAGGATAAAGAGAGTGCTGGGTCATTGGGATCTTACTAGGGGTCCCCTTGGGCAGAAGGAGGAATGAGAGGAGGATCTGAGGTCAGGCAGAGCAGCAGCAACTGGTGGAGGAGAGAGGGACAGGAGGGAGAGGAGAGTGAGGAGGGAGAGGAGAGTGAGGAGGGAGAGGAGAGTGAAGAGGGAGAGGAGAGTGAGGAGGGAGAGGAGAGTGAGGAGGGAGAGGAGAGTGAAGAGGGAGAGGAGAGTGAGGAGGGAGAAGAGAGTGAGGAGGGAGAGGAGAGTGAGGAGGGAGAGGAGGATGAGAAAGGTGAGCAATGACATAAGTCCTTGAGCTTATTTACTGTCCAAGACACAAGGCACCAATCACTCAAAAGGGATTGGGTAAATACGTTGTGGGTTCATGTATTAAGGCGAGGCACACAAGAACAATTAGGTAGAAAGATTGAATACCTCAGGGCTCTGTGTGTGTGTGTGTGTGTGTGTGTTCTGCTTAAAACAAAAGTGAAACTAAGACTGGATCACATGACACATTTCTCTTCTCCTGATGTCATGTTGATATCCCTTAAAGGTATATTACAATACGAATGAGGAGGGTGAGGAAAGTGAGGAGGGAGAGGAGATTGAGGAGGGTGAGGAAAGTGAGGAGGGAGAGGAGAGTGAGGAGGATGAGGAGGAGTCTCAGCAGCAGGCCCTAATGAGCCAGGGTCTGCAGGGACCTGAGTCCAGAGTGTGAGGAGGCTGCACTTTACCAAGGAGGTTGTGACAGAGATCGGTGACCTTGTGAAAGGAAGACTCTGAACCCCCAGCACAGCCTGGGCTGCATTACCTGTGGCAGCCAAGTTCACAGTAACATTTAATTTTTATGTTACTGGAACTTTCCAGCCTGTCCCTGGTGAAATCAGTCACATCTCACAATTCTCTGTATAAATCTGCACAAGAGAGGTCACTGAGGTTCTATACACTGTGAGGGTTGATGAAATCTCACTGTCTATTGCCAGAGAGAGCAGAGGCAGAGAGCTCCAGGATTAGACTGGGTTGCGCTATTTCCCATGATCTAGGGAGTGCTTGTCTGCACACACCCTTTCGAACTCCTTATTTAAACTCAAAGGGATGCCATTCCCTCAATGTGCAGCTCATGTGTAACCCTCGGCAGTGTATCATACAGGTGAATGCCTGCTATCCAAGGAGCTACCATAATGCGTTTATAATGAGTCAGTCATTCTTCGCACATGTCTTTGAGCTCCTCTGCAATGTGTATGACTGGCTATTGGGTGACAAGAGGTGCTCTCTGATGCCATAGCTTATGATTCCCCGGAGAAAGCCCCAGACACCAGCTGAGTCCTCAGACAGTGAGAGCCATGTACTGGGTCCAGGGCTCCTGGCTGTTAGCCTCGGAATGATTTCCTTCAACATCAGCGTCTATGACCTCCTTGGCCTCTGTAGTTACAGGACATTTCTCCTCCGCTGTACCTCCTCTACCAGGACCTCCTGCATGAGCTTCATTCATGGTTTTTTTGAAGTTGCTCTAAATGGAGGCAGACATTTTTAATCATCAAGCTCACAGTCGCTTTGTACCTCCAATGTTACCTTTGAGAAGATGTTTCCCTTCTCCCTACGTCCTGACCCATTCTAATGCATGCCACTGTCAGCATGGTGTGTGCATGGAGACTCTGAATACTGTTCCAGGTATATTGTTACCAATGAGTGTTCCCTGTTTTCGCTCCTCTAGATGCAATCATTGTCATTGTACGATAAAGGGTTAATAGCTATTGTGCTAATAGCCATTATATATCATCAGTGATGTCGGATCACGTGTCTCTAGAACTCAGAGAGAGATGCTTCTGGAAGAAGCCTCATTTTTATCTGTCCCTGTATATTGTTGTAAATAGTTAATAAACATTTGGAAGTTCCTGAAGGCCATGTTTCTAACAGTCTCTGTTAAACACACCCTGGGACCATTTCTGACATTATTTCAGTACTCAGCAATTAACCCCAAGGTCACTTTCAAACTGACAGGTTTATTAGAACAGCACCCATTTAACACCTGCTTTCATTCTTACCTCAAAATAACCCCCTCCTAATATAACCAGCTTATCTTCTGTGCCATTATTGAAGATGAATTGGATCACACACTGGGCTGGATTCTCTGAAATATTACCTGTTTTGGGAAGATGTGGTGCATAAAATGGATTTTAAAGGTTCCTCCCTCAAATGCACTGTGCAAAAGCTGCACTAGACTAATCCTTCCAAACAAATTGCCAGATCCCTTTAAGACTGACTGGGGTTGTATAGAAATAGGGTCAAGGGCACATGGCTAAACCACCGCCCCCAACACATTTCCCCACTTCTACCTCAAACAATGACTTAAAGGGTTTCCTGGCCTGTGTCCAGCTGTCTTCATTTTCACCTAGCAGAGTTCAACACAAGCATCCAAGAATCTGGGGCCTAGCCATTTTAATTCTTCAACAGCTGCATATCACCTTGGGGTAAACATACAATAGCCTTCTTTCTTGTGCACAGGAGTTGCAAGTTTTAGTCTGCCTGTGCCCGTTCAGGTTGAGGTAGGTAATAAGTGAATTTGGTGTGCCTACACCATCAGACTGATTTTAGCATTGATCTGAATGGCTCCCACTCTGCTCCCCTCTCCTAAACCCTAGCTGTGGCCTCTGCAATCAGTTGGGGGGCCCAGCAGCGTTGTTAGGAAACCAAATGCTGAAGCCAGTCTGCCCTTTCTAAAGGCAGGCTGTCCCTCTTAAAGAGAAACTGCAGTTTGAAACATCAGCTATTTGAACATCAAGGCAGAGAGTGGATTCCACACAGATGGATACAAAGCTGGAGAGATCAGTGATTGAGGTGGGCAGGAGGACAGGTGCCATGGTTCTTCAGAAGGGAGTAGGAGGACCAGGGAGGTCAATTCCCAGGTTTGAGGCCATGAGGCCTTGACATCAGTGTCACAAGGAGTCTCACGTGGGTGGTCAAAGGTCAAAGTCAATGCATACATCTGCAATTACATCTCCTACCCACCACTCTATCAACCTCTCTCATTGCTCAATGTAACACACCTCCTCACTCACTCAGCCAGCAGCACTCCCTGCCACTCAAGACTCACTCCTAACATCCAGGTACTCCACCTCACCCTCACCTTCCTTCTACTGCTGCCAGCCTCACACCCACTTCTCACTGACACCACATATCTCCACCTATTCAACTATGGCAAGCACATCACACAAACACAGTTATACACAATCCCTGACATTGTGTTCTTTCTCTTGCAGGACAAGGTGAAACACAGCAGAAGGGAGCAGAGCAGAGCTGAGCTGATGGGAAAAAAGGCTGCTTGATCCCTAAGGAGGAGATGGTTCACAGCATCATGGGATCGGCTGTGATGGAGCTCATGACATCTGGTGTCGCTGAGAATATTGAGGATGACTGTATGTTCAGTTTGCCCTCCGCTTCTCACAGCACCCCCAGATCCTGCTATCTGATATGATGAACAAACTGCCGATGGGGTGACCTAACACTAACCCTAACCTCACCTGCCTTCCCTCAATGCAACTTTCTTCTTCTGAGTTCCTGCTTTCAGATATCTAGGATCTGCCTCCTGCCAAACCATAGCAGCACCAGGGGGAGGAGCAACAACACACCAATAATGGAGAGGCCCTGTCACTTGTTCTGACACTTACAGGTACCAGCTCAAACACTGGCATTGTGTGTAACTTGGAGACTAGTATAGAGTCACCAGGAATGAGTGGATAGCAGCCAGCCAAGGGTAAAGGATGGCTCATTTGTCAGCTCATGGAAGAACGAGGTCACTGATGAATTTTGTTGCCGAGGAGCTCAGTGTGGCTCCGTTCAGGAGAATACTGATGAGAATGCATAGCGAGATGTTTGGTGCATTGGCTGGCCTGCCTGTCTCCTGTCACTGTCAAAGTGCATGGAGGAGTCTGGCTCAAACTTGGCAGAGGGCATGGCACATGAACCTCTGTTCCATCTCCCTGTCATTCTGCAGACCCAGAGGTACTAACCCTACATCCCCCATTCCTGTGGCAGCCTTTGTGTGGACAGGTCACCAGCTCACCTGCCATCCTCGACTCTTCAGCAATGCAAGAGCTCAGCACAACACTTCCAGAAACAGGCCAGGGTGCTCCTAGTTCAAAAATGACCTTACTTCCAATTTGGGTGCCTGGCTGGCTAAGGAAAACCTGTGTAGGGCTCATCTTGCAGCCTCACACTGGATCCCTGAAGTATGATGGACAAATACATACCTACATGGTTCAAATTTGGAATTATGGCTTCATATCAGCTGATGAGCTGTGTGACATTTGAATAGCACTGGTCCACAGTTTCCTGGCATATGTGGGGGATACACCTGCTTACACCCTTCTCCTGCAAAGGCACACAGGCCACACAGGAAGCAGCCGACATCACATCACATTCCTGGAAGCAGCAGCAGGTCTCCAGGTATGTGTCCAAGTTTTGAGCCCCTTTACTGCCAAATGGCATTGTGAGATGGTCCGCGGGAGCCATGTCTGAGAAGGCAGTGCCTGTCGGCATCTGTCAGCATCTGCCGGCATCTGCTACCTCACTGTCTCCCCCTCAAACACATCAAGGGTGGAGGCTGCATTAACAGGTTATCTCATACTGAGAGGGAGCTGCCCCAAGATTGTTATGAGACTTTGTAAAACTAGTGGGGCTCTTAACTTTCACACTGGGAGCTGAAGGGGGGAAAGGCAGCCAAGACGATTTCCAGTTTGTGAACCTGCCCCACCGGGGAACGTGGAAATAATGCATGATATTCACTGGGGTGACCCATTCATTGACTTGCAGATGTGCTCATTGCCCAACTAGCAGTGGTGGGGTCAGAGACAGGTGGCGGGACTTCTAAAATGTGGATCGGATTGTAACAAACTACAGCAGCAAAGGACTTAGTTTCATACCCTTACGCCCTCACCTGAATGAATTTCGGGCTCGGCATGATACTGAACTCTTCTTCCGCCGTCTTCGTCTCCGGGCTCACTTCTTTGGGCAGGAGTCCTCTCCCAGTTCAACGGATCCTTTTACCCATCTCCAATATTCTCCCTCCACCTGGACCCCTCCCTCTGGATTCTTACCTTCTCTCGATCTTTTCATTGAGAACTGTCGGCGCGACATTAGTCGTCTCAATTTCTCTGCTCCTCTCACCCATTCTAACCTGTCTCTCTCTGAACTTACTGCACTCCATTCTCTCAGGTCCAACACTGACATTGTCATCAAACCCGCTGACAAGGGTGGTGCTGTTGTTGTCTGGCGCACTGACCTCTACCTCGCGGAGGCTGAGCGTCAACTCGCAGACACTTCCACCTACCTCTCCCTGGACCATGACCCCACCACTGAACATCAAGCCATTGTTTCCAGGACTGTCACTGACCTCATCTCCTCTGGGGATCTCCCTCCCACAGCTTCCAACCTGATAGTCGCCCAACCTCGGACGGCCCGCTTCTATCTCCTACCCAAAATCCACAAACAGAACTGCCCCGGTAGACCGATCGTCTCAGCTTGTCCTGCCCCACAGAACTCATTTCTCGTTATCTTGACTCCCTTCTCTCTCCCCTTGTCCAGTCCCTTCCCACCTACAACCGTGATTCCTCTGACACCTTACGTCACATCAACAATTTCCAGTTCCCTGGCCCAAACCGCTGCCTCGTCACCATGGACGTCCAATCCCTCTACACCTCCACCCCCCACCAGGATGGTCTGAGGGCCCTTAGCTTCTTCCTCGAACAGAGGCCCGAACAATCTCCATCCACCACTACTCTCCTCCGTCTGGCTGAACTTGTTCTCACGCTGAACAATTTCTCCTTCAACTCCTCTCACTTCCTCCAAATAAAAGGTGTGGCTATGGGTACCCGCATGGGCCCCAGCTATGCCTGTCTCTTTATGGGGTATGTAGAACATTCCTTGTTGCAGTCCTACTCCGGCCCCCTTCCACAACTCTTTCTCTGGTACATCAATGATTACTTCGGTGCCGCTTCATGCTCTCGTCGAGACTTGGAAAAATTTATTAATTTTGCTTCCAATCTCCACCCCTCCATCATTTTCACGTGGTCCATTTCTGACACTTCCCTTCCCTTCCTTTACCTCTCTGTCTCAATCTCTGGTGATAGACTGTCCACCAATATCCATTACAAACCCCCACAGACTCCCACAGCTATCTCGACTACAGCTCCTCACACCCCGCTTCCTGTAAGGACTCCATCCCATTCTCTCAGTTCCTTCGCCTCCGTCGCATCTGTTCCGATGATGCTACCTTCAAAAACAGTTCCTCTGACATGTCCTCCTTCTTCCTTAACTGTGGTTTTCCACCCACGGTCGTTGACAGGGCCCTCTCCCGCGCATCCGCCCTCACGCCTTCTCCTCCCTCCCAGAAACATGATAGGGTCCCCCTTGTCCTCACTTATCACCCCACCAGCCTCCGCATTCAAAGGATCATCCTCCGCCATTTCCGCCAACTCCAGCATGATGCCACCACCAAACACATCTTCCCTTCACCCCCCATATCGGCATTCCATAGGGATCGTTCCCTCTGGGACACCCTGGTCCACTCCTCCATCACCCCCTACTCCTCAACCCCCACCTATGGCACCACCCCATGCCCACGCAAAAGATGCAACACCTGCCCCTTCACTTCCTCTCTCCTCACCGTCCAAGGACCCAAACACTCCTTTCAAGTGAAGCAGCATTTCACTTGCATTTCCCCCAACTTAGTCTACTGCATTCATTGCTCCCAATGTGGTCTCCTCTACATTGGAGAGACCAAACGTAAACTGGGCGACCGCTTTGCAGAACACCTGCGGTCTGTCCGCAAGAATGACCCAAACCTCCCTGTCGCTTTCCATTTTAACACTCCACCCTGCTCTCTTGCCCACATGTCTGTCCTTGGCTTGCTGCATTGTTCCAGTGAAGCCCAATGCAAACTGGAGGAACAACACCTCATCTTCCGACTAGGCACTTTACAGCCTTCCGGACTGAATATTGAATTCAACAACTTTAGGTCGTGAGCTCCCTCCCCCATCCCCACCCCCTTTCTGTTTCCCCCTTCCTTTTTTTTCCAATAAATTATAAAGATTTTCCTTTTCCCACCTATTTCCATTATATAAAAAAATAAAAAAAAACCCCACTAGAGCTATACCTTGAGTGCCCTACCATCCATTCTTAATTAGCACATTCGTTTAGATAATATCACCAACTTTAACTTTAACACCTATGTGTTCTATTGTACTATTGTAGTTGACATCTTTTGATGATCTGCTTCTATCACTGCTTGTTTGTCCCTACAACCACACCCCCCCCACCTCTCTCTCTCTCTGCCCCCCACACACACACCTTAAACCAGCTTATATTTCAACTCTTTCTTGGACTTGAACTCAAGTTCAGTCGAAGGGTCATGAGGACTCGAAACGTCAACTCTTTTCTTCTCCGCCGATGCTGCCAGACCTGCTGAGTTTTTCCAGGTAATTCTGTTTTTGTTTTGTTATTATTATTATAGCTACTGGTGTAGCTGCTGTTTAAGTCAACTTAAAATGTTAACTCTGTTTCTCTTGCCGCAGATGTTGCCTGGCTTGCTGAGTATTTCGATATTTTCTGTCTTGTATTCAGATGCGGGGAGTGGTCCAATACATCCCCTAGACACCCATAAACAACCACACCCAAACTTCTAGGTCCTTGTGTGATCAATGAGATAACCGCCCATTGATGTGAAGTCTTGTTGGAAAATACCAACTCTCTAAGCAATGAGCAATGTCATGGGAGACCTGCTCGGTTATGAGTGAAAAGATCCCTCTCTGTTCACATAATGCACAATGGAGCTTTTTATGAATGGATTAAGCCTCCATTCACTAACTTTTGAAGCTTGTTAATCTTGGCTCAGTTTTCTCCAGTCTCCACTATGAATGGACACTTTTCTAAAAAGGAGAAGAGAGCCTCAGAGATGCGGTCAGGATTCCAATGCCGTTACTCACCCCTTCTCTACATTGTTGTATTGCATCTGTTGTTCTGTTGGTGGATGGCGGGATCAGCTCCGTACATCCCTAGAGTGCTCTGCCCATGACTGATTGAGAGGAATTGTGATGTTACTGAGGAACATTGCTGGATTCGCCTTCTCTTCTTTCCTTTCCATGAGTGAAGCAGCAGCACCAGCTGCCCCATCAGGACATGGAGGGAACTCCAGCAATCCTGCCCCTCACAGCTCATGCAAGCTGGGCTGCTCAGCTTAGCCTGACTCTATCTGATCAAAGGGGGAAGCTACATGGAGGGCGAGGCACCCGTGGTTCCAAAATGTCTGTAGAGTATAACACATCCATGTGATCAGGAGTCAGAAGAGACAACTGGGTAGGCTTTAGCCATTGGTTGGATACCTGGTGGAGTGCAATGATTGGTGGAATGAGCCTATTGATCACAGCTGGGGGAGAAGGGCAGAGGAGGTGGGAGCCCCCAGTGAGCCCAGGTTGGTCAGGTCCCAGGAGAGCCTGGTTTCCTTGGAGCTTCTTCACCCTAGTCTCTCATTGTAGAGTGCACAGGGCATGGCACACAGTACTCGCTCCAATCTGTTCTGTCTTCAAATATTGTCATTGCACCTCAATTTTCATGGTAAATGGGAGGAGCTTGCAAAAATACCTGCTACCAGATCTTTGGTGCTGTTAGGACAGTGAATCCACCAACCCCATTTTGAGGGCATTATCATTTCCTTGCTTCTCCAATGCCACCCTGTTTTGTTCCACTACCCCACCCTGTTACAATTCCATTACCACCTGTTTATGACTCCACTACCACACCCCATTATAATTAAATTATCATACCATTACAACCCTATTGCCGCCCCATTACAACTCCATTACCACCCCATTGCAGCTCTATTACCACACTGGTACTACCTTATTGCTGCCCATCATTGCCTGTGAACTACCAAGTTAAAGTCACCTGCAATCCCTGCAGAGATAGGACACACCAAGCATAGCTGCACTACAAAATGTTTGTACTGACTCTCTAAAATGTGAATAAAAGCTGCAGGCACAGCTGATTTTTCCCATCTGGTGGTTTCCTCTCTTTCTGATGTTTATGGGAAGTTGCGGTGTGTAAATTGGCTGCCACATTTCTTGCATTACAATACTCACTACACTTCAGACTCGTACTTCATTAGCCATAAAGCATTTTGGGACATCCTAAGGGAAAGAAAGATGCTATATAAATGCAAATTTGTTCTTTTCTTCAATCCCTGCCTGCGGTCTCAGTCAATGACATGTTAAAATACTAGTATTTTACTAGTATTAGTATTTGCCAGCTAGTATCAGTAAGTCCTATAAATGTACTCCAATTGCTTTGAACCTTCAGTATTATGGTCTTCTGCTGTTGCACCAGTGTTGACAGACGGACTCCATGTGACATCCATTCTGCAGGATTCCCTGAAAGATACCTTCTTTATCCAAAATCTCCTGCTCTGTTCATCACTGCAAGTCTGTCCACTTCCTCCAGTTTTGTTAACAGCATCTTTAGGAGGAATTAATGCACTGTGCAAATGGAACAAATCTGAGCATTTCATGTTAATCATTGACTTAACAAACAGTTCTCACAACCACAAAAAGCCTTAACACCAGATGTGTCATCGTGCATCATATACAATCTACAGAGAGCACTGGCAGAGTTTAACATCTATACTCTAACTCAGCAAACAAACAATGTCAACAGGCTGGTCAAGCTTTTGGGCACCAGAACCATGCACATTTCAGTAACAAGATGGTGATTAGTAATCTGAAAAATGTTCTCCACCATAGCTAAAGGACTCAGGGAAAATTGTACGAGTCAAAAGTTCATGGGTTTAAGTCCCCTTTCAGAGACTTGAGCACATAAACTAGGTCGGTATTGATGCAGTGCTGTGTCAGAAATACTGTCTTTCAGATGAGACATTAAACACTGGCTCTGCCTATTCTTTCGAAGGGATGTAACAGATCTTATGGTTGTTGTAAATGTGGCTGAGTTGCTGCTGTTGATGGTAGAGTTGATCTGCAGACACATTTCTTGGGTGGAAACATTAAGTGTATTTACAATGTATTCAGCAGCACCTCCAACTCTATCTCTTCACTGAATGATGAGGTAGCCAGTGCTACTCTCCTATTGGTTACTACGGATCATGCAATCTTCCCTAACAAGTATTATTCTTAAAGATACAGTACACGCTAAATAAAACCATAATTACTGCAATGGTACAATTTGAAGAAGTGCAGTAGAGTTTTCACTGCTGTCCTGGACCAATATTTATCCTTTATACAGCATTACTGAAAAAACTGATAATCTGATAGCACATTGCTGTTCATGTAACCCTTGCTGTGTGCAAATTGGTTTTTGTTAGCTATATGTCACTTAAAGACATCCTGATGTTGTGAAAAGTGTTATCCAAATGCAAGTCTTTCCTTACTGCCACCCATGTTGAATCAGTTAATGCAAAAGATATGGAACTGTCTATCTGGCCTGTGTGACTCAGTTACAACCACTTGAGTTGTTGGCTAACTGTGCCATGACTCTTAATGACCATATTGTGGAATTATAATGAGATTTTTTTTTGGATTCCTCTCAGGATCAGTCGCCAAGCTATTAATTTACATGAAAAGTCAGTTTACTGTTGCCATTGGTTTCTTTGCCATGTAATTTTCAATTCATCCAATGACTTTCACCCAGTAACTGAATCAGTAATTCTTAGCAAGTACAGGCCACACAATTCATTAGTTTAAAGACATCATTAAAGTTATGCGTATTGTAGTAACTCAGCATCCACAGCCTGGCCTGGCTCCAGCCCATTGCTCACCAAATCTAAACTAGGTCAATGTCAGTCACTCTGTGAGAAGCCAGGAAACATCTTAATCACAGTGGGGCAGTGAAACAGAAACACGCACATTAACACCAGCTCCTGCCAGCTTCCTGTTACCATTGATGTCCCCTAACAATTCAGCCTGGACGGAAGACAATCAATGTCATGACATCAACTGCAGCAAAACATACTCATTAGGCACTGGAAAACTACCTCTAGTGACCTTGTCCCCAGGTTGTTATAAATAACTAGGTCCAACAAAAATGAGTTGATTGTGTGTGTGATTTATGCAAGTCTGGTGTTTATCAGTCAATTATAGTTCAGAGAGTGGAATGTGATTGTTTGGCAGGTGGATCAGATCTCTGTGACTTTTAGGAAGCTGAATTCAGCTTCTGAATTTGTTCCAGCTTTTACACTTGTGCTCAGAGTAAGTCCAGCGCACGCTCTGTGTAGCATGTGAGGTCTGTGCTGTTTTTCTCTGGACCATAGCCAGTATGGTTATTGTGTGGAGATTCTGGCTGTGATTCCAGTTTTGTGTCACATTGTTGTGTTGCTGCCCTCCTGCCACACGTTCCAAAGTTTCAAAGCCACATCACCTCCCTCAAATTCCAATGCTCATCTCTGGATATGAATGTTTTAATGTTCCTCATACACTCGGAGTTTAGATTCCACACTGCTCCTTTCACATTGAGCCCTGATATTATGAGGTTCTTCTCATACTCCAGATGCTGATGTTTTGACTTTTAGTTGTTGGCATCATTAAGAAGGCCATCATTTATTCCTCCCTCCTTGAACCACTACAGTCCATGTGATGTAGGTACACCCAGTGTGCGGCTAGGGAGTTCCAGGATTTTGACCCAGTGACAGTGAAGAAACGGTGATATATTTCCAAGTCAGGATGGTGAGTGACTTGGAGGGGAACTTGCAGGTGGTGGTGTTACCATGCAACTGCTGCCCTTGTCCTTCTAAGCAGGAGAAATCATGAGATACTGCAGTGCATCTTGTAGATGGCTCACATGTATCAGTGGTGAGCGGAGTGAATGTTTAAGGTTGTGGATAGAGTGTCAATCAAGCGGGCTGCTTTGACCTGGATGGTGTCGAGCTTCTTGAATGTTGTGGGAGTTGCACTCACCCAGTCAAGTGGAGAATATTCTACCACACTCCTGACTTGTGCCTTGTAGATGGGGACAGGCTTTGGGAATCAGAATTGGAAATTGCCACAGAATTCCCAGTCTCTAATGTTCTCTTGTAGCCACAATGTTTATATGGCTAGCCCAGTTAAATTGCTGGTCAATAGTAACCTCCAAGATGTTGAGGGTGGGGGATTCACCAGTGGTAAAGTTGTTGAATGTCAAGGGGATTTGGTTAGACTCTCCTTCTTGATGGAGGTGCTCAGTACCTGGCATCAATTGTTGGAGTGAATGTTACTTGTCACTTGTCAGCCCAAGCCCGAATGCATCCAGATCTTGCTGCATTTGGACATGGATTGCTTCAGTTCTTGAGGAGTCATGAATGGTGCTGAACATTGTGCAATCATCAGCACTTCTGACCTTATGATAGAGGGAAGGCCATTGATGAAGCAGCTGAATATGCTTGGGCCAAGCACACTGCCCTGAGGAACTGCTGTATCAGTGTGTTGGAACTGAAATGATTGACCTCTTATCAACCACAACCATCTTCTTTTGTGTTAGGTATGACTCCAATCAGCGGAGAGTTTTCCCTGATTACAATTGACTTCAGTTTTACTTCTTGGTATCAACTCGGCCAAATGCTGCCTTGATGTCATGGGCAGTCACCCTCGCCTCGTCTTGAGTTCAGCTCTTTTGTCCATGTTTGGACCAAGGTTGTAATGAAATCTGGAGCCGAGTGGTTTTGGTGGAACCCAAACTGGGCTTCAGTGAGCAGGTTATTGATGAGTAAGTGCTGCTCGATAGCACTGTTGATGACCCCTCCCATATTGAGAGTAGACTGATGGGACAGTAATTGTCCAGATTGGATTTGTCCTGCTTTTCCCTTCCAATTTGTCCCATCTACCGAAAACACAAACAGGAATTCATGACGACGTTGGTACTAAGTTAGCTTAGAACAATTTCAAACAAGCCTGCATTGATTTTTCTTAGTATTAACTGGCATTTATTGTATGTGAATCAGTTCTGCTCTGTTTTATCTGAAGATTACATGCAAGGATTAGGCAAGTGGTGTTGAAATTGTGTTTTCCTCCATTAACTGCTAACACCTCCATCTCTTGCATTAGTTGTGCTGTGAGCTCTGTTCTATTTCCCTTTTTCCCCAGGGCGACATTTTTCGAATATTGTTAAGGGATGTTTCTTCCTCTTTAAAGGCTCAGCTCTTGATGGCCTCAGTTCCACATGTACTGCTCATTCCCTGCTACTCCCAACATGATTCCTAATGGCTAAACCTGGTGATTTTCTGAGTTTGGAGCTGCACAAGGCTAGGGTGAAGTAGAGATTACATAGTGTCCATAATGCAATCAGTTAAAGCACTTCACAAAATGGAGGAAGGGAGGACTTCGGAAATGGGGCTGCAGCTTTGTTCAAAGAGATGTGTTTCATGGAAATACTGAGGAGTGAGTTCCAGGCTAACGTTATTAGGTAGGTTTGATGGATTTACATAGCAAGCAGCACTTGTGTAAATGAAGCCACAAGTTGTAACACTGAAGAGTTAACATGCACATTTCTTGAGTGGAGCACAGTTGGTCTTCATCACTAGAATTGGACCCTTTACAGCTGGAAGTTGATTGCTATTCATTTGGCAATTTTGCTGTGCCACACATTGAGAGTAACTGGACTCACATTGGCCATTGCATCTGTTACTCCTTATTTGCATTTATTTTTTCAGGGGATGTGGGCATCACAGGCAAGGGAAACATTTGTTGCCCATTCCTACTTGCACTTGAACTGAATGGCTTGCTAGGTCATCTCAGAGGGCAATTAAGAGTCACCACCCGCTGTGCCTCTGGAGTCACATGTGGGCCAGACCAGGTAAGAATGGCAAGGATATCAGTGAAAACAATGACAATCTGGTGGTTTCATGATCATCACTATTGAGACCAGCTTTCAAATCCAGATTTTGTTAATCGCAAAACTGAAGTTAAATTCCACCAGCTGCCTCGGTGGGTTTTGAACCCGTGCCCTAGAATTTTGGCCTAGAACCTCCAATCTCTGGATGGTTGTACCCTGGAGATATTCCCCCCAAGATGAACTGGGAGACACCTTAGAAGTCCCCATGTACTGATTACGCAGCAATTGCCAGGATGTTTGGATTTCTGATGGGCAATTCTGCTGCGTCTGGAACCCTCCGAAACTCTAAGTTAGGGTTGGAGATCCAAATGGTTCTGATTCACTTACCTGAATAGTTGCCCAGGAAAAGTTAGAAGAATTAAAACCAGTTCTAACTCCCAGGTAACTATCACTACTCACTACACTGAATCCCGCCCCAACCCTCGCCCTAGCACCCACCCGCGCCCAACCCCCCCCCCCCCACAACAAAGTATCCCCCAAACCTGACTACCTCCCCGGCCCAACTACCCCCGACCCACCAACTACCCCCCAACCCAACTACCCCACCAAACCCCCAACTATCCCAATATCCTTCTGACCTGACTACAGCCCCACCCCCCCCCCACACCCCCCACCGACTCCCCAACTAACTCCTGACCACCTGATTACCATGCTCTTGGCCTGACTACCCCCTTGAATCCGCCCCCCCACCGACTAACCCCTGACCCTCGACTATCCCTCGGACCTGACTAACCCCCCTCCAACCTGACTCCCCAACTACACCCCTGATGCTCTCGCACTACGAGGGAAGGTCTCCAGGAGCAGTTCCATTCCTCATTTGTCAGGGGGCTCGGTTCAGAAAGTCTGGGAGAGAAACAAGGATCCCTCGTGCGAGATATTGAAATAGGAGCGGGCAATTTGACGGTAATCATAATCCCGGCTCGGGAGAGGGTGCCCCAAATGGTTGGATTTTCATCCCGGCTGGTGGATGATTACTGGAGTCGAGGCCAGCGCTCCCATAAACAGGGCGGAAGCAGCCGTTAGGACTGTCAGGTGTGGAGCTGAGTTGTCTGAAAGGCCAACCTTGGTGCTTTGACACTTTGTCTCATCTGTAAAGAAAACACGAAAACAAAAAACAGCCTTCCAGCCCTCGCCTCTCAGACTTCTCACCCCACACCCTCCTCCCAACACACACCCCCCATGTTCCATTCATGCAACCCCATGCCACCTCATGCCCCTCTACCCACCCGTATGGCCTTTTATAGACCTAATGCCAACTTACTGGCAAACCATGCCAGCCCATGCCCAAAATCTACAACCCTCTGACCTCACATTGACCATGACAACTCACCCAGTATCCACCATGGGCAGACCTCAGGATCCATGCTGAGGTGATAAAGTTATAGACTTTATTTAAAAACCCATTCACTAGATTCTATCAACTACATCATCCCTTATAAAAACAAACATGGCGTTCAGGTGCTCAATCCTTTATAAAATCAAGCATAGCCCCACATCAAAGAGCTTATAACCACTTGGAGCTGTCAATCAAACTGTGAACTGACAGGCACCCCACTCTGATAAGTTGTGAAATCACTCATACAGAACAAATCTTATAATGGTAGCACTCAGGCTTATGTCAACAGGCAGAGTGAAATAGCAAGCACTTTTTTTTCAACTGCAAAATGTTTCATTAAACATTTAGAGGCCAGGAGATTTAAATGCTTGGACAGTTTGACAGTTCCAATGGGTGGAATTTTCCGAACCTGCTGGTGGTGGGCATGAAAGGTGGCATGCCTGGAAAATATGGTAGGATCCACTTCACAATGGCGTAAGGCAAGTCGCGATTTTCTGCTAAGTCTGGAGACGGTGGGCCACGTTTCCCACCGTCGGTTGGTGGGGAGCTAATTGTAATACATTAGCATGTAATTAAAAGGCCATCTCACCAGGGTCTTGGAACTCAGCCGTATCATCTGTCCACATCAGCGGGAAAGCACGCTGACGTGTTTCACAACAGCACGCAGGCAACATGCATTTGGCGGCCTTCATTTTGGGGGAACTGAGGCAAGTGAGCAGCAGCACTCTCCACAGCCCGCCCGTTGTTTACAGGCTTCTGGGGTGCCAGGGGGAGGGGGAAACTGATGCCTGGCCCTGCAGGTGACAACTGAGGCGTGGGGGGTGTCAGGGGGCAAGTGCTTGCCAGCCTTGAAGGTAACTGCTAAGGTGGCGGATGGGGTCAAGTGCCACCCTGGCTCTGCATTTCACGCACAGGCAATCGAGGTGGGGGGCAGGGTAAACAAGGGAAGTGGTCACGCATTAGGGACACCCTGTATAATCTGACCATGCTTCTGAAACTGAGACAGATCAGGTGCAGCCTCAGTGATATGATTGGGGTCTGGCTCCGAGCCTGCCCACCCATGCAAGCAATGTGGAGGCACCAAAGGGCCACCAAACGCTCCATACCTTACGGCCCCCCACCCCTGCCACCCCCCCAACCCCCGCACAGACTTCGAGTCCGCCACCACTTTATTGGACCGCAGAGTAGTTGGAAAATCTCCTTGCCAACACTGGCCATGTAGCAGTCACTGCTGGAGGTGCTCACAGCCCCTTGCAATCTCAGCATCCTGGTTTGGACCAGTGTCCCCCATGTCACAGGTTGACAGGGCAGCCATGCACTCATCTCTGGCCATCTGAGGAGTGACCAGCACTCTCTGGGAAGCATTAAGGGGCAGTCAAACGGGGCCAGGAAAGGTGCTAAGTACACCCATGGTAACCATGTCCCTCTATCTCTCATGCTGCAGGAGGACCACGTCAGGATCATGGATCCTGGTGACCTAGCTGTGTTCCTGATGGTCTACAGAGACCATAGAAGATGGAGGAGAGAGTGACTGAGGCTCCTGGCCGCACAAAGGCAGGAGCAGCAATCTCATGAAGAAGGGGCAACAGGGGCTCCCCCACACGCTGCCCAGGAGTGACAATGAGCCCTGGCTGGTTGGCGCCAATTGACACCCAGGGTCTATAGACGCCGCCTGCCATTCCTGCAGATGACTGAGAATCAGTGTCACCGATGACTGCACATATCTAGGGACCTGGTGGTTCACATCTGCCACTTACTGCAGGATTTGGCACCAAGTGGACATGGAGGGCATCCACTGCCAGTGGCTGTGAATGCAGCTGCGGTGCTCCATTTCTTTCCGGTGGCTCCTTTCAGGGCTCCACAGGTAACCTCTGTGGGATTTCACAATCTGCCACCTACAAATGCACCCATGGGGTCATGGATGCCATCTTCTCCATGGCACACAGTTTTGTGCATTTCGCCTGGGACCGGGACAGCCAGGATGCAAAGGCCATTGGATTCTCCCTGATCTTGCAATTCCCACAAGCGCAGGGTGTGATTGACTGTACCCATGTGGCACTCAGGTCTCCGTCTCTACACACAACCGACTTCATCAATCATAAGGGCTTCCACTCACTGAATGTGCAGCTAGTGTGCAACCACCACAAACGCAACCTACAGGTTGCGCACAGTTTCCAGGGAGTGTCCATGACTCCTACATCCTCACTCATTCACAGATCCCGGAGTCTTCCAGGCTCCACAGAAGCTGCAGGGGTGGCTCCTCGGGGACAAGGGCTACCCAGAGGACGTGGCTGATGACACCCGTGCAGCAGCCTCAGACTGCAGCAGTGCAACGGTATATTGAGGCTCTTGCTGCAACTCACAACTTGGTGGAGCAAACCATCGGGGTGCTGAAAATGAGGTTCTGGTGTGTGGGCCGGTCTGGTGGAGCCCTGCAATACAGTCCATAGAGGGTGTCACGCATCATCATCATCTGCTGTGCCCTTTACAACCTGGTGCTGCAACGGTGGGGGGAGGACCTGGCTGAGGAGGAGATGGAGGAGCTGCTTGTCTCCTCCGACGAGAAGGACACAGATGGGGATGAGGGTGAGGGGGTCCTTGGTGGTGGCGATGATGAGGCTCTTGCAGCGGCTAGATGAGGCAGGTGCACTCAGGAGGCCCTCATAGCTGCCAGATTTGTGGAGGATGATGACGACATGCAGTGAGAACGCTCCATAGATCCTCATATTGCAACTGTGAAATTTTGACTCCAGTCAGGCTTATGGCAGCATCAATACCCTCTGTGAGAATGCTCCTGTCATGGAGATGCTGTGGAGGCCCTAACAGTCACTCGATCACAGGAGGATGATGACAACATGCAGTGAGGACACTCCATAGATCTTCACATAGCCCCTGAGAATGTCTGACTCCTGTCTGGCCGAGGGCAGCTCGCTTGTGCTCTGTGATCAGGGCCATATCAGAGACGTGGCCATGAAATTTTGGAAGCATCTGATGCTGTGTCTGTCTTCAGCACCTCAGCCCTTCAGGAGCTGGTGCACAGCATCACTGGTCACGATGCTGGTGTGATGGGTGCCAGCCCCACCTTAAAGTTGCTGAGAGCACACAGAGAGAATGAGAGAACTCTGTGGCTCCTGCCCACTACATTCTAGCAGCAATGACCAGCACCGCTGAGGTACAGGCATCAGTAATGTTTCCAGGGAGTGTGAGGCTGGACCATCACTTTGGTCTGAAGGCTGCACAGACACAGGGAAGAGGCCCTGGACTGAGACACCTGCCTTTATCTTGAGATGAATCTGAGTGACAAGAACACTGCTCATCAGAACAAGGAGCCATAGGCAGGGAGACATTCTTAGGAGTTTATTGACAATAGTGAACAGTATGTACAAGTGATCAACACCCATGGCCAGGCTGTGCAACTACTTTTACCTAACTTTCCTAACCCTGGCGCCATGTCTTGGTGCTCCCCAGACATCCACAGCAGAGGTGGAGGCAGCCTGCTGACTGTGACGCCCTGTCTGTGACTTTGGTGGGCGTCCTCTGGAGGGCCGAGACTTGGAGGGCCCTGGCCTGCTTTTGGGGTCCTGCTGTGTGGCAGTGGCACCCTCCACGGCCTCTGGAGCTGGAGCTGCCGAGGTCACAGGAAGAGGGGATTCAGATGGGCCGGTCATTCCCAGAGTCACGTGGGTGAATGGCCCTGGAGTGTGCACCTGCTGATCCCCCTCCCTATGGGTGGCCAAGGGCCCTTGGCTGACTCCATGAGTGGAAGGGGTATCTGGAGTGAGATCGAGCTGCCCAGCGCCGCGCTCGTGTACACACTGTTGGAGGCCAAATATGGCATCGTGATGGAGCTGAGCCCACGCAGCAGTGCAGGAACGACATCCTGGACCAAGGTCTCCATGGCGGCCGCCATCCTACCAGTGTTGGCCTCGGTGTGTTGCAGTACTGATACTGTCACCTCAGCCTGAAGGCGGACGGACTCCTCCACCATGTCTTGCGATCTGAGGAGTGCAGCGGACATCCCTTGCTGATGTTCCCGAGCTTGCCTTTGCAGCTCCAGTAACTGTGACATGACCGAGTCCAGAGGCTCGTCATCTGACTCGGACTCAGTAACGTTCTGGCCCCCAGCAGTCCTCCGAGTGCTGGGGATTCGGAATTCTCTGCCTCTGCCTGCCGTGAATGAGAAAGTACAATGTCCTCACCGGATTGTGATCCCGAGGCTACACTTAAGCTAGGACCCACTGAGATGTGTTCCTCTGCACTGGTGGAGGGTGTGAGTGAGCGCTGTGACGGGACCTTGGGGAGGTGCCTCCAGATTCCTCTTCAGAGGTTTCTTTGGATCTTGACTGGAGGCCCTGGGTCATGGACTCTGTCGGCTGTTTGGCAGATGTGCCTGTGAAAGCAAGGGGAGATAATTAATGCACAGCAGTGGCCTGTGAAATAGGACACATCACTCACAGCATGGTTATCTGATGGATCCTCACTTGGTAGAGCAGCGCTGACCTCACTGTCAGCACAGGACCGATCCCAATCATCGCCGGCCAGCTGGATGGCTCTGTTTTCAAATTCTGTCAGAACTTTGATTTCGGGCATTCCTCCAGCTGTCTGTGATCTTTCACTCCTGTTGTAAGCCAGTTTGTCCTGCAAACTAGATAGAGATGGGGAAAGTGCATCAGGACTCCTGCCAGGCCAGATGATAAGTATGTCTGGCCTGTGTGGGTGGTTACTGGTCCCATGGACAGGATGAGGACAATGAAGGTGTGTGTGAGAGGGTGAATAGTGATGTCCTTTACACTGGCACTGAGTGAGGGCCCTGTGGGTGTGTGATGGGTTTCTGAGTATGTGGGTTGGGAGTGATGTAAAGAGTGACTTACCCTGATGGAACGGAAGAGATCATTCATCCTCTTGCGGCACTGGGTGGCTGTCCTCCTCTGCAGGACATTCATGCTGACCACCCCTGCCACCACCTCCCAAGCCAGGTTGGTGACATTGATGCCCATCCTGCGGCCAGAGCGGGGGTAGAGCACATCCCAGCGGGCCTCCACAGCATCCAGCAGTCGCTTGAGGGACCCGTCGTTGAAGCGGGGGGGCTGCGGTTTTTTTTGCCTTTGCTGGTCATGTCTCCCAGGAAGTGGTGGTGAGCTGGTGGTGATGAACCCTTTGCTGGCGGCTGCCTTTTAAAGATGACGGCTGGTGTGATGCAATAGCAGGGTGATGGAGAGCGGGCAAATGAGAGCCCACCTGCCATGGAAACGGCATGGTTCACAGGAGTGAATGTATAATGAGGTGGGCTCAGGAAGATACAGCATGAAAAGCCACCATTTCCGTCAGCGGGTAGGACTCAAGTTTACCCGCCCACTCCCGCAATTCTAGGAGAATACCACACAATGTACCTATCCACCTTTTACATACATTTATGTTCACTTTTAACAATCCCAAAGATAGCTTGACCTCTCCCAAAGGGCACCAGACCTCTCCCAAAGATGTCCCTTGAACTATCCAAAAGGGTGCCCTGCCTCTCCAAATAACTCTGGCATTTTTAGACCTTCTCCTAAAAAGTGTAAAGTCCACAATTCATGTTTTGGATATCCCACTCGCAAAAATTGCATCTGCTTTATGCAATTTGTGAACCACAGATAAGCAAACTACAACCAGACCTCATCCCCCTCCCCCACCTCTGTGAACATGGAAGGTGCTGAGTCCTGGAGCGGGACTTCTGGAATCGTGTCTATGCTGGAGAGTGTCTCTGATTTTACAAAAATTTGGGCCTGAGTGTTTGATTTGGACAAACAGTCTAGTCATTAGCCTTCCATAAACCCTTGCTTATATAACAAAAGTAGAGATATGACATGAAATTTCCAGTTAAAAACAAAAAATGCTCGAAAACTCAGCAGGTCTGGTAGCATCTATGGAGAGAGAATTAGAGGGCAGAATTGCCCCAAATTTGCATTAAGTCCAGTAGCAGGCGGGTAAAACGACGTTTTACCCATCAGCCACGATGGCGGGTTTTCACACTGTATCATTACAAACCCGCCACGTTACTTGTGCATTCCCAGGAAACCCACCGTTTCCATGGTTGGCAGGCTCTCATTCACGCACCTTTCACCACCTCACTGCTTCATCACACCGGGCACCACCACATTTAAAGTACAGCCACACCCAGAGCTTCCAGCCCAGGGCCACATCAAAGGAGACATGACCGTTGAGTGCCTTTTGGACACCATGAAGGCTGTTGTGATGTCCTCTACCCCTGCTCTGGCTGCAGGAGGGGCAGCCACATTACCACTCCAGCTTGGTATGCAAAAGCAGCAGTGGTCAGCGCCAGTGCTGCAGTGAAGAGGTTGGCCATCCAGTGCAGATAGAGAATGAATCAACGCATCCATGCCACCAGGGTAAGGAAACCATCTCATTGCTTTAAACTCACACACTCACAAGCCCATCACACATTCACTGGCACCTCACTCACTGCCAGCTCAAGAGACATCACCACTCACTCTCTCACACTCACCCTCACATCTCCATCTGGCCTCATCTCCTCTGGAGACTGCCTCCTCACCATCTTGAGGCCACTTTCACAGGCCTACATGTGCCCCTACACACGCCCTGGGATACCCCTCCTTCCCCAGGACCGCTCCCGTCCTGCCTGAGGCCACTTCGACCCTGTTCCCAAGCAAGCCCTAGCCCTGCAGCCATTGAGAAGCCACCCACATATGGGGTGAGCTGGTAGGTAGTGACATATCTGTGGGCCCACTGAAAAGTGATGTGGTGCTGCCTGTGAAGCCTGGCACTGGTGACTGCGAGTGCTGCCCAGAGCAAGGTGGGCAAACAAACCTCGAAGTCCCGATCAAAGTGCAGCCCCACAGGGGCAAGTTGCTTATGTGCTGTTGTGTAATCTGGATGATCCAGAGGTGTGGGATGACTCCGGCGGGCTGACCTTATAATGATATGCCGATGTATTACAATGAGATTCCCAACGTCCAATGGCAGGAAAGGTGGCCCGCCATTGGCAAGACGACCAGACGATTGCAAACTGGTCTCGCATCGTCGTGAAATGGATCTCGCCATATTGTCCACTCACAGAACCAAATATGCCTGACCCCAGGCAGTAACAGAAAACCCCAGCCAGAGTTAACATTTCCAGAGCTCTGAAGAAGGGTCATACGGACTTGAAACGTTAACTCTGTGTCTCTCTCCACAGATGCTGCCAGACCTGCTGAGCTTGTCCAGCATTTTTTTATTTCAGATTTCCAGCACCCACAGTACTTTGCTTTTATGACATTTCCAGAGTTTGTTTCCTTCACAGTCACTGAGTCAAAATCCTGGAACTCCCGCAGCAACAGCATTGTGGGTGTACCTTTTCCTTATTATTCATTCCTGGGATGTGGGGCTTCGCTGGCTGGGCCAGCATTTATTGCTCATCCCTAGTTGCCCTTGAGAAGGTGGTGGTGAGCTGCCTTCTTGAACCGCTGCAGTCCATGTGGTGTAGGTACACCCACAGCGCTGTTAGGGAGGGAGTTCCAGGATTTGACCCAGCAACAGTGAAGGAACGATGATATATTTCCAAGTCAGGATGGTGAGTGACTTGGAGGGGAGTTTGCAGGTGGTGGTGTTCCCATGTGTCTCCTGCCCTTGTCCTTCTAGATGGTAGTGGCTGTGCGTTTAGAAGGTGCTGTCTAAGGAACCTTGGTGAGTTACTGCAGTGGATCTGGTAGATGGTACACACTGCTGCTACTGTGCATCGGTGGTGGAGAGAGTGAATGTTTGTGGATGTGGTGCCAGTCAAGAGGGTCTGCTTTGTCCTGGTTTCCTGAGTGTTGTTGGAGCTGCACTCATCTGGGTAAATGGAGAGTATTCCTTCACACTCCTGACTTGTTCCTTGTAGATGGTGGATAGGCTTTGGGGAGTCAGGAGGTGAGTTACTCATCACAGGATTCACAGAATCACAGAGTCACAGAATCACACAGTGCAGAAGAGGCCATTCAGCCCATCGAGTCTGCAATGGCATGTGACAGCTTCTGACCTGCTCTTGTAGCTACAGTATTTATATGGCTAGTCCAGTTCATTTTCTGGTCAATGGATGTTGATAGTGGGGGATTCAGTGAATGTCAAGGATGATGGTTAGATTCTCTCTTGTTGGAGATGGTCATTACCTGGCACTTGTGTGGTGGAAGTTTTACTTACCACTTGTCAGCCCAAGCCTGGATATTGTCCATGTCTTGATGAATTTGGACATGGACTGCTTTAATATCTGAGGAGTCGCGAATGGTGTTGAACAATGTGCAATCATCAGCGAACATCCCCACTTCTGACCTTGTGATGGAAGGAAGGTCATTGATGAAGCAGCTGAAGATGTTGGGCTGAGGACACTACCCTGAGGAACTCCTGCAGTGATGGCCTGGAGCTGAGATGATTAACCTCCAACAACCACAACCATTGTCCAGCGGAGAGTTTTCCTCCTGATTCCTATTGACTCCAGTTTTGCTAGGGCTCCTTGATGCCACACTCGGTCAAATGCTGCCTTGATGTCAAAGACAGTCAGTCTCACTTCACCTCTGGAGTTCAGCTCTTTTGTGCATGCTTGAACCAAGGCTGTAATGAGGTCAGGAGCTGAGTGGCCCTGGCAGAACCCAAACTGAGCATTAGTGAGCAGGTTATTGCTAATCAAGTGCCCTTGATAGAATTGTTGATGAGCCCTTCCATTCTTTACCAATGATAGAGAGTAGACTGATGGGGCAGTAATTGGCTAGGTTGGATTTGTCCTACTTTTTGTCCACAGTACAGTTTGGTGCCTATTTTTCACATGGCCAGATAGGTACTAGTGTAGTAGCTGTACTGGAACAGCTTGGCTAGAGGTGCAGGAAGTTCTGGAGCACAAGTCTTCAGTACAATTGCCGGAAATGTGTCAGTGCTCATAGTTTTTGCAGTATCCAGTGCCTTCAGTTATTTCTTGATATCACGTGGAGTGAGTCGAATTGACTGAAGACTAGCATATGAATGCTGGGTCCTCCAGAGGAGGCTGAGATGGATCATCCATTCTGGCTTCTGGCTGAAGGTTGTTGCAAATGCTTCAGCCTTGTCTTTTGCTCTGGGCTCCTCCATCATTGAGGATGGGGATATTTGCAGAGTCTCCTCCTCCAGTGAGTCATTTAATTGTCCACCAACATTTATGACTAGATGTGGCAGGTCTGCAGAGCTTAGTTCTGATCCTTTGGTTGTAGAATTGCTTAGCTCTGTCTATCACTTGCTGCTTTATGCTGCTTGGGGCACAAGTGTCCTGAGTTGTAGACTCGCTACGTTGACACTTCCTTTTTAATGTCACCTGGTGCTGCTCTTGGCATGCCCTCCTGCACTCCACGTGCATAGAAACAGTTCAAAAAGGCAGCTCACCACCACCTTCCCAAGGGCAGTAAGGGATGGACAATAAATGCTGGCCCAGCCAGTGATGCCGATATCTGATGAATGAATTAAAAAAACAGTTTTCTTAAGGACGGAACCTGGGTTGCAGACTCCACGCTGGGGGCTATGCTTCTCAGTGCTAGAAATCTAGTGTTGGGAAGGCGCTAAGTCCAAATTGCTCCTGAGGCCTGATCTCAGAGTCACAGGGAGGCAGAATGCTGCAGGCCTGATTATTAGAAGGAGTCTTGTTCTAGGCACATTTGCAGTGAGGAAAGATCCATTACTAGAATAACTAATATTCTCTAAATGCAACTTGATCAGGTTTAATCAGGAGCAATGTCCAAGGTTATTGTGCCCTGAGCAGTGCCAAGCAGGGATTGCAGCTCACTGACACCCATTGCTTGTTCAGATTGCAAGTGTGAAGCTTCGATGTGCATTCTGAATGAGTGAGCTGGATTTTACAATGTGAATGCAAAGCCCCACACACATCAATTCCCCTTCACCCCAGATTCCTCAATCTACATTGCCTGAAGATCAGGAACTTGATATTACACTAATCAGGGGCATATTGATAGGTGCAACAGGCCATGGTTTCAAACACAGGGGGGAGCCATTTGGCCCATCATTTATGAGTGCCCCTCTGCTTGAACCATGCGTAGATCTTTAAGTCACTCCCACTCCTCTATTAAACTGCAGCTTTGCAAAGTGATGGTAAAAAAGAGTTTAAATTTCCTTCACAGGAACGAGAACTTTAATGAGAATGTTCCCAGTAAACACAGCTGGGCAGTTTAACTGAAAATAACGACCCATGACTGCTAGGCTAGGCAGTCACTGCTTGTTGGTTCAAGAAGAGCAATGGGCCACAAGGGACTGGCTCAGCGATTACAGACTCTGAGCAGCCCTGCCCCAGCAAAGAGATGGTCGCTAATTATTTTCATTCCTTTGAATTCTGTTTACGTTGTGAAGACTGTGGCTCTGCTAAGAACAGAGAGTTTCTCACTCCCAGAAGGACCGACCACACGATGATTCCCTGAATGGAAATGCTTGCGTCCCCGAGAGAGCTGCCTATTTACAAGGCAGTCTTTGTGCTGGTTTAAAATTTCTGTGCTTGGTGCATTGAGTGATGGCACAGCCTGGTGTTCAGCCAGTGCTACTGCAGCTCAGCTTACCAGCAACTGGTGCAAGGGTTCCTGGTGGATCATGGTATCAGGGGTTGGCCTGGTAATGCCAGTTAGGTACTGCCCAGAAAGGCACTGAGGGTTGATGTTGCCAAGCTATCAGCAGATTGTACATTGCTTGGGGAAGAACAATACTTAACGTTACAGTCCCCAGGATTTACATCACCCATGTAATTGTGGGTCACTGACTATACTGGGCTGTTAAATATAACCATCACCATCACCATAGATACCAATTATGGAGGTGTTGATCATAACATATTAACCACACCAGCTTTTTCAGGCCATTTAATAAACCCTTTACATCTTTTTAAAAATGTGTTTACTTTAATTATTTATTCTTCAGTGCCTATCACTTAATGACTGTTCTTGTACAGGTTACAGGTTAAAATAAATACAGGCTGAAGGGTGACCTGATTTAACTTTTTAAAACTTATGAAAGAGTTTGATAGAGTAGACAAATTGTAGTGCAAGACTGGTATAGATTTGTAGTGGAGACCATAAGTCGAGGCCATAAATATAAGGTAGTCACCAATAAGTGCAAATGGGAATTCAAGGGGAACTTTGATATGCAAAGAGTGGGGCTGCACATTCTGTGTAATGCTTACATCAATAGATTAACCTTGAAGTTACTGTTAGAATTCAATATTTCAGCAGCAAAATTGCCCAGGAGTGAGGAGAATTGACCAAATCACAGGAAACTGCATTTAATCATTTCCCACAAACTACTGCAATAGGGGGGTTCAAGAGTCCGGAGAGTGGAGAGACTACATTTTAAAAAGAGTGCAGAGAGCGGGGAGACTTCATTTTAAATAGAGCGCTGAGAGCGGGAAGACTTCATTTACAAAGAGCGCAGAGGGGGGAGACTTCATTTAAAAAGAGCGCAGAGAGCAGGGAGACTTAATTTAAAAAGAGCACAGAGAGCAGGGAGACTTCATTTTAAAAAGAGTGCAGAGAGCGGGAAGACCTCATTTTAAAAAGAGTGCAGAGAGCAGGGAGACTTCATTTTAAAAAGAGTGCAGAGAGCGGGAAGACTTCATTTTAAAAAGAGAGCAGAGAGCGGGAAGACTTAATTTTAAAATGAGTGCAGAGAGTGGGGAGACTTCATTTAAAAAGAGTGCAGAGAGCGGGAAGACTTCATTTTAAAAAGAGTGCAGAGAGCGGGAAGACTTCATTTTAAAAAGAGTGCAGAGAGCGGGGAGACTTCATTTAAAAAGAGTGCAGAGAGCGGGAAGACTTCATTTTAAAAAGAGTGCAGAGAGCGGGAAGACTTCATTTTAAAAAGAGTGCAGAGAGCAGGGAGACTTCATTTTAAAAAGAGTGCAGAGAGCGAGAAGACTTCATTTTAAAAAGAGTGCAGAGAGCGGGGAGACTTCATTTTAAAAAGAGTGCAGAGAGCGGGGAGACTTCATTTTAAGAAGAGTGCAGAGAGCGGGAAGACTTCATTTTAAAAAGAGTGCAGAGAGCGAGAAGACTTCATTTTAGAAAGAGTGCAGGGAGTGGGGAGACTTCATTTAAAAAGAGTGCAGAGAGCAGGGAGACTTCATTTTAAAAAGAGTGCAGAGAGCGGGTAGACTTCACTTTGAAAAGAGTGCAGGGAGTGGGGAGACTTCATTTAAAAAGAGTGCAGAGAGCAGGGAGACTTCATTTTAAAAAGAGTGCAGAGAGCGGGGAGACTTAATTTAAAAAGAGCGCAGAGAGCAGGGAGACTTCATTTTAAAAAGAGTGCAGTGAGCGGGGAGACTTCATTTTAAAAAGAGTGCAGAGAGCAGGGAGACTTCATTTTAAAAAGAGTGCAGGAGCAGGGAGACTTCATTTTAAAAAGAGTGCAGAGAGTGGGGAGACTTCATTTTAAAAAGAGTACAGAGCGCGGGGAGACTTCATTTTCAAAAGAGCGCAGAGCGTGGGGAGACTTCATTTAAAAAGGAGCAGGCAGAGTTCACGTGAGAGCAGCAATGGAGTGACATCACAAACCACAATGTGACATGAGTACAGGGAAAGCAGCTGATTGGTAAGTAGGATTGGTGAGTATTTTGAGTCTTTAAAGTTAAAATAAGGTCTTTAGATTGTGTTTAGGTCTTTTTTTTCTCTCTTTTTCTTAAACACAACTTGTTAAGTATAAGATCAATACTGGTGTAAAAAATAATTACAATAAAGTATAAAGAGTGGGGGATTCTTCAAGTGTAAAGAGCAGGGACACTAGAGTAACTATTGAATTAAATAAAATACAGTAGTGATGGCAGGACGGGTGATGTGTTGCTGCTGCAGCAGGTGGGCAGTGCTGGGCACCAAGGTGATCCAGAGCGAACACATCTGGAGTAAGTGTTTGCAGCTTGAGGAACTTTGGATCTGAGTTGAGGAGCTGGAGTCTGAGCTGCAGATATTGCATCACATCAGGGAGGGGGGCAGTTACCCCAGGAAGCAGCCACACCCCTTGGATGAAGTCATTCAAATTTGGTCTGTGATCAGGGACAGAAGGGTATAACTGCAGGTGAGGCAGGTATAGGGATCCATAGAACCATAGAAAAGTTACAGCACAGAAGGAGGCCATTCAGCCCATCTTGTCCATGCCAGCCCGAGGACACCCAGGTGCCCTTTCTACTCCCACCTTTCTGCACCCGGCCCATAGCCCTGCAGCTTACAGCACTTTAGGTGCAGATACAGGTACTTTTTAAAACAGTTGAAAGCTTCTGCCTCTACCACCAACTTGGGCAGTGAATTCCAGACACCCACTACCCTCTGCGTAAAAAAATTCTTCCTCATGTCCCCCCTACACCTTCTGCCACTTATCTTGAATCTATGTCCCCTGGTTCTAGAATTCTCAATCCAGGGAAGCAATTTTATCCTGTCCACTTTATCTATTCCCCTCATAATTTTGTACACCTCAATCAAGTCACCTCTCAGCTTTCCAAGGAAAATAACTCCAACCTATCCAATCTCTCCTCGTAGCTACACTTTTCTAACCCTGGCAACATTCTTGTAAACCTCCCCTGCACTCTCTCCAGAGCTATTACATCTTTCCTGTAATGTGGTGACCAGAACTGCACACAATTCTCCAGTTGTGGCCTCACCAGTGTTTTATACAATTCCAACATTATATCCTTACTTTTATATTCTATACCTCTGCCAATGAAGGAGAGCATTCCATATGCCATCTTTACAACCTTGTCTACTTGAACTGCTGCCTTCAGGGACCTGTGTACTTGTACGCCAAGATCTCCCTCTTAGTATATTCCCATTTATTTTGTAATCCCTGTAACTGTTTAACCTCCCAAAGTGTATGACCTCACACTTCTCTATGTTAAAAACCATCTGCCACTTTACTGCCCACTCCACCAACCTATCTATATCGTTTTGGAGATTATGGCTATCCTCTACACTATCCACCACTTGGCCAATCTTTGTGTCATCTGTAAATTTCCCAATCGTGCCCCCCATGTTCACGTCCAAATCGTTAATATATAACACAAACAGCAAGGGTCCCAACACCGAGCCCTGTGGAACACCACTTGAGACAACTTTCCATTCGCAAGGGCATCCATCGACCGTTACCCTTTGTTTCCTATTACAAAGCCAACCTTTTATCCAGTTTGCCACATTACCCTGAATCCCATGGGCTTTTACTTTCCTGACCAATCTGCCATGTGGGACCTTGTCAAATGCCTTGCTAAAATCCATGTACACAATATCCACTGCACCACCTTCATCAACCCTTCTTGTCACTAAGATCCAGGGGATAGCATTCAAGTGGCCTAGGCCCTGCAATTGTCCAACAGTTATGAGGTTCTTGCAAGCTGTGTGGATGAGAGTGGGGACTGCAGGGAGAATGAACAAAGTGACCATGGTACTGTGGTATGGGAGGAGGAAACAGGAAGGTATTAATGGTAGAGGACAGTATAATGAGGGGGATAGATACTGTTCTCTACAGCTGTGAGCATGAGTTCCGAAGCCTGTGTTGCCTGCCCGGTACCAGGGTTAAGGACATCTCCTCAGGGCTGGAGAGGAACTTGGAGTGGGAGGGGAGGGATCCAGTTGTCATCATCCACGTTGGTACCAACGACATTGATGGGACTAGAAAGTAGGTTCTGCTGAATGCATTTGAACAGTTAGGAGTTAAATTAAAAAGCAAAATCTCCAAGGTAATAACCCTGGGATTACTAACTGAGCCATGAACAAACTGGCATAGGGTAAATAAAGTCAAGGAGTTAAGTGCATGGCTCAAAGATTGGTGTGGGAGAAATGGGTTTCAGTTCATGGGGCACTGGCTGTTCTGGTGAGAGAGGATTCAGTTGAACCGTGCTGGGACCAGTGTCCTCGTGAATCGAACAACTAGGGGTGTAGAGAGGGCTTTAATCTAAATAGAGGGTGGCAGGGTTCTGGAGAGAGGATACATAGGCTGACAAAGCAAAAGGATATGGCAGCTATTTAGATAATGGTACCCAGAGTGTGACAGGAAGGGACAGAGTGTACAAACATAAAAAAAAAACAGCAAATAGGGTCAAAGGGAAAAAAATGGCAAAAAGGCGAAATGAATGGACCTCTACTTAAATGCACATAGTATTCAGAACAAGATGAATAAATTAGCAGCATAAACAGAGGTTAACGGGTATGATCTTATAGCCATTATGGAGACATGGGCCAGGATATTGAGGTCAGCGAGCGGGGGTGGGGCCCACTCGCCTTGTGTAAAATGATGCAGGATTGTGTTGGGCGCAACTCCCGATGCCACCCTGCATCATCTCCATTTTCAGGTCGGCGGGGGCGCAGCCAAATCAGCTGTGTGCCTGCCAACCTGTCACCGGCCTAGTGAGGCCATTTAAAAACTACTTAACATAATTAATGGACTTGCCGTCCAACCTGGCAGGCTTTAGAAAAAGCATCAAACCTCATCCATGGGTGGAATGAGGTTTCATGAAGGTTTTTAAAAATGGAATAAAAGTTTGAATAAAAGTGATGGACATGTCCCAACTCTTGTGACGGTGTCACATGAGGGGACATGTCAGGGATATTTTATATTTGTGCATTGAGCATTTTTGAATTTGGCGCCGATCTCTCTGAGGCAGCACTTAGCCTCAGGGAGATGAGTGCACTCTTTTGCGCGCATGCGCGATAGACTGCGCTCCCAGCTTAGGGAATCCACATCCCTCCCCCAACTCACCCAGGCAGGGAGCGCACAGCTTAATTGGCCCACCCACTTAAAATGGTGGCGTGTCCCCAATCAGGGGCGCCGATCGGAGGTGCGCTCCTAAATTCCCCCCCCCAATGGGAGGAAAATTCTTCCCGTGGTTACAAGGAGATCAAAGCTGGGAACTAAATATTTAGGGGTATATGACTTTTTGAAAGGACAGGCAGGAAGGAAAGGATGGTGGGGTAGCTTTGTTAGTAGGAGGTGGAAGATGTAGAATCCATGCGGGTGAAGGGAAGAAATAACAAGGGGAAGAATACACCAGTGGGAGCAGTCGATAGGCCCCCCAACAGTGGCTATACTGTAGGACAGAGAATAAATCAGTTGATAATGAGGGCATGTGAAAAAGGCAGTACATTAATCATGGGCGACTTTAATCTTCATGTAGATTGGGGAAAATCAATTTGGAGAGGTAGCCACGAGCAAGAATTCAGAGTGTATTCGGGACAGTTTCCCAGAACAATATGTTGTGGATCCAACCAGGAACCAGGCTATTTTGGATCTGGTAATGTGTAATGAGGCAGGTTTAATAAATGATCTCAGAGTAAAAGATCCCCTAGGAAACAGTGACCATAAAATGATAGAATTTAGCATTCGGTTTGAGAGTGAGAAACTTGGGTTGGAAACAACTGTGCTAAACTTAAATAAGGATAATAACAATGGAATGAGGGCAGAGTTGGCTGGAGTGGACTGGGATAGGATTTTAGCAGAAAAGACAGTTGATGAACAATGGCAGATATTTAAGAAAATAGTTCATGACTCACAACAAAGATATATCTTAGTGAGGAAGAAGGATTCAAGGAAGGGGATAAACCAATCACAGTTAACCAGGAAGTTAAGGATAGTATCAAATTGAAAGAAAAAACATACAATGTGGCAAAGATTAATGATAAGCCAGAGGATTGGGAAAGTTTTAAAAAAACAACAAAAAATGACCAAAAATAATGAAGAGGGAGAAAATAAACTTTGAGGGTAAACTAGCAAGTAATATAAAAATAGACAGTAAGAGCTTCTTTAAATATATAAAGAGTAAGAGAGAGACCAAAGTGAACACTGGCCCCTTAGAGAATGAGGCTGGGGAAATAATAATGGGGAACCAGGAAAAGGCAGAGGAGTTGAATAAATACTTTGCATCAGTCTTCACAGTAGAAGATACTAATAGCATTCCAAAAATACTAAATAATCAAGGGGCAAAAGGTGGGAGGAGGAAATAAATACAATAACTATCACTAGAGAAAAAGTACTAGGGAAACTAATGGGCTAAAAGCCGATAAGTCCCCAGACCTGATAGGTGCAACCTAGGATAATAAATGAAGTAGCTACAGAGATAGTGAATGCACTGGTAATAATCTTCCAAGAATCCTTAGATTCTGGAAAGGTTCCAGAGGATTGGACAACTGCCAGTGTCACACCCTTATTCAAAAAGGGAGGGAGACAAAACAAAATAGGTATATTTAAGCCAGTTAGCTTAACATGTGTCCTTGGGAAAACGTTAGAGTCTATTATAGAGGATGTAATAGCAGAAGATTTAGAAATACATAATATAATCAAACAGAGTCAGCATGGCTTCACAAAGGGGAAATCATGTCTGACAAATTTATTGGAATTCTTTGAGAAGGTAACAAGAAGCATAGATAAAGGGGAACAAGTGGATTGAATATATTTGGATTTCCAAAAGATATTTGATAAGGTACCATACTTTGGCAGGAAGAATAGAGGAGCTGAATATTATTTAAATGGAGAAAGACTGCAGAAAGCTGCAGCACAGAGGGATTTGGGGGTCCTTGTGCATGAATCACAAAAAGCTACATACAAGTTCAACAGGTAATAGGGAAGGCAAATGGAATGTTGGCCTTTATTTCAAAGGGAATGGAGTATAAAAATAGGGAAGTTTTGCTAAGACTATGCAAGGCACTAGTTAGACCACTCCTAGAATACTGTGAACAGTTTTGGTCCCCTTATCTAAGGAAAGATATACTGGCATTGGAGGCAGTTCAGAGAAGGTTCACTAGGTTGATCCTGGGTATGGAGGGATTTTCTTATGAGGAGAGGTTGAGTAGGTTGGGCCTATGCTCATTGGAGTATAGAAGAATGAAGGCAACCTTATTGAAACATGTAAGATTCTTAGGGGACTTTACAGGGTAGATGCTGAGAGGTTGTTTCCCCTTGTAGGAGACTCTAGAACCAGGAGGCATAATCTCAGAGTAAGGGGGGGCTCATTTAAGACAAAGATGAGGAGTAATTTCTTCTCTCAGGGGCTGGTGAATCTGTGGAATTCTTTACCGCAGAGGGCTGTAGAATTTATGTAGTTAAATATATTCGAGGTTGAGATAGATAGATTTTTAATCAGTGAGGGAATCAAGGGTTATTGGGACAAGGCAGGAAAGTGGAGTTGAGGTTTATCAGATCAGCCATGATCTCACTGAATGGTGGAGCAGACTCAGTGGGCCGAATGGCCTACTTCTGCTCTTACATCTTATTGCCTTACCCTAACACAGCTCTGTAGCCAGATTTTTAACCCATTTTTCTCTGTGTATTCCTGTGAAGGGAAAGAAAAACAGTTCTTGCCCCTAGAGTTTGTTTTTTTTTCATCTCTGACCATCTTACACATTCTGAGATGTGAATCAACAGGAGATGGATTTCAGATGACTGCTGAAACACGGCAATCAGTCTTTTGTCTCTGCAACCACAGGAGATTAAAGTTCAGTCTTTTGCATCTTTCCTGTCTCCCTTTTAAGTGCCTCTGCTTGAAGAAGGCCATAACACCTGTTCAGATGCGACATTCCGGCCAGGATTTTCACCTCGTCGAGTGGGCACAGTGGGCTGGCCCAGGAGTGGTTGCAGAGCTGGGCCCCATCATCGATTTCACACTAGCTGGCCAATTAACAGCCAAGTGAAACACGCGCTACAATGCTGAGCACTGCCAGGGTGGAGGCAGGAGGATGGTGAGCTCGGAGCTTTGCGCATGCACGCAAGTGCACACAATTAAATCTTCCTGAGGCACAGAGCTCCCTCAGGGAGCTGAAGACTTAAAAATAAAAATATTACCACTGTTAAAAACATGTCCCCTCATTTGACTGTCACATGAGCAGCAACATGTTATGAATGAAATTTAAAATTTTTATTTAATATTTAAATTGCTGTTTGAAACCTCACCCCACCCGTGGATGAGGTTTCCTAAAATACTCAAAGGCTGCTTGGCCTTTTCGCATGCCCGCCAGCCATAAGGTTCTACAGGCAGCGAAAAATCTCAGTCAATTATCATTTAATGGCCTTAATAGGCCTGTTAATTTTCGGTGGGGCCCACTTCTGACTCCTGTGCGCACCCGCCAACCGAAATATCGTGGGACTGCATGACGACGTTGGGAAACTTGGCCGATGTCATCGCGCATCATTTTATGCTCAAGTACAAATTTCTCAGTACAAATTTCTGTCCTCCCCCCCCGCCATGTTCCCTCAGGACATGTCTGTCAGTATAATCCACATAGAGATTTTTCCGGAAAGTGGCCACTTTACATTTTCAGTCATCTTTTGCTCAGTGCCCTTGTTCGTATTTCTTTAAAAACACCACAAGTCTTTAAAAAGTTCAATATGCCCGTAAGCAATCGGCTTTTATGACAACGCTCATGGTGCCAACAATGGGGCAAGGCTCTCATGAATGGCACAGTTATTTCTACACTTCTCCTGAAGTCACAGATATCTTAACTAGGTTGAAATGCATGCCATACTTTAGTTTAAATTGGGAGAAGAGGTAACACAAATCCAAAGTTAATCACAAATTTAATGGAATAAACGGATTTATTAAATTTTATTTCAATATTGCTGAAAAAAGACACGTTGTCGAAGCTTTTCGCCTTGTACTTAACATGTGTCAATTCGCAAGAATACCAAATTATAAAGAGAACAACAATTTACACTGCATGTGAAGAGAGTTCTGATTGGTTGGCAAGTGGATTCTGTGTGGTAGAGGCATTGCCATGGAGGATGCACCAGTTAACTGCCAAGCTTTGTTTAAATTAAAACCATGCAGGTTGACTCTGATTGGTCAAAGCATTGCCCCTCGGAATGTGTTTATTGTGTGAGTTGAAGAAGGTGCAGCACACGTACATATTCTTTCTGTCTGCAAAGGACAAGACCCTAAGTATTAATATATGGAGCTTCTAGCATGTGTAAGTGAGCCTGACTGACAATCTTAAACTAGTTGTCGGTGTAATTCTTTGCAGACTTCAGGATTGTTTAGCAAATGTTGTCCAATCACGGAATAATATTTAATGTTGGAAGCTATGGGCCATAACCTCTGACTAGTGTCAGAAACTGCTGGCCCACAGATATTAGAAGAATTAAATACCTACTTACCTCATCCTGAAAATTACGTTGCCACTTCCGCTTGCCAGAGCTGCTTGGGTCTTGTCGCAGGCCCCAGCGAAGTGTAGCTCCAGTGTATTCAAGGAGGCCATGCCCCCTTTTTTACAGCACTTGCTGCCGGGCAAGTTTAAAGGGCCAGGGGAATTGAAAGGCCAGTGTGAAGGTTAATGCATAGGATTTGTGGGGTGGGGGTGTTGTTCGGAGATCTGGGGTGGTGGGGGGGTGGTGCGGGGGGGGACCGGGTCGGTCTGGGGTCCAGGGAGGCATGGGGTGTCAGTCAGGCGTCGGTGGTGGGGGGAGTTGTGGAGGGCGTTGGAGGTGCAATGGCTGAGGGGTGGGGGGTTTGTCGGAGGTCGGGGGTGGGTGATGTTGGAGGTCAGTGGGTTGGGGGGGTGTCGGAGGTTGGGGGGCGTGAGGGGTGGGTGATGTTAGAGGTAGGGGGGTGAGGGATGGGGGTGTATTGAAGGTTGTGGGGGGTGGGGAAAGTCCCATGCGGTCAACCTGGGTCTTTACAATAGTTACTCAGAAGTTAGAAGATGGAGGGAAGGCAGTGGGCTGCCCACCCGTTCTATTTGACATGACCTTTCACCTCAAACACACCCACTGATGGGGCCATAAAACTTTTTGTATGTTTGCCTTACTGACTCCAGAATTACCGACTCCCAGAATTACCGACGCCCAGGCCAGGATTTCCCAGTTGGTGAGCGGGGGCAGGGCCCACTTGCCGACACGTAAAGTGACGCGGGATAATATTGGGTGGAACTCCTGGTGTCACCCGCCCCATTACCATTTTCAGGTCGGTGGGGGCTCAGCCGAATCAGCTGGGGCCATTGACAAATTAATTAATATTATTAATGGACCTGCCCGTTCAACCTTAAGGTTGTCGGGCAAGCTGGGAGCCCTGGCAAGCTTCAGAAAAAGCATCAAACCTCATTCCCAAGCGGGATGAGGCTTCATGTAGGTTTTTAACTTTTTAATAGAAGTGTAATGAAAGATTATGGACTTGCCCCCACTCATGTGACAGTGTCACATGAGGGCACGTCAGGGAAAGTTTTGTTTTCTATTGTTAACATTTTTTAATGTGGAGCCGATCTCCCTGAGGCAGCACTTAGCCTCAGGGAGATGAGTGAGCTCTTTCCTGTGCATGCATGAGAGAGAGAGAGCACAGCGCTTCCTGGTGGACATCACGCCGGGTGGGCCTTAATTGGCCCGTCCACGTAAAATGGCTGCCCACCCCTGGTTGCCTCTACACGCCTGATCCTGAGCTTCCCTCCTGACAGGGGGAAAATTCTGCCCCCAGAAGTACTGACTCCAGAATTACTGACTCCTGGGCAGAATTTTACCATTGGTGAGCAGACATGTGCCCGATATGCCCCTGTGTGAAATAAAGCGGGTTGTATCAGACAGCCTTCCCTTACCCTAGACATGGGGATTGTGGTCTCCGCTGGAGGCACCTCATCTGAGGAAGAGAGGCCCAGAAGGGAGAGCAGGCTAGGTGTTCCTATTCAGCTTCCATGGGAGCGACCTATGGGAGATGTGCAGGCACAAGAGGTGCAGGGCCAACAGGAAGGCCAAGGCGGAAGGGGTTGCAGAAGACATCACTATCCTGCTGCCAGGGTTTACAGGAGGCGATGCAGCTACCTCAATATGTCTGAGGTGCAGTGCTGACAGAGACTCCGTCTCTCAAGGGAGACAGTGACCTACACCTGTCAGAGGATCTAGCCTGAGACCAGCTCCGACTTCGTGGGTGGACACCTCATGCCAGTGGCTCTGAAGGTCACAGCTGCCCTCAAAATCCGGCTATTTCCAGGGCTCAGTTGGGGCTCTGTGTGGCGTCTCCTCATCAGCTGTCCACACTTGTGTCAAACTGGTGACAGACGCTGCTCAGGCGTGTATTGACTTTCATTCATTACCAATGAGACCAGCCAGACGGATCGAGTCAGAGGCTTTGTGGTCATTGCTGGCTTCCCCCGTGTCCAGGGTGCTATAGACTGTACACATGTGGCCATCAAGGCACCAGCAAGAGAGCCCGGTGCCTTCGTCAACAGGAAGGGCTTCCACTCCATGAACGTGCAGATAGTGTGTGATCACAGGATGCTGATTTTACAAGCCTGTGCAAGGTACCCAGGCAGCTCCCACAACACCTACATCCTCAGACACTCCCAGGTGCCGAGGCTCTTCAGTGCTCCAGCCCGGCTGGATGGATGGCTGCTGGGTGACAAGGGCTATCCCCTCAGAAGGTGGCTCATGACGCCTCTCCGCCATCCAAGAACAGAAGCTGAGCAGCGGTACAATAGGAGCCAGGGAACCACAAGGGCTGTGGTGGAGAGAATCATCAGTCTTCTCAAGCTGCGCTTCCAATACCTGGACTGTTCAGTGGCGCACTCCAGTACCCCCGAGATCGTGTGTCACTGATAGTGGTTGCATGCTGCACTCTCCACAATCTGGCACTGGAAAGGGGGGGACGCTGTGGAGGAAGAAGATCTTGATGCAGCTGCACAGGCCACGGACGATGAGTCCAGTAGTGAGTCCGAGGATGAGCACCCTCAGGAGAATGCTGAGGGCATAGACGCTGACCTGGGTGACCTCCAGAGAGGCAGGGACACCCGGGAAGCTTTAATCCAACACTCCCTCAGCTAACCTACCGAATAAGAACCATCACCACATGCCAGGGCTGCAGGCTCCTTATTCAATCCCTGACAGGACCGGTTCCTTGGTAACAACAAACACTCTGTGCCGGTGCAATAAAGTGTAAGAAGTCACATGTCCACCATAACATCATGGCCTACCCTGCACCTACAGAACAAATGAAGCATCCAGAGGCCAGTTGCAAAAAAAAGAAAATCTAATTTACTTCTGAGTGACAAATATTGCAGAAATGAACATTCATCGCCTGTCTGATACATCACACCATCAAAAAAAAAGAAAAATGGGGGAAACAAATATCACCCGTGATCAGCCCATGTTGTGCCGAAGGTAATGTATGTTTACGTTTTTGGGTGCTATATCTAGATGCTTCCCCCTCGCTGGCACCGGCATTGGAGACAACCCGCTCACTTTGCTGTCCTGTTGACCTTAATGACCTTGGTGGGCGCCCTTTGGCCTGTGGAGCCTGTGCTGACTCTGCCTGGGAGGGAGTGGTCAGTGCCATGGCTGGCATCTCCCCTGTCATTGCAGCCTCATCAGATGCAACAGTCACTGGCAGAGAAGTGGAGAAGCTGCTGCCATCGTCCGGAGCACCCTGAGAGGAGCCAGCAGAGATGACAGGCAGTTCCGCACCGACGTGAGGTCACTTTGGACCTCCCTGCTCACCATTGATTGACAGGCATTTAGCTGGGATATTGGGATATTGGGTGCCCAATCCATCTCCCACACTGACACTGGCCAGCTGAGGTCATTGCCTGTGTGAGGGTTTGCAGGTCTGAGCACATCTCCAGGAAGCACTGATTCAGCTCCTGGAGGAGCCTCTCCATGAGTGTCACCACTCTCTCCAGAGAGGAGGCATTGTGCTTGGCCATGAGGGTCAATGCATTGCTCATGTTCTGCAGGGGCTCCTCCATTATGGAGACCATGGCACCCATTCCCTCATGTATCTCCACCAGATCCTCCCACACATCCTGCTGGACTTCCAGCATCTGCTGCCTCATGGTCAACTCCAGAGGCCCATCATCAGCCACTGACTGAGCATGTTCCTGGTTCCCAGCAGTCCCCTGACTGCCGGTGCCCTGGGCACTCTCTGCCTCCGCCTGCAACTCAAGCGAGTGTGAAGTGCCCTCACCAATGTGCACCGAGATACTAGACGCTGATCTATGCCCACCGAGATGCTGGTACCTGCTTGACAGAGAGGGTGTGACGCTGGTGCGTGCTGAGCATGATGGTCTTCAGGGGTCAGGGGTGGGTCTTCAGTCTCCTCACAACGAGGGGCTGCTGGTTAGCCTAAAAGAGAGAAGAAGGACAGTCACTAGTTTAATCATTAGACTGTCACCGTGCATGATGAGACAGAGAGCTGCATCATGGTGCCCTCGTCTTTCCATTATCAATGGGGATTCCAGGCTCACGGCTCACATCAATATACAGGCTACACTGGAATGGTTGCAAAAAACCATATTCTCACCTCTTACCTCCCTCTGGCACTCCAACCTCACCGCCTGGCGCCTCTCCAGCTCCAGGGCCTCCTGCTCGTATCTCCTGAAGATGAGGAGGTGTGGCAGTCCTCCGCCTGTCTGTGACCTCTCTGCATTGTTATGGGATGTTTTCTTCTGGAAGGACAGAGGAGCATTGATTAGTCCACCCTCTACCTGCAGCACCATTGAAGGCTGGCCAACCCCAGCTGAGGAACACCTCGCAGGACTCAGCCCATTTGTGACTCTGGAGCTGCAAGGGACTCAGTCCAAGCAGCCAGGGCTCACCCCCTTGGCCAGATCCTGCTTTATTGACATTTGTCACTCACACTCTAACACCTGCCAATGGCGGGCTGCATTTCCCACCGTCACATGTCAGAAACCTCATTTAATACATAGTCTGCATCTAATTATAAACACTGCTCGCCAGAATCACCTCCCCGCACTGGATCGTCCAGGCACATCACAAGATTGCAGCCAGCCATTCAACAGTCCATTGTCTTTGGCAGGACCGTAAAATCCTGCTGGTGTAAAATTCCGCCAACTGACTTGACCGGCTGCAGCTCTCCGAGTGATGGAGTGGTCCCTCTTGTCCCTTCAATATCAGGAGACTGTCCAACACCCTTACTTGAAATATAAGCTTGCCCTCTGGTCAGCAATTGGACGATTCTGCAAAAAATCATGCCAGGTGAATATTCCCGACGTGGGACGGGGTCAGGACTCCACAATTGATCCTGAAAACTAGATCCTGACTCCGAACGAAAAATCCAGGCCCAGAAGTCAGCACTGCTCACCCTGTTACACGCGCATGGTCTGAGCTGCAGCAGGAGCAGTGCAGTCAGTGACCCCCCCTCACCCACAGCAGCAACCCACGCCATAGCTAACATCACCACCATCAACAGCCCTTTGTCCTTTTGTCTATGGTATCTTTGGCAATCTCTTCTTTGCCTCCACCTATCACTGGCCCTCTATCCAGCTCTACCTGTCCCAAACCCCTCAACCAGCTTATATTTCACCTCATTTCTATTTTTCCTTAGTTCTGATGAAGAGTCATACAGACTCGAAACGTTAACTGTGTTCCTCTCCACAGATGCTGTCAGAGCTGCTGAGTTTTTCCAGCTAGTTTTGTTTTTGTTCCATACCTGCCTCACCTGCTCAGCCCCCTTGGAGAAACATTCCTCAGCCAGCCAGCCCACATGTTCCATTACTGATGTGCGCAGTTACTTATTGTTGCTAGTTGAGTCTCTGGAGTGTTAAATTCAGATCCAATTTCTATAGCCAAAGCTCTAGGGCTCAATAAAGAGAATGAGGTGAAACGCTTGTCAATAAACTGTTACTGGATATTTGTTGCGAGAGGTTTTACTGCTGTGAGGGGTAAAGGTCCAATTACAATCAGATCAGCTTCTCAGTGTAAATTCCTGGGTAGGACCCCTGCTGACTTTGAAATGTGTGGTTCACTCCAAGTAACTGCCTCATCTACAGGTTTGAACACTGCCCCAGGGATAACAGGTATCAAGATCTCCACGGACGGCTGGTCAGTGTGAGCAGTCACAACCAAAGGAAAATGCTGTGTGTGCTAGCAACCTGAAGTAAAATGTTGATTTTATTTCCAATTTTATTTCAGGTTTTTGTCACCTGCAGTATGTAATCCGCTTCTCTTCCAGGAAAGGCCATATTCACAAGGTTCTCCGCTTCTTTCTTCTGTTCATCTCTTTGACTCTGTTCACCTGCCCCACTATCTCTCATTATTTGCTGAAGCTCATTTCCACAAACCCACCACTTTCCTCTGGGCCTGAATTTTTACGGTTGGCGTTCGGGCGCAGTTGGTGGGCCCAGGAGTGGCCGGGAAACAGACCACCGGCCACAATCAGCCCCTGACCACCATTTCGTGCTAGGTGGTCAATTAAATCCTGCCAGCGTGAAGCGCGGCTTCCCAATGATCGGGGAGGGCTGGACGGGGGCGTTGGGGACATGTCAGATGCAGGGTCCAATGGGGACCTGGAGGCCGGATTAAAAACAGCACAGACAGCCCCTGGTGGACTGCCAACAGTGAACACATTGTCAGTGTTGTGACCGCAAAGCTATGGCATCAAGTGTGGCTGCAGATGCCAGGTGGGAGGGCAGGCTGGGTGGGCACTTGGTCCCCTGGTTTTTGGATGAGAGCCTTGCAGTCCTCCTGGTGGAGGTGGCTGCCAGGAGGGACAACCTTGTCCTCAGGGATGGAAGGAAATTACCAAAAGAGCTTGGGAGGAGGTGGCAGCACTGGTCAGCAGACATGATGTGGTGTGGCACGCCTGGGTCCAGTGCTGCAAGATGTTTAACAACCTGCTGTGCTCAGGAAGGGCGAGTACTGTGTTGGTATGGATCAATGTGGTGAAATGTTGAGGACCAGCTGTCCTCCTGTGGAGCTCAGGGGTGTTAGAGTCTGAGTGCCAATTGTCAATGACACCGGAGCTGGCCAAGGGGGTGAGCCCTGGCTGCTTGGACTGAGTGCCTTGCGGCTCGAGGGCCATGACTCGGATATGCCCTATGAGGTGTTCCTCAGCCGGGGTTGGCCAGGCTGCGATGGGGCTGCAGGTAGAGAGGGGAGTAATCAATGCTCCTCTGTCCTTTCAGGAGAAGACCGACCATAACAGGACTGATAGGTAGCGGACTGATGGAGACCACTGAAATCTCCAATCCTAACGAGGTATGAGCTGGACGTCCTGGAGATAGAGAGTCTCGGTCAACCTGTCGCAGTGAGGCTGGGGTGTCAGACAAAGGTATAAGTGCAGTGCACTGAGAGGAGAGTTTTGGATGGTGCAAACATCCTTGCGGAGTCTTATCATTGATGGGAGACTCAAAACTGGATTCCCCATTGGTCATCAAAAAAACAATGGCACCATGACGCAGATCTCCATTGTCTCACTAGGGTCCCTGACGTGCACAGTGACAACGTGATGTCTTTAACTAATGACATGTGCTTGCTCTCTTGTTAGATTTCCCACCACACACACAATCACAGGACCCTGAAGACCCACCCTTGACACCAGAGGACCACTGGGCTCCACATGCACCTGCTTCACACCTTTTCTCTGAACCAGGCACCAGCGCAGGTATCAGCACCTTAATGGGTGTTAGTTCAGTGGCTAGAATGTTGGAGCACAGCGGTGAGGGCACTTCATACTCGCTGGAGGTGCAGGTGGAGACAGAGTGCCCGGGGTGCCGGCAGTCAGAGGGCTGCTAGGGACCAGGAACATGCTCAGTCGAAGGCTGGTGATGAGCCTCTGGAGTCGTCCATTAGGCAGCAGATGCTGGATGTCCAGAGAGATGTGCATGAGGATCTGGTGAAGATCCATGAGGAAATGTGTGCCATGTTATGGAGGAGTCCATGCGGAGCATCAGCACTTTGTTGACCTTCGTGGCCAAATGTGCTGCCTCCTTCATTGTGAGAGTGGCAACTCTCGTGAAGAGGCAGCTCCAGGGACAGGATGAGGGGTTCCTGAGGTTGCGCTCAGAATTGTAAGCCCTCAGAGAGGCAAAACCTCAGGTGTTCAGTGTAAGTGTGGGAGATGGATGAGGCATCCAGTATCCCAACTCAGTGCACGTCCATCAATGGCGAGCAGAGAGGTCCAGAGCGACTCTACATTGGCACATGAGCTGCTTGTCATCTCTATGGGTTCCTCTCCAGGCACTCTGGACGATGGCAGCATCTCCTCTGCCCCTCTGCCAGTGACCGTGGCATCTGATGAGGCTGCGACGACTGGAGAGATGCCAACCATGGAACTGGCCGCTGCCCCTCCCAGGTGGGGCCAGCACAGGCTCCACTGGCCAAAGGACAACCGCCAAGGTCATCAAGGCCAACAGGACACCAGGGTCAGCGGGCTGCCTCCAATACCGGTGCCAGTGAGGCAGGAGCGATTAGACGCAGTGCTCACAAATGTAAGTTTAAGGCACTATGAGCACACGGGGGACTGGTCAAGGGTGATCTTCTGTGGTGCAATGCTTTCTTTATATGCACTGGTCTTGGGTTAAAGGCCAGAGCAGATTCAGTTAATTTGTTTAGATTGTTAAAATGAGATTTTATTGTTGTAAAGGCTTCACCTGTTTTCCTTTTTGTGCAGGGTACACCAGAATGTAAGGCTGGGTGTGAGTGGCTCTAAACTTTATTAAACAGGCCCTGAGTGGACTTTGGCTTCAAAGGAAAGGGTCATTTCAGGCACCCATAAAGGTAGCCCTGGCATGAGGTGGAAGCAGATCTTTGGCAGCCTAGCTGAAGGAGTGTTGGATCAAAGCATCCCTGGTGTCCCTGCCTCACTGGAAGTTACTGAGGCCTGCCTCCACACCCTCAGCAATGTCCTCACCAGGCTCCTCTTCTGACTCACCACTGAAATCATCCTCTGGGGCCTGTGTAGCTGCATCAACATCCTCTTCCTCCAGTGGGTCCCCCATTGGCAGTGCCAGATTGTGGCGAGCGCAGCATTTAACCACTATCAGTGACACCCACTCTGCAGGGTATTGTAGTCAAGACATCGGAAGCACACCTATGGTCCTCTCTACCACTGGCCTTGAGGAAGAATGACTCGTATTGTAACGCTGCTCTGCCTCTGTTCTTCGGTAGCAGAGAGGTGTCAAATGTCACCTTTTCAACAGATAGCCCCTATCACCCAGCAGTCATCCATCCAGTCGGGCTGGAGCACTGAAGAGCCCCGGCACCTGGGAGTGTCTCAGGATGTAAGCATCATGGGAGCTGCCTGGCTACCTTGCACAGGCTCGTAGAATCAGCATCCTGTGATCACACACTATCTGCACGTTCATGGAGTGGAAGCCCTTCCTGTTGGTGAAGGCACCGGGCTCACCTGCTGGTGCCTTGATGGCCACATGTGTACAATCTATAGCACCCTGAACACGGGGGAAGCCAGCAATGGCCGCAAAGCCTCTGCCTTACTCAGCCTGGCTGGCCTCGCCCATATGGAAATGAAAAAATGTCATTACCCACCTGAACAGAGCTTCTGTCACCAGCTTGACGTAACTGTGAACAGCTGATTGGGAGGCTCCACCCAGATCCCCCACTGACCCCTGGAAAGAGCTGGAGGCGTAGAGGTTGAGGGCCACTATGACCTTCAGAGCCACTGGCATGGGGTGTCCACCCATACAGTTGGAGATGATCTCAGGGCTGATCGTCTGACAAATGGAGATCGCTGTCTCCCTTGAGAGATGGAGCCTCCTTCGGCATTGCACCCCAGACATATTGAGGTAGCTGATCGCCACCTGTAAACCCTGGCAGCAGGATAGTGGCATCTTCTACGGTCCCTTCCACCTCGGACTACCTGCTGGCATTGTGCCTCTTGCGGCTGTGCCTCTCTTCCTACTGGTCCCTCCGCTGGAAGACACTTTGGGACTGGGAAGATGCCAGTCGTGGCACTGGCTGCTCCCTCCCAAGTGGGGCCAGCACAGGCTCCACTGGCCAAAGGACAACAGCCAAGGTCATCAAGGCCAACAAGACACCAGAATCAGCGGGCTGTCTCCAATACCACTGCCAGTGAGGTGGGAGCAACAAGATGTAGGACTCGTAAACATAGATTTAAGGCACCATGAGCACACAGGGGATTGCTCATAGCCAATCTGCTGTTGTGCACTGGTCTGGGGTTAAAGATCAGAGGTTCTGTTAATTTGTTTGGATTATTAAAATGAGATTTTTTTTTGTAATGGCCTGAGTATGCTTCACTTTTTTTTATTTAATGTGGTGCAGGTACGCCAGTGTGTAATGCTGGACCTGAGTGGCTCTAAACTTTATTGCACAGGCCCTGAGTGGGCTTTGGGCTCAAAGGAAAGGGTCATTTCAAACATCCGGGATGGAGGCAGCAGCCCTGGCATGAGGTGGAAGCAGATCTTTGTCCCTGGCCTCCTCTCCCTTCTGCCCCTCCCTTCCTCCTCGAAGGAGGTGCTGCCAGTGGAAGCCATAATCCCCATTGCCAGGGTAAGGAAAGACGGTCAGGTACCTGGAAGGGTTCACACGGTCAAAATCCTCCAGGGGCCTTGGAGACACCAATGGGTCCTGCAATGAAGCCTGGAAATGCTAACAATGAAGCCCCGAACAGGGATGAATTTGCCAAGTACCAATAAGCAATCAGCAGCAAACTATCTCCTAAACTCCTCACTACTCACACCGGCAATGCTGCTGACCCATTTTATCCCGCCCTTGGATGAGGTTTTGCAAATTGTCAGCTGCCAACCTGCCCATTTTGCCCCTGCAACGAGCGTGAAATTGCACAGGCAATGAAAAATTGGCATCAATTGCCTTTTTAATGACCTTAACTGGCCTCTTAATTGATGACGGGCATGGCTCAGACACCAGCCTGTGCCTGCCAACCGAAATATCGCATGAGCGTGGTATGACGTTGGGATGCTCGACTGACCTCATCTCACGCAATTTCATGCCCAACCGGGTCGGACATGTGCCCACATGCCAACCTATACATTTCTGCCCCTGGTTTTCTCTATGGTTCCCACTCATTCCACATGGATTCCAACTTAACTGAAACTCCTAGTGTTTTGGATCCAGGCTTGATTATCGATATCGCCACAACATCATAGCAAATGTGAACCTAGGAATGAAAGTCATAAAAGGCAGCGACACATACAGTTACCAACACTCCAGAATTAGCTGATGCCTTGAGGGATTAAAGATTACTCTCTTGAGAGCAAACCAGGGAGAAAAATCAGAGGGGTATTAAACATTACACATTTTGAACCCTTCTGTTTAATAGTAATCAATGTATGAAACATGGGATATAAGGCTATAATCGAGTATGGTCAGATAGTGAAAAGTCTATTTAATTTCCAATTAGCGTTCAGGCCAAGAATCTTGGGGACAGACATGTTGGACAACCAACAGAAGGTGGTTGGGGCCAGGAGACCATGTGCAATGTCTAATCAGAGTGGGCAACCCTAGCTTAGCCTCATGGTGAGAGCTCTCACCTAACACGAATACAGGAAACTGGGGGACCTGCCCATGTCCCTGGGTTTATCATGGTAGGGAGGGGGGAAGAGGAATTCCAGTGGGATCACTGGGCCAACTGCAGACAGAGGATTTGGGCAAGGGAAAGCTGCCAAAACTCCTCTCCACCACCCTATGTTTTTGGCTGCAGGTGTTGGGCAGTAGAGTAACCAAGTAAACTTTGCACAATGTTTTGTACAGGTTGCCTGAGAAGACAAGACTGTCCATGGATTGAAGGTCTGTCTTCAGATAGAGGGGTTGATGCCACCACTGGGGAAGTCTAGTGTATCTCCATAGTCAGGCGCAATGCTACATACAGCAGCCTCATTTATGTAACAGCATGGCTTCTGAAGATAGAATGTTAATGTGAGCTATCAGTGCAATGTGAGACGGATAGGGAATGCAGCCAATTACTCACACTGTGGGGCTGATTGTGAGTTTCTGTGATGGGTTTTAATTTCCAATTACTTTAATATGTGATGTAAAATGGGTGACAGCTCACCCAGGAGTTATAAAATCCATGATTTTATAAAGTCACTTTCTAGCGAATCCCTCTCCGCTCTCACTCTCACTCGCCACTCACACATCACGATGCCGAAAAGGATCATGATGCTGTGAATCATGAAAGATTCATGAAGACATGAATGAAGACATTTGCCCAGTAAAAGGGATCCTTCTAATGATATACGCTTACCAAACAGGTTTCCACATTGAGGAAGGTCCTCATGGTGAGTCCTCCTCATTAATGGCGGCTAACCATTTCTGACCATTTGTGTGGCCCATCTTGACAGCAGCTGTTCATATTATTGAGGCAGTAAAAGTGAGGTAATTAAAGGCAGTAACAGGCTGGTCAATGGGTCTGCAGCCTCAGTCCAAACATGGGAATTCGTAGCTGACAGAAAGTTAACTCTTAGCTTACCACTGGACCCAGGTAATAAAAGCAAATGTCCATATTCTATTTAGTTAAGATATGTCTGGGGAACTCAGTCCAATGATTTGCACATCCTGCACCATGTGGGGAATCCTAGCAGCTCCTGATGGTCTGGATGACCACGTGTGCAGGAGGTGTCTCCGACCGGGACGACCCGAGCTCTGGGTTTTGGAGCTTGATCAGTAGCTGGGACACGACGGTGCATTCACGGCGCTGAGAGGTTCGTGAACAGCACGTTTCAGGGTGTGCTCACCCCACAGCTTAAGGAAGTGCAAGCAGAGAGGGAATGAGTAACTGCCAGACAGAAGAAGGGGACCAGGCAGGTAGTGAGGGAATCCCCTGAGTGAATTTCACTCGCGAACCACTTTTTGGCCTTGGAAAATGGTGAGAGTGATGGCTCCTCCGTGGAGGCCAAACAGAGCCAAGGCCATGGCACTGTGGGTGGTCCAGCTGCTCAGGGCAGCAGGAAGAAGTGTGGAAGGGCAATAGTGACAGGGGATTTGTTAGTGAGGGGAGTAGACATGCGCTTCTGCAGCTGTAGATGTGACTGCAGGGTAGTATGTTGCCTCCTGGGTGCCAGGGTCAAGGATGTTACAGAACGGCTGCAGGACATTCTGAAGGGGAAGGGTGAACAGTCAGAGGTCATGGTCCATGTTGGGGCCAATGACAAAGGAATAAAGAGAAATGAGGTCCTGCAGGCAGACTTTAGGGAGTTGGGTAGGAAATTGAAAAGCAGGACATCAAAGGCAGCAATCTCCCAGTGCTACGCAGTAGTGAATATAGGAACAGAATGATAGAGTAGATGAATGTGTGGCTGGGGAGATGGTGCAGGAGGAAGAGCTTTAGATTCCAGGGGCATTGAGACTGTTTCTGGGGGAAGTGGGACCTGTGCAAGTTGGACGGGTTACATCTGAACAGGAACGGGACCAACATCCTCACGGGGAGGTTTGCTAATGCTGCTGGGGTGGATTTAAACTAAGTTATCAGGGGGATTGAATCCTGAAAAGTAGTTCAGAGGGGAGAGAAGCTGAGATGGAATTAGAAGTTAAAACACTAACGAATGAGTCTAGAAGGCAGAGGAAACATAGACTAGGTAAGAAAGAAGTGAGTTTAGCAAGGATAAATGGAATATATTTTAATGCAAGGAGCCTGGGGAATAAGACAGAGAAACTGAGGGCACAGATAAGCACGTGGGAGTATGATATCATAGCTATGTCCGAGACTTGGCTAAAGGAAGGGCAGGATTGGCAGCTCAACATTCCTGGTTGTAAGGTATTCAGACAAGATAGAGAGGGGGATAGAAGAGAAGGAGGGGTCACAATATTGATCACGGAATTGATTATAGCAGTGAGGAGGGACGATATCTTGGAAGGATCATCAAATGAAACCGTATGGGTAGAAGTAAAAAACACAAAAGGGGCAAATTCGCTGTTGGGTGTGTACTGTAGGCCCCCAAACAGGGAGAGGTAGAGAATCAAATATGTAAGTAAATTTCAGAGAAGTGTAAGAATAATAAGGCAGTAATAGTCGGGGATTTTACCTACCCAAATATTAACTGGGATAGTTTAGTGTGCAAGGTAGGGAGGGAGCAAAATTCTTAAGCTGCATCCAGGAGAACTTTTTGAGCCAGAATGTAGAAAACCCAATAAGAGAGGGGGTAGTTCTGGACCTAATATTCACAAATGAGCCCTGGCAGAAAGAAAACATACCAGTAGGGGAGCATTCTGGAGATAGTGACCATAACTCAGTTAGATTTAGGATAGTAATCGAAAAGGAAAAGGTTGAGCTGGGAATAAAAGTTCTAAACTGGGGAAAGGCTGGTTTACTAAGATGAGGTAAAATTAGGCCCAAGTGGACTGGAAGCAGCTACATGTAGATAAAACTATATCTGAGCAGTGGGAGGCATTCAAGGAGGAAATAGTGAGAGTACAGGGCAAATATGTTCCTGTAAAGACAAAGGGAGGGACCAAGTCCGGAGAACCTTGGACATCAAGGAACATCAATGTTAGGTTTAAGAAAAAAAGAGAAGCTTATGGCAGATATGCAGGGCTCAATATGGCAGAATCCATAGAGGAGTATAAAAAGTGCAGGGGGAGATCTTAAAAAGGAAACTAGGAAAGCTAAGAGAGTGCATGAGAAAGCATTGGTGGGTAGATTAAAGGAAAACCCAAAGGGCTTCTTTAAAATATATAAAGAGCAAGAGAATAACTAGGGAAAGTGTAAGACCAATTAGGGACTACAGAGGTAATCTGTGTGTGGCCTGGAAGATGTAGTTACAGTCCTCAATGAATACTTTGCATCAGTCTTCACAATGGAAAGGGACACCGCAGGTATAGCCATCAGAGTGGAGGACTGTGCAATATTAGAGGAAATTAACATAGAGAGAGAGGAGGTACTAGCAGGTTTAGCGGCTTTAAAAGTGGATAGACCAGGAAATTACAGGCCAGTCAGTCTAACCTCGGTGGTGGGCAAGTTACTAGAAAGAATTCTGAGGTACAGAATATATCTGCACTTGCAGAGATACAGGTTAATCAGGGATAGTCAGCATGGGTTTGTTTAGGGAAGGTCATGTTTGACAAATTTGATTGGATTTTTTGAGGATGCAACCAGGAGTGTTGATGAGGGTAATGCATTTGATGTGGTCTACATGGACTTTAGCAAGGCTTTTGATAAGGTGCCTCATGTCAGGCTGGTGAAGAAAGTAAGAGCCTGGGGGATCCAAGGCAAAGTGGCACATTGGATCCAAAATTGGCTTGGAGGCAGGAAGCAGAGGGTGATGGTAGAGGGATGTTTCTGTGACTGGAAGACTGTTTCCAGTGGGGTTCCACAGGGCTCAGTGCTGGGGTCCTTGCTGTTTGTGGTGTACATAAATGATTTGGTCTTAAATGTAGGGGGTATGATCAAGATGTTTGTGGATGACATGAAAATTAGTAGTGTGGTAAATAGTGAGGAGGATAGCTATAAACTGCAGGAGGATATCAATGGACTGGTCAGGTGGGCAGAGCAGTGGCAAATGGAATTCAACCTGGAAAAGCATGAGGTAATGCACTTGGGGAGGGCTAACAAGGCAAAGGAATTACACTATGAGAGGTAGGACCCTGGAGAGTACTGAAGATCAGAAGGACCTTGGTATACATTTCCACAGATCCCTGAAGGTACAGGACAGGTAGATAAGGTGGTTAAAAAGTTATATGGGATACTTGACTTTATTAGCCGAGGCATTGAATACAAGAGCAGGGAGGTTATGCTGGAATTGTATAAAACACTGGTTAGGCCACAACTGGAGTACTGCGTGCAGTTCTGGTCACCACATTATAGGAAGGATGTGATTGCACTGGAGAGGGTGCAGAAGAGATTTATTTGGATGCTGCCTGGGCTGGAGAGTCTGAGTTATGAGGAAAGATTGGATAGGCTGGAGTTGTTTTCCTTGGAGCAGCGAAGGTTGAGAGGGGACCTGATAGAGGTGTATGAGATTATGAGGGGCATAGACAGGGTGGATGGAAGATATTTTTTCCATTAGTAGAGGAGTTATTAACTAGGGGGCATAGATTTAAGGCAAGAGGTAGAAGGCTAAGAGGGGAGTTAGGGAGAATTTTTTTCACCCAGAGGATGGTGGGAGCCTGGAACTCACTGCCTGAAAGTGTGATTGAGTCAGAAAATCTTGTAACATTTAAGAAGTATTTAGATTTTCACTTGCGTTGCCATAGCCTCCAGGGCTATGGACCAAGCGCTGGAAAATGAGATTAGTGTAGTCAGATCTTTGTCGACCAGCGTGGACACAATGGGCCGAATGGCCTTCTTCTGTGCTGTAAATGCCTGAGTCTATAATTCCAGTGTCCTGGGGCTAGCCAGCTTTATCGATTTTCAGTTCATCCAGCATACATTGAATAACACTCTAGTGTTACAAGAAAATATTAGTTTGATGACAGCAGAAACTTTAGCCCTCAGCCCCTCCTGCTTCAACTCATCTGTAGTGAAGCCTTCATCTATGGCTTTGCTTCCTTTAGTCCTGACTATTTCAATGCTTTCCTGGACCGCCTCCCATCTTCCACTGTCTTCTAAATCCCTTCATGGCCTCAGTCCTCCCTCTCACTATCATCTCCTCCAGTCCCATGGCCCCCCAAGATTTCTGCACTCCTCCATTTCTGGCCGCCTGTACATCCCTGATTTCTATCGCTCCACCACTGCAGGCTGTGCCTTCAGCTATTTGGTCTCTAAGCTCTAGAATCCTCTGCCTAAATCTTCCTGTTTCCTCTATCTTTCTCTTCTCCTGTGGGACCTTAAAACCTACCTCTTTGACCAAACTTTTAGTCACCTACCTTCATCTTTCCTTCCTTGGTGTCCAATTTTATTTGATAATGTTCTAGTGGGAAGTTTCACTACATTATAAGTGCTATATAAATGCAAGTAATCATCAGGAAGATAATGCTTAATCCATTCACTGAGTGAGGTAAACAGGTCAGTCTTACATAACATTAGGTATCAAACAACTCCATGGAACAACTCATTGGAAGCCCAGCTTCACAAGGAGACAGCTTCAATTCCAGGGAATGAAATAAAGTAAAGTGGGTGAAAGCACCTTACATAAATTAAGCAACAATCTTATTGGCACACCTCAAATCAGGCCAAAACCGAAGATCACAAAATGAACAGAAACCTAAACAATAAAGGAAATGATGGATTGGCAGGATAACAGGCAGTTCATGAGGGACTGTATGAATGGGATCAAATTACTAGCTGAGTGCGGTTGCAGATGAGTGTGATTATGTATCAGTAAATAGTTATAAATTTGTGTGATTGGGCGGTGGGCTGGAAAAACAGGTTGGGACAGCTGCCCAGTGGAGTCTTGCCACTAGGATTGAATTGGTTGCCCACTGAACAGAGGCAGGCTGCCAATTTAAATCATTAAAGGCTCTGTTAACAGTGTTTTTTCCCAGCCTGCTAGCATTTTGCCGCTATCAGTGTGGCCCTTTGCTACGTGGGGTGGCTTCCTGGAGGTGACCTCCCTGTGGCTTTCTGGGATGAGGGGGGTGGGTGGGAAATGCCATTGGAGCTGAAGCTGCCTGCTTGGCCTCTTTGAGTCCTGACATTGGGGTCCCAAAGATTGTGGTAAAATCCTGTGTGATGGGCCTATTCCTGTTAAACTTGAGATTTTTTTTCTCTAAAATGATACATTCAAGCAAAATTTCACAACCCTGATGCTAATTCCAGAATGAACAGAACAACTCTACAAATCCTGATGAAAACATAGACATTTACAAGTCTCAGCCCTCAATCAGTGTTGCAAGTATTTGATGTTCCCCTCAGCCAGAACAAAGCCCCAGTATTGAATCACACTAGAGTAAAGCATTGCAATGTACCCCAGTCCTATTTATAATGGCACTAGAACATAATACCACCCAAGAATCCAGTCAGTATTTTGTAAGTTGCTTGGGACATGAAGCTCGAAATTATTGTTGGCACTACGTATATGTCATTCTGTTACAGTTCTAACACACGCAGGTTAATGCCTGGAATCAGAGAGCAGCCTGAGAAATGCTATTCAAATGCTTTAAGTATGTATCCACTAACCTCATCAACAGCAATTTCTGGGCTACCAGGAGAGTTATATAAAGTACATCAGTTATATTAGCTACGTTCCAAACTTGTTGAGCTAATTGTGTCACACAGTTAATTTAATGATGCAGCATTACATATATTTTCAACTTTTGAAGTGCTGCTGTTCAAAGGACATCAGCCAAACATTTGTTTTGTATTCAGTGAATCAAAGCCTACCGATAATGAAGGCAAATACATTGCTGTAAAATAACAAATCCATCCTGTGCAATGGAAGAGTTAACATTTCAGACGACAGACTCGCATTTGAACTCGGTCTGGGATTTGTATCCAATGTAGGTTGAAAACAAAAGTGAAGAGACGATGCTTGGTGTGGAGACCTTTACTGGCAGTAATCCAGAGATGTGTGCCTTAATGGATCCAGAACATCAGTCATGCAGCCTGGAGGATGTCTGCCCATTGTTCACCCAGCATGAGGAACTAAAGTGCACAGTGTGTGTAACCCAACAATGCCAGCCTTTTGATAATCATATAGTTCCCCACTCACTGGGACTTGATACAGATCTAGGGCTGCACTGTACAGCCAATAATCAGGCAGGCCATCATCCCACGTAAATCTAATTGAGGTATATAAGATGTTAAAGGGGATAGACAAAGTGGACATGGAGTGGATGTTTCCCATTGTACATTCTAGAATGAGAGGCCATAGTTTTACGTTAAGGGGTGGTAGATTTAAATCAGAGATGAGGAGGAATTACTCTTCTCAAAGGGTCGTGAATCTGTGGAATTCACTACCTCAGAGCGCAGTGGATGCCGGGACGCTGAATAAATTTAAGGAGGAGATAGACAGATTTTTAATTAGTAATGGGTTGAAAGGTTATGGGGAGTGGGCGGGAAATTGGAGTTGAGGCCGAAATGAGATCAGCCATGATCGTATTGAATGGAGGGGCAGGATCGAGGGGCTGAATTGTCTATTCCTGCTCCTAGTTCTTATGTTCTTATAAAGGCATTGGGTCGGCAATACAATTTTATCACACCAGTCTCAGAAATTATGGGAGACACCGAAATTGGAAGCCTACCCGCCATTTTGAAATTAGCAATTAACAAGAAATTGAACTTGTTAAAGAGCAATTTTTTCCTTTCCTACTGCATTTCTCAGGTGTCAGATGGGGAATGGTTTTGAGTACTTTACACCAGGTATGACAAGGTGACACAGGGGTGGAAGAAGAGCCCTGTCATGTTTTGAGAAAAATGTACTGTTGTGGGTTAATTTGTTCAGACTAGGCACATGGGAACATTTATACTGAGACATAAAGCTTGAAGACATCAGAGCTGCAGAGCTATGCTTGTGTACCCTGCTAAAACCAAAAGCAAAACTAAAACTGGATTGCATGACACACTTCCTTGGCATGCTGCAATCCCTTAAAGGTATATTACATCATCCCCCTTTCTTTTAAAAGATACTTTCCGCTCTTACAAAGAAGTATAACAATTTACAATACATGTTCATGTTTAGTTACCATTACGTAAGGGTATAGAACTGATAGGTCTGTAAGTATCTAAAGCGTAAATGTAATCTGCTTATATGCCCAGATCTTGTACTGGTAACCTTGTCTGGTGGTGTCTTTAATTGCTCACAGTGATCTGTGGGACTGTCATTCTTGGATGTTGTTCCTGGTTGCAATTGGGATCTTGTCCTCAATGCAAGAGGACTGTACAATGTTTAAGGGGCTGGAATGAATCTGATTTGCCCTCAGTTATGCCTCACTGTTGTGCCATTATGTGTAATAACTTCATAGGACCTTGGTTCTGAACAAGTCCTTGTCACCTTAGTTGTTTGCCACGCACCTTCTATGGGAACCTGGATGTGAAATTGTTGCCCTAACTGTAAATTTTACAATCCTGTACCCGCATTTTTATAGTGCACGTTGGTCATCTTTGCTTGCAGTTTTACAAGTTGCTCTCTAGTTTCTGAGAGAGTAGAATGGGTAAGAATAAGTATGCACTGGTCTAACAAATATAAGCTCTGCCGTTGATGGAATAGATGCACTTAAATTTCTCGCTCTCAAGGTAACTTTGCAATATGTAAATCATGCTTGGCCTGTTAATTTGTTCAGCTAAGTCTGGAGCACAACTGTCATGCATTTAGTGAGGAGAAGAAGTATTGTGATCGATATTCCTCTTCCCACACTTATCCTGAAATGGCTTACTAAAAAATTGTGGACTGTTATCCGTAATGATCTCTCTATGCTCACCAAATGAACTGAAAATAGTACATAGAGTGTGCGTGACAGTTGTGCTTGCCATAATGGGATGCTTGGTAAAGTAGTCAACAATGAAGATGAAGTCAGTGATATGGACATGAAAGATCAGATGCAATTTTGGACCAAGGATGGGTAGGGGCTTTATGTGGAATCAATGGTTCTTTGTACTGACTTGGCTTATGCTCTTGATGTGCCTCAGACTTCTTGACGACGACGTCAATGTCATTGTTCCTATCCGGCCAATAGACAGTCTCTCTTGCGAAACTTCTCGTCTGATCTATGCTAGCGTGTGAGCGATGAACTACCTTCTTGAACTGCTGCAGGCCTACACCACATGGACTGCAGCGGTTCAAGTAGGCAGCTCATCACCACCTTCTCAAGGCAACTATGGATGGGCAATAAATACTGGCCCAGTCAGCGAAGCCCACATCCCATGAATGAGTAATTTTTTAAAAAATGAAGCTGTTGAATATTATCAGGTTGCAAAGATTCTGGTGTGATTCCTCCCCGGGTGCAGACTCGATAGGCCGAAGAGCCTCTTCTGCACTATGTGATTCTGTGCTTCTGTGATTTTGTGAGATGCCTAGCTCAACCCAGTAAGGTCAAAATGGTCTCATGTGTTTGTGGACGTGCTGAATTGAATCAAGCTATCATTCAATGATGGTTTTCTGTAGTATAGAATCTTTCACCAATTTTTCTTGTAGCTGTTGGCAAGATGTACCAGATCAATTGATGGACTTGCATTCTCCTGCAAGTGTAACATTGCAGCTCCCTTGAAACTGCCAATTTTGTCAAAAAGTTCTGAATATTTCGATGTTAGATCATGAACTGAGATGATAGGAGTAGTTTCTGAGGTTGACCTGCCTTGTGAATTCTGTAGTCTGCTGTTGAAATGACATGAACTCTAGTCAATGAATATGAAAGTTTAACCTGATCTAGTCTTCCAATGTGGTGCATATATTTTGGGAATCATTTAGCTCTTCTGCTGTTAATCCTGATGTGTTCAGCCTGTGTATTCCTTCATTCCCAATTGCTAAGCAAATTTTTAAGCCTCACTTTTCTGGCTCAGACACACCTGAATCAAGAAACCACAGCTCTATACACTGTTTAAGCACTTGAACTTGGATAGTAGGTCAGCGGCATCCCAGTTGAGACTGGGGAATTTTATGGACATTCTGAAAATATATGTTTGACTTTCCATTTCCTATTGTACCTGGGATGAGTGCTCCTGTACCTGCTTTTGCGCGCTGTTCCAAAACTCTGCCTGTTATAATCGCAACCTCTCTGGCCGGATTTTTATGACGTTGTTTTGTTTTCTTTTGATGCTCCCTTGCTCACTATCTAACCGGCCCACACGCTGGTCACTAGCCTTTCCCGACTGAGCTAATCCAGTGCTTGTCCTTTTGACAAACTGTCCCAATCACTGAACTAACAGGCTATGTGCTGCAATCTATATGGTATCTCTGCAAGGCTATGCAGTAGGAGTGACCACTGCACAGCTCTTGTGGAGACAAAGTCCCATCTTCACATTGAGGATACCCTAATGTGGCTCTACTACCATGTTAAACAGGATACACTTCAAACAGATCTAGCAACTCATGACTGGGCACCCATAAAGTGCTGTGGGCCATCAGCAGCAACAGAATTGTACTCAACCGCAATCTGTAACCTCATTGCCTAGCATATCCCCCACTCTACCATTACCATTAAGCCAGGGGATCAACCCTGGTTCAATAAACCATGCAGAGGGGCATGCCAGGAGCAGCACCAGGCATACCTACAAATGTGGTGTCAACCTGGTGAAGCTACAACTCAGGACTACTTGCGTGCCGAACAACATAAGCAGCAATCGATTGACAGGGCTAAGCAATTCCACAACCAACGGATCAGGTCTAAGCTCTGCAGTCTTGCCACACTCAGTTGTGAATGGCGGTGGACAATTAAACAACTCACTGGAGGAGGAGGCTCCACAAATATCCCCATCCTCAATGATGGGGGAGCCCAGCACATCAGAGCAAAAAATATGGCTGAAGCATTTGCAACAATCTTCAGTCAGAAGTGCCAATGAATAGTCCATCTCGGCCTCCTCTGGAGTTCCCCAGCATCACAGATGCCGTCTTCAGCCAATTCAATTCACTCCACAGGGTACTGCAAAGGCTATGGGCCCTGACAACATTCCAGCAATTGTACTGAAGACTTGTGCTCCAGAACTTGCCGTACCCCTAGCCAAGCTTTTCCAGTACAGCTAAGACACAGGCATCTACCCAACAATGTGGAAAATTGCCCAGGTATGTCCTGTCCACAAAAAGCAGGGCAAATCCAACCCAGCCAATTGCAGCCCCATCAGGCTACTCTAGATCATCGCTAAGGTGATGGAAGGGGTTATAAGCAGTACTATTAAGTGGTACTCTCAAGCAGCACTTGTTTAGCAATAACTTGCTCACTGATGCTCAGTTTGGGTTCCGCCAGGACCACTCACCTTCTCACCTCATTTCAGTCTTGGTTCAAACATAGACAAAAAAGCTGAACTCCAGAGGTGAGGTGAGAGTGACTGCCCTTGACATCAAGGCAGCATTTGACCAAGTAAGGCATGAAGGAGCCCTAATATAACAGGAGTCAATGGGAATCAGAGGGGATCTTTCCACCAGTTGGACTCACACCTCGCACAAAGGAAGGTGATTGTGAGGTCAATCATCTCAGCTCCAGGACATCACCGCAGGAATTCCTATTGGTAGTGTCCTAGGCCCAATCACCTTCAGTTGCTTCATCAATGATGTTCCTAAGGTCAGAAGTAGGGATGTTCGCTGAAGATTGCACAATGTTCAGCATCATTCATGAGTCCTCAGATACTGAAGCAGTCCAAGTCCAAATGCAGGAAGATCTGGACAATATCCAGGCTTGGGCTGACAAGTGGCAAGTAACGCCACCAAAGTGCCAGGCAATGACCATCTCCAACAAGAGAGAATCTAACCATCACCCATTGACATTCAATAGCATTACCATCAGTAGATCCCCCAATATCAACATCCTGGGGGTTACCATGGACCAGAAACTGAACTGTACTAGCCATATGAATACACTGGCTATAAGAGCAGGTCAGAGGCTAGGAACCATGCAGTGAGTAACTCATCTCCTGACTCACCAAAGTCTGCCCACCATCTATAAGGCACAAGTCAGGAGTGTGATGGAATAATCTCCACTTGCCTAGAAGAGTGCAGCTCCAATGACATTCAAGAAACTCGACACCATTCAGGACAAAGCAACCCACTTGGTTGGCATCCCATCCACAAACATTCGCTCCTCCACTGAGGCACAGTGACAGCAGTGTGTATCACTATTAGGTGCATTGCAGGAACTCACCAAGCCTCCTTAGACAGCACCTTCCAAACCCACACTACCACCTAGAAAGACAAGGGCAGCAGATGCATGGGAACACCACCGGCTGCAAGTCCCCCTCCAAGTCACACACCATCCTGACTTGGAAATATATCATCGTTCCTTCGCTGTCACTGGGTGAAAATCCTGGAACTCCCTTCCTAACAGCACTGTGGGTGTAGCTACACCACGTGGGCTACAGTGGTTCAAGAAGGTAGCTCACCACCACCGCCTTCTCAAAGACAATTAATGCAATAAATGCTGGCCTAGCCAGCAATGCCCACATCCCATGAATGAATAAAAAAAATCTCATCCCTAAGGCCCCATCTACTTATCAGTTCTTTATTTGAGCATTATCCTGGCACTGCGTCTTCAAAGCTTTTCTGTGCTGTCACCATGTTGTGATTTCAACACTCTCTGATGCTAGGATTCTGTTGCAGCATGACCAGAGTGTCGAGGGTCGTCTCATGCCATGTAGCATCATCTAAGACTTTGCAAATGTTGTACCTGTACTCAACCTTGTTGCTACGTTGAGTGCCATGCCATTTAGAAGCAACCACTGCTACACATCATGTTGTGTTTTGATAATGATATAAGAGCACCAATTGTCCATAAGGGATTAGCTAAACATGTTGTGCATTCATTTTGAGACCATGTGCATGGAAACATCTATATAGAGGCATAAAGCTTGAAGACACCAGAGCTGCAGAGCTAGGCGTGTATAGTCTGCTGAAAGCAAAAGCAAAACTAAAACTGGATTGCATGACACACTTCCTTCTAGTGATGTCATGCTGCAATCCCTTAAAGGCATATTGCAACACCATGGACCAACAGCTGCATGCAGCAGATTCTCTTGCTGAAGGTGGCAGTGACAGTGTGATTTTTGAGTTCATTTATTGACTTTTTTGAGCCTTCCATAAGAAATAAAGACAGATTCAGAGAGCTGGGGACCTTTAAGTTTATAGCCATGACTGACTTTGTGTCTGCTGCATAACCCCTCTGCTGAATGTCGCCCTGGCCTAGATTCCCAATTGGATGCAGTGCTCCGTTTGTATCACTGATTGGATACCTTCCTGCTGGGCAGCTGGTAATTAGCCATCTGACATTTGATTCGACGATCTGAGACGAGGGGGGTGAGAGCGAATGGAATGCTCATTTTCTGTTCTGCTTCATTCACCCCAATGATATGTGTAAAATCTAATTCACTACCTATTAACAGGACAATGAACTGTATTGATGAGTTTCAACATCACGTGTGATTGCTTCCTTCTGCCCGTATCATTCAGGCCATGCATCTTTGCTGTGGGAGTTAACCGAGAATCAGCTGGTTTGGTGAAAGTGGTGAATTCCACTGTGATCTGCCAGTTGTGGAAGATGCCGGGCATATCAACCAGCTGGTGACTGAGGATAACTGATTGGATTCTGGTGCAACAAGGAGTCAGCAGAGAGCTTTGTCACCTGGGACAAAAGCTGCAGCAACAATAGGGACAGGAGTACCAGTTCTGCCCTCTGCTTCGTATTCATTGTGAGCCAACCACTAAAATTGATTCCGATGCTGCTCACATGAGATCCATTGGTTGACTGACGTACTGATCACAAGAGCCTGCATCTTCATCTTCTTTGCCCCTGGATAGCATGGCAAAGCTGTCTAGTACCAGTTCCCTGCTGCAATTCATATAATCTTACAGGATGGAATGTTTATCGCCTGTTACTAATTACCCTTGAGGAAGTGGTGGACGACATTCGCACACACAAATTCTCAGCTCACGAACCACTTTAAGGAAACGCCTTCTACGTGATTGTGACACTTTATTTTATATTGTCTCTTCACATTCTACCTACCAAAATTAACTACTCCATGTTTCCCTGGACTGAACTTCATCTACCACCTGTCTGCCCACCCCACCAACTTATCTTTGTCCTTTTGAAGCTCTACACTATCCTCCTCACAGTTTACAATATTTCCAAGTTTCATATCACTGGCAAATTTTGAAATTTGGCCTCTACACCAAAGACTAGGTCATTAATATATATCAGGAAAAGCAAGAGTCCTAACACTGACCCTTGGCAAATTCCACTACAAAGCTTCCTCCAGGCTGAAAAACATCCATTAACCATTACTCTTTTTCCTGTCACTCAGGCAGTTTTGTATCCATGGTGCCACTGCCCCTTTTATTCCATAAGCTGTTGACCCTTTTTCCACACTGGATCCAGTTCAACTTGTGGACTCCACACCTGCTAATCTCCACTGTGACCTCTGTCCAGGTCACCCTGGTCAGGCAGGAGGGCATCTTACTGCCACCCCTGGGGTAAGAGCAGCTCCTGTTGCTCCTGGATGGCCTGGAGGAGAACCTACAAGGAGCCATCAATGAACCGGAGTGATCTGGGGGGCCACTCGTTACCTGCTCTGCGACAACACTCCAGAATAACAGGTGAAAGCAGCAGTTGAGGTTATCAGGCAGGGCTGGGGGGAAAGATCAGAGGTCCCAGCAAGAGCTGTAACCTCAAGGCGTCCACTCCCACATCTGGACTGATGCAACTGGTTTTCAGGGAATTAATGGTTATCTTGGTGACTTTTAAATATGGTTTCCGGACCTTCAACCCATGAAGTAATGGGGTTGTTGACTTTCTGTCCACCCTCACTTCATGATTGGCCAGGCACCTCATCCATGAATATATGGTACAATTGCACACCATCCTGCTTAAAGTGGAAGTTCCATTCACTTCCAATCCCGCTGTCTGGCTACTTGATACAACAGCAAGATTCTGGACCATTCTGGCTGCATTGCACGCAATAGGTAACTAGGCAACCGATTTATATTGGTGATGTATGTTCTTGAACTAGTAACCTGGAGCTCTGGAGTAACAATCCATGAAAGCGAGTTTTAATACCACCATGGAAATTACAGAATTTGAATTTAGTTTTGAAAAAACTCTGGAAACAACATATTAGAATTGGTTTTGGATTGTGGTAAAAACTCAACTGGTTCACTGTTACCCTTTAGAGAAGGAAACCTGCTGCCTGTGGTTTTAGCCTACAACTGTTTCCAGTCCCACACCAATGTGGTTGACTCTTAACCATTTTTTGAAGTAACCCAGCAAGTCACTCAATTGTGTCCAAGCGCTGCAGACATCGGCTCATGAAGGCCAAGGTTATCGCTGCCTTCTCTGCCTTTAGGGAGGGGCAATAAATGCCAGTGTCTCCCACATCCTGAAAATGATATTTTTTTTTATTGAAAGGAGATCCATCCAAAGTGCCTTTGCCTCATAAATGAGGCTGTCACACACGTCCACAATCTCCTAGAGAACACACCCCTTCCCCAAAAAAATGGATATCACGACCCTCTAATTGTTACATTACCATATCCTCACAAGCTAACACTAGCAATAGATGCAATCTGCCAATCAGCTGCCCATAAATACATCACGTAGTGCCAAAGACCTAGCTTGTAAGTGACATGTTTATCATTTCTGTTGTGGAGAGAAAGCATCAACTTGACCGGACTTTTCTAGTGCTCTCCCAGGCGCAATGCTAGAATTCTAATGCTCTGCAGTACCTGTGGCCAATCGGAGTTAGTTTGTCAGATCCCCTGATAGGCAATGTGTATATCCAGTAAGTAGCTATGTCATATCCAGTAAGTAGCTATGTCATATCCAGTAAGTAGCTATGTCATATCCAGTAAGTAGCTATGTCATATCCAGTAAGTAGCTATGTCATACAGACCAAAGGCTTCAAGTTCGTTCCTCAGGCTGGGCTGAGTTAGCTGATCAGAGCCCAGTTCATGTCAATGCCCCCAGGATAGGGAGGTGAACAATCAGTGAAGATTCCCATTGTCATGTCAATGCCCCCAGGATAGGGAGGTGAACAATCAGTGAAGATTCCCATTGTCATGTCAATGCCCCCAGGATAGGGAGGTGAACAATCAGTGAAGATTCCCATTGCAGAGACCACAAATAGAAATACACGCCAGGATATTACCCCTGTAATCTGATACCTCACTTACTCTCCTGATAAAAACTAAAAATAACAGCATCCTGTGAATTTCTGCAGTTGACCAGGGTACGTTCAAAATATATGGGGATGATACCTCTAGAATTTATGGGAAAAGAAGATAAATGAAAGAAAAATTGGCAAGCAAATGGGGAAAACAATTCTAAACAAAAAGCATGCAAGATAAAATTATGGGATTAAGTTAATATGAAAAGCAACATTCGCACTCTCCAAAAACAAATCAAGGTCAGGCGTTACTAAAAGCTGGGAATTCGATGGAAATTCCTCAGAGAGTTTTAAATGTACTCAGGGTCATGGCTTGAGTTCAATGGATGGATGTGAAATTTAATGGAATGTTCATCCACAATTATTATCCTAGAATCCTGGGAAGCAGTGGTGATGCAATTGGAACAGGTGCGTTGGAAATTGGGGTGAGATCGAACTCTCTACTCTTGTTCCAAGTTTCACTGCAGAGCTGTCACCCTCAGTGCTGCCACAGTAACAGAGGTGGGGAAAGTTGGCTGGTGGTGCTGGGAGCGACAGCCTCCTTTTTAGGGGTCCATGTACATAGATCACTAAAATGTCACTGATGTTCTGAGATTATCCTTCTTATCTTTGGATTCTAGGCATGGTTCTTAGTTACTGGACAGACTGTGGTCATACTCTGGTAATTGTTTAATAGTTGTTTATTAGTACTACATCTAAACAGGTTACAGAGTAGGCATGGAAAAACTCAGCAGGTCTGGCAGCATCGATGCTGCCAGACCTGCTGAGTTTTTCCAGGTAATTCTGTTTTTGTTTTGGATTTCCAGCATCTGCAGTTTTTTTGTTTTTATACAGAGTGGGCATGTTGCTCCTGAGCATGGTGTTCCAATCTCTCTCTTTCTCACGAGAGAGAGAGAGAGAGTCTAATGCATGATTGACTGATGTCAGTGATACATCATCATCCACATCATATATTAGCATATCCCACCTGTTAACCCTTTATACTACACCTCTCTTCAAGTATGCTAACTTATTTTTAATAACAATATGAAACTACATCTTTAACTATTTACATTGCATTTCTGTAACTCCCATTTTACAGCTACAGCTTCTACCCAACTCCAACTCCTACACTTTGTTCCGCAGCATATCACTGTTCTGAGGGATTCAGTTTCCCACAGTATTCTCAGTCCTTGGTGAAGACTCTTGAAGATGTACAGGGTATCTTCTTTATCTTAGGGGACAGCAGCAAAATGGAGCAGCAGCTCAGCAACATTGCTGGGAAACAGAGAGTAGGCTTCAGGATGACTGAACTGCAAGGACATTAAAGACTGATCCAAGAGAGAAGACTGAAGAGCATCAACCTTTGGACTCTCTGGGACTAAAGAGAAGAACTCAGGGTTCTCTGAGGAACTTGTTGCTCCATCAAAGCACACAGCGAAAGATCTTCAGAAAAGGAATGATCTTCAACTCCGGGAAGACTGTCACAGTCGTATCATTCACCACTGTGTCAAAGACTGAAAACCTATTGAACGTCCGAGATTCCAATGAAACTGGATGATGAAGGAAAAATGACAAAATTCCAGCAAGCCTTTCAGGAAGGGGAAATGATTCCCCAATGGTATATCAGAAGGATTGTCCACTTGCTGATGGCAGTGGTAAGGGAGTCACACATCTCTGTGTGAGGCTGCTCTGTTCTGAGCAATGGGAAGAATTGCTGAGGACATGGGGACAAGACAGCCTCATCTTCTGTAATGGGGCAAATTTCCTGTTGATGAACAACTCAGGGAAAGATTTTTGACAAGATTCTGCAGCTTCTGAAGTGTTAAAGATCCTGCCTCAGCTTCAGTTCTGACCTCCTGGAGGGATGAAGACTTTCAGCTGGGACTGAAGTCTGGGTGTCAATTGACTTTCCACCCTGGAAAGCACCAGCTCTTTGGCAGTGTGATCCTCTCTGGACTCTAACATAGAATCAGGTGAGGCATTCTCTCTGGAAGACTCTTCATGGACAAACAGCGATAGACGAGGCAATACATTGGTATGTTCAGTGGAACAAACATCTGAATGCAGCTCAGCCACTAGAAACACAGCTGACTCCTCAAGAAAGGCATCTGAAACCTCATATGATGCGTCTATCAACAGGAAAGATGGACCAACCTCTAGGACCTCACCCTCCAACTGATCATTCAGTGGCTTCTTCCTCTTCACTTTCTTCTGGGAAGAGCCAGTTCCAGTCCAGCAGGTCTTCATGGGGATGGTCACCATCTGCTGCGGTGTCTTCTGTATCTGCCACCTCTGCCTAACTTCATGAGGAACTGAGTGATTCAGAACTTTAATCTCCACCTGGGGTCTCTGTGAAAGAAAGGAACTCACTGCTGATTGAAAAACTACCTCTGGTTCAAACCAAAAGGTTGGAGATTGTTCCATGAATGACATTAAGTTGTTCAAATGCTTGGTATCATCTGGTTTCTCCATGATCCCCAAGGATAGGCGAGCATCACCACCCAATAAGGATGTACATTTATTGTGGACAATATAAAGAAAATCAACTGTCTGCCGCCCCTTGTAATAGATTGGAGAGATAACCCTGCCCTAATTTGGAAGGTCTATGCAGCCTGGGCCTTGTAATTTGATGTCTGATGGCTAAAGGGGCGTTGGCTGAAGCCAGTCGAGATCATCGCTAATGTGTTAATGCCAACTCTTTAACGTTAAAGGTGGTATCGAAGCCCTTAACTTACACAGTAACTGACCAATATTCTTGAATAAGACCATTTACCTCCCCTAGAAACTGTAATTTTGTCTTTGGCCAGGAGGTGAGGGGTGGGGAGGAGCGACACAGTGGCAAGAAGGCCAAGAATCGGTTTCTCGCTGTCGTGAAACCAGTTTGCGATTGTCGATTCCACCCGTCAATGGCGGGCTGCATTTCCCACTGCCACACATTGGCAACCTAATTTCAGTATTTTAGCCTATCACTATAAGCACTGCTCACCGGAATCACCCCCCCACGCTGGGTCATCCGAGCACACCAATGTGTTTCACAACTGTACATAAGCAGCGTGAACCTGGCGAGCTGCACTTCACTTGGGACTTTGAGGTTTGTTTGCCCACCTTGCTTCAGGCAGCACTCACAGTCATCAGCGCCAGGCTTCACAGACAGCGCAGCATCACTTTTAGGGGGATTCATTGACAGGTCTCTACCTACCAGACCAGCCATAAGGTGAGGGTGGCTTTTCAATGGCTGCAGGGTTAGGGCTTGCTTGGGGAATGGGGAGAAGTGGCCTCAGGCAAGGGAAGAGGCTGCAGGGTGAGAGCGGTCCTGGGGAAGGAGGGTGTCCCAGGGTGTGTGTGGGGGCACATGCTGATCTGTGCAAGTGGCCTCAAGATGGTGAGGAGGCAGTCTCCAGAGGAGATGAGGCCAGATGGAGGTGTGAGGGTGTGTGTGAGAGAGTGAGTGGTAATGTCCCTTGAGCTGGCAGTGAGTGAGATGCCAGTGAATGTGTGATGGTTGTGAGAGTGTGTGAGTTTAGGGTGATGAGATGGTTGCCTTACCCTGGAGGCATGGATGAGATCATTCTTCCTCTTTTGCACCTGATGGCCAACCTCTTCTGTGCAGCATTGGCACTGACCATCACTGCCATCGCCTCCCAAGCCAGAGTGGTGAGACTGCTGGGCCTCCTGCAGCCAAAGCGGGGGGTGGAGGATATTGCGGCGGCATCCATGGTGTCCAGAAGGAGTCCCAGGGATGCGTCACTGAATCGAGGGTGCGAGTATTGAGAAGTGTGCACGCGGCTGCAGTATAAATATGGTGCCCTCTGTGAGGAAGCATTGGCGTAACATTGTGGTGGGTAAATTGGAGGCTGTCTGCCAGTGAGACGGTGTGTTTCCTGTGGTTGCATAATTAATGACATGGGAATGGGACAATACAGTGCAAAAACCTCCCATTGTGGCCTGTGGGTAAATTAACTTTTTCCCCACCTGCTACCACACTTTGTGCAAATCTGGGATGATTCCACCCTTTATCTTGATTTCCAATTTCTTGTACGGAGTGTATTTTGTAACTATTTTCTTGTCTTCTTCCTCGATTAAAGTTGTTGGATTTGCAGAAACTCATGACATGTCCAGTTTTCCTGCACTGGAAGCGTCCCACACCCGCTGCTGGACAGTCCTGGCCTCTGTGTTGGCTTTTCATACCTCAACGCAAGCATCTCAAAATGGTTGCCAGTACGGAGTTTCCCGCCCTTTTGCCCAGTTTGCTGGGCTTCTTGTGGGCGGGGCTGCTGCGCATGGGCCTACCCAATCAATGGAGTCATGTGAAGCCTTGGTGTTGCACCAAATTATAGCTTGGTTAAATTCTCTAAACTCAGCCTGCCTGCATAGTGGATCATTTGATCTAAAGTAAGGTCATCTTTGGTCTGCATAAAGCCATAGAGTTTTTCATCTTGGATGTCCAAGACTATGTGGTCATGGATTAGCTCACCCTTCAGCAACCTGTATCTGCAAGACCTAGGGAATACAGGTCAGTAAGAAATAATTCAAGCGATTCCCCAGATTTTTGCAACCTTTGGTTAAAACGTGCTCATTCTATAACAAAGTTTCACTTGAGGCTAAAGGAGGTGTCAATGGCTTTGAGAATGGTCTGAAAGTCTGCAGTGGACTCCACCACTCCCTACCTCAGGAGATCGTCATCTGCCGCTGGACCTACAGCATAAAGAAAGTTGTTGACATGATGCTTCTGCTCTTTAGCGTGAAGGCCCAATGCTGCTCAATATCGAACAAAATAGCATTTCCATAATTCCCACTGGTCTTCAGATGCACCTGTGTCACACCCACTCTCTAAACCAGGGACCAGTGCAGATACCAGTGCCTCAGTGGGCACTAGATGTTCGGTGTAGGTGATCAGTGGTGAGGAGCAGGCAGAGGCAGAGAGTGCCCAAGGCACCAACAATTGGAGGACTGCTGGGGACCAGGACGATGAGCCTCTGGGGTCGTCCATTAGGCAGCAGATGCTGCATGTCCAGCGAGATGTGTGGGAGGATCTGGCGGAGATCCATGAAGGTCTGCGTGACATAGTCTCTGTTGTGGAGGACTAAATGCGGAGTATGAGCACTGTGTTGACCCTAATGGACAAGCATTCCATCCCCTCCATTAAGAGACTAGTGACTCTCATGGAGAGGCAGCTCCAGGGGCAGAATGAGTGGATCCTGGGGTTGCGCTGGGACCTGCAAGCCCTCACACAGGCAATGGCCTCAGATGGTCAGTGCCAGTGTGGGAGATGGACGAGGCACCCAGTATCCCAGCTAGGTGCCGGTCTATCAATAGTGAGAAGGGAGGTCCAGAGTGACCTCATGTCAGCACATGAGCTGCTTATCGCCTCGATGGGCTCCTCTCAGGGCACTCAGGATGATGGCAGCAGCTCCTCCACCCCAATGCCAGTCATTGTGGCATCTGATGAGGCTGCGATGACTAGGGAGCTGCCAGTTGTGGCCCCTCCCATGTGGGACCAGCACAGGCTCCGCGGGCCAGAGGATGACTGCCAAAGTCTTCAAGGCAAACAAGACACTAGAGTGAGCAGGCTGTCCACAATACCAGTGCCAGCGAGGAGGCTGGGGGTGGGGGAGGGGTGTAGAGGCTGGGGGGTTGAGTGGAGGGGGGTGTGGGTTGGGGATATTGAGTGGGGGGGGTGAGGGAGGTGGGGGGTGGGGGGATAGAGTGGGGGGAGTTGGGGAGGGGGGTGGGAGGGTTGTGGGGGGGGCACCAAGTTGTAGCACTCATAAATGTAAGTTTAAGGCACTGTGAGCACAAGAGGGGCTGTTCACGGGTAAACTTCTGTTGTGTAATGTTCTGTTTATCTTTACTGGTGTGGAATTGAACACCAGAGGTTCTGTTGATTTGTTTGGATTGTGAAGAGGACATAAATTTTGTTTTTGTCATCATGGCCTGAGTATGGTTCATCTTTTTACTTTCTTGGTGCAGGATGTGCTGTGTGTAATGCCGGAGGTGAGTGGCTCTAAACATGTACAGGCCCTGAGTGAGCTTTGGGTTCAAATGAAAGGGTCATTTCAGACAACTGGGATAGAAGCGGCAGCCCTGGCCTGAAGTGGAAGCTGATCTTTGGTAGCCTAGCTGAAGGAACGTTGGATCAAGGCATCCCTGGTGTCCCTCCCTCCACGCCTTCAGTGTTCTCCTCACTGGACTTCTCTTCTGACTCACTACTGGACTCATCCTCTGGGGCCTGTGCAGCTGCATCAACATCCTCTTCCTCCAGTGGGTCCCCCCTTGGCAGTGCCAGATTGTGGGGAGCGCAGCATGCACCCACTATCAGTGGCACTCTCTTTGGGGGGTATTGTAGTGTTCCTCCTGAACGGTCCAGGCATCGGAAGCACATCTTGAGAAGACCTATGGTCCTCCCTACACCACCCTTGTGGAGGCGTGGCTCCCATTGTAACACTGCTCTGCCTCTGTTCTTGGGTGGTGGAGAGGTGTCATGTGCCACCTCTTTAATGGATAGCCCATGTCACCAGCAGCCATCCATCCAGTCGGTCTGGAGCTCTGAAGAGCCCCGGCACCTGGGAGTGTCTCAGGGTGTAAGCATCATGGGAGCACCTGCATTCAGTGGTCACATGGAGTGGAAGCCTTTCTTGTTGACAAAGGCACCGGGTGCACCTGCTGATGCCTTGATGCTCACATGTGTACAGTCGATGGCACCCAGGACATGGTGGAATTCAGCAATCACAGCAAAGCCTCTGGCTTGCTCAGCCTGGCTGGCCTCGTCCATACGGTAAAGAATAAAGGTCAGTACCTGCCTGAACAGATCTTCTGTCACCAGCTTGACGCAACTGTGGACAGCTGATTGGGAGACCCACAGAGATCACCTACTAGTCCACTGAGCTGGAGGTATAGAAGTTGAGGGTCACTATGACCTTCAGAGCCACTGGCATGGGGTGTCTACCCATATAGTTGGAGCTGATCTGAGGCCCGATCCTCTGACAAATGGAGGTCACTGTCTCCCTTGAGAGACGGAGCCTCCTTCGCCATTGCACCTCAGACATATTGAGGTAGCTGCATCGCCACCTGTAAACCCTGGCAGCAGGAAAGTGGCATGTTCTGCAGCCCCTTCCACCTTGGGCTACCTGCTGGCCCTGTCCCCCTTGTGCCTGCACCTCTCCTCCCACAGGTCGCTCCTCTGGAAGCTGCATTGGGACACCTGGCCTCCTCCCCCTTCTGACACTCTCTCCCTCTCAGAGGAGGTGCCTCCAGCAGAGATCACAATCCCCATTCCCAGGGTAACAGAAGGCTTGGTAGGGTGCACATGGTCAAAATTCTCCAGAGGTCTCGGAGACACTGATGTCCTGAAATGAAGCCTGGAAATGCTAAGAATGAAGCTCAGAACAGAGATGAAGCTGCCGATTTCAAATAAGCAACCAGCAGCCAACTACCTCCTAAACTCCTCACTACTCACTGGCAATGCTGCTGACCCTTTTATCCTGCCCTTGGATGGGTTTTTGCAAAAGGTAGGCTGCCCTCCTGCCCGGTTTGCCTATGTGACGAGCGCAAAATCGTGATCAGTTGGGTTTTTCATGGCCTTAAGCGGCCCTTTAATTGATGGTGGGTGCGGCTCTGACACCCGTACGCCTGCAACCTGAAGATTGTGTGCGTGTGGGATGACTCAGGACACACCCCCTACAGCTTCTCACGCTACTTCACATACAATCTGGTCAGGCGTGCCCGCCCACGCGGCATAACATTCTGCCCTAGGCATCTGGATGGACTGTAGTTATACTCTTGTTCTGGCTTCACACTTGGTTATTGTTACTACATCTAAACAGGTTACAGAGCAGGCATATGCTGCTGAGCATGGTGTTCGTATCTCGCTCTCAAGAGAGTCTAATACATGACTGATTGAGATCAGTGAAACATCATCATCTACTTCATATATTAGCATATCCCATTGTTAACCTTTATACTACAACTGGCAGGTATAAAAAAATCCAAGAGGCTAATTGGACTGCTGGCCTTTATATCTAGGGGATTAGAATGCAATTGGTTAGATGTCATGCTTTAGTTAAGCAAAGCCCTTGGTTAGACCAAATCCTGAGGAGTTTTTAGGAGCCACACCTTCAGAAGGATATATTGGCCAAGGAAGGAGCATACCACAATGATACTCCACTCCGAGGGTTAAATTACAAGGAGCAATTACATAAACTCGGATTGTACTCCCTGCAGTTCAGAAGTTTAAATGGTGATTTGATCAAAGTTTTCAATATTAGGGGGGACAACTAGGTAGATAAAGGATAATGGGATAGATAACTAGAAACTATTTCCATTGGTCAAGGAGTTTAGGGCAATGGGACATAGCTTAAAAATTAGAGCAAAACATTTTAAGAGTGAAAGTGGAAGAAGTTTGGAACTCTCTTCTGCAAATGGAAATTAATGCTGGGTAAATATTGAATTCTATATCCGAGATTGATAAATCTCTGTTAAAAAGTATTAAGGGATATGGAACAAAGGCAGGTTTACAGAGTTAGGTCACAGATTTTATTGATCTCATTTCTTCAATGAATCAATTTAGACAAGATTCCCTTCCATGCCACATGACATTAGTTTATTTCTAGTCTAATATTTTTATCTGGAAACTGTTTTCCCTTTTCTATTTTTTATCATGACTCTGATTAGATTCATGTTCCAGGGCTGGTCCAGACAATCAGCAGAAATGACTCCCAACTTGATTTCCAAGGCAGAAGAAACATTTACCCCAATTCTACTCATCGTAATGCTGAATATTGCATTGGGTTTTGCTGTTCTTATTTTGGTGTTTTCCACTGTGTCTCTGCTTCATCTGTTATTTTTCCAACCAATTAATTAAGACGATTCTTTCATACCACATGACATTATTTCATTTCTAGCCCAATATCTTTATCTGGAGCCTGCGTATCCCATTATCTATTTTTTTTTATCATGGATCTGATTAGAATCACCTTGAAGCAGGTCCTTCCTTATTGGACAATTAACATACTAACTAAGGAAACAGGACGAGGGCTTTCATCATATGACATAGGTAATTACAACACAGGAACAGGCCATTCGGCCCAGCCTCCTCTCAGCTGAACTCTCCAATATATTTCACCTCATTTCTATATTTCTTAGTTCTGCTGAAGAGTCATACGGACTCGAAACGTTAACTGTGTTCCTCTCCGCAGATGCTGTCAGACCTGCTGAGTTTTTCTAGCTATTTTTGTTTTTGTCTCCAACATCTGAACTTCCCCATCCCAATATCCAATGGTACTTTGAACAAACCGGTATTTCTGGGATTAATTTTAACCTGAATCGCCGGCTGGCTTCAGATCAAATGTCCATTTCATACCCTGACAGGGGGGTGAATTCGGAGTTGTGTGTAAGATGGGTGCTCAATCCAACCCCTCCCCCCCGCCCCCTGGATAGTTACCCCAGCCGCCGACCCTGTCTCTATTCCCAGATCAGCTGGCAGATCATTGCAAACATTTACCACTTTTCAGGCTTTTCACTTCCTGTACCTTGTGGTCCTGCTTTAAATTATTGTAGATAACGTGGGCATTCCAGCAGACACCCAGGGTGTTTCACACTCAGCGAACAACAGTTCCTGCTCCTCTGAAGTCAACACTTCAACCTAAAGAGCCCGTCTGCCAGTGGCCTGGGGGCCCCTGGTGGTCACTCACTGGAACTTCACGGAGCGAGAAACAGCCCTCAGCACGTTTACAAAGAGCTGCAGGCAGTTTTCATCCAAGTTGGGCCAGCAACACCGCTTTAATTGGGCTGTCTCAGTTGTAATAACATTTTTCAGCCACATTGCTATTGAAATCGCACACACCTCGGTGTCTCTGTTTTAATGAGTCTCTTCAATGTCACCCCAAATTTCAGCCGGCTGCGCTTGCTATCAATTCAAGAGTTTTAAAAAGAGAGGCTTGCACTTACATAACACTTTTCACCTCAAAGTGTTTTATGGCCAACAAAGTGCTTTTAAATTGTACACACTGTTGTAGTGTAAGAAATGCAGTAGCCAATGTGGGCACAGCGAGATCCCACAACCAAAGATGCGATAATGACCAGATAATCTGGTATTTTGGTGATGTTGATTGAGGGATAAATATTGGCAAGGACCCTGGGGATTTTCTTCAAAACAGTGACATGAGATCCGTTATATTCATCTGAGCAGGCAGACAGGGCCTCGGTTTAACATCTCACCTCAAAGACAGTGCAGCACCTCCTCAGTACTGCAGTGGAGTGTCAACCTTTGAGCTCTAGCCCTGGAGTGAGACTTGAATCTGGAACCTTGAGATTCAGAAGCAAAAGTGCTACGAACTGAAGCAGCTGACGCTGTCCCGTATGCTCACTCACCGCTACTCGCAGTCCTAACAGGACCCTTGAGTTCGTAACCAGGTTTTTTTTTAAACTGTGGGAATTACCTTAGCTGATCTGCTGTTGAAACCCTCATCCATCCCTTTGTCACCTTCAGACAGGGCTACTCTAAAGCTGTCCTGGCCTCCACCCTTGATAAACCTCAACACATCCAAAATGCTGCTGCACTTATCCGATCCCACACTCCGATTGCCCATCGTCCTGACCTACACACTTCTCAGATAAAACATCCCTGACCTCATGTTTAAGTCGATCCATGGACTCGTCCCTCCCAAACTCTGTAATCTTCTTCGACTCTAAAACTTGCTCCGAAGCTCTCCTCACTCACTCTCCTGTGTTCTTCTCTTGGTTGTTGTGTTTCAGTCATCCAGGTCCCATGTTCTAGGGTCTTTAACCCCTCTGGCACTCACTGAAATCTGTCTCCTTGACCAAGATTTAAAGCACACTTCCCAATATCTCCTTTGACATGACATGCATTTGTTGTCCTTCATCTCTGTGATGTGTTTTCGGACATTTGTTGTTGTTGAATACCAGGGGTCATTTTTTATCATTTCCATTTTCTTTAATTCCCTATCCTCTCTCACCCATTTTTTCCTGAAGTTGTCTTTTTTTCTTAATTCTATCACATGTTTTCTTGTCTTTCTATCCTTATTTCATTATTATCCTATTTTATTTGTTAATCTAGTCTGCTGTAAATTAGTAATTACTAACCAAAGAATTGATAAATCAAATCCTAATTTATGTACATATGGAGTCAATGTCCAATTAAAAAGCAGCCAGGTTTATAACAGTGTGCCTGTTCTCAGTGATTTAGCATCAGTGAATGTTATATATAGATCTGAAGAATTTTTATTGAGATTGCAGATGTGTTAGAACCATACTGAACATCAAGGGTAGCTGCAGTGCTGTTTGAATTTGAAAGCAACTCTTACTGAAAGCTGTCTGTGTTCCTTCTGTAAATAATACAGTCACAAACACTGGTCACATGCATTAAAGGCCGATGCTCACTGTTTCCATTGACCTGAGACATCTCAGACTATGAAGCAAGTTAGTAATAGAATCTAACAAAACTCCTCTGTCAATAGATTTCACTCTCTTACATGTCTTCTCACCAGTTCCTCAGTACCGTATCTGCAGTTGTCTCTTAAACCCATTCCTCCCTATTCCCCGGTAAGTTATTCCACTGCTCTGATACCTCTTGATGAATAAATTGTTAAAAATAAATTATGCCTCATTTCCTTTCTGACTTCTGATTTTTTCTTTATGCCTCCTGGTATTTGGATACCTCCACAAAATGAATAATTGTCAGAGTCAATTTAGTCAGTTTTCTTTATAATCTGAAAGCTCAATCAGATGAGCTTACAGGGAGACACAGTCAGTTCTTTGCTCAGAACTTCCATTTCTGACCCCCAGAATCATCTTCACCACTTACCTCTGTGCCTACTCAATAATCTTCCAGTGATCAGGTGACCAAAAGGTCACATTCTGACCAATAGCAGGTCAGGCAGCATCTAGCAAAAGTGAAACAGAATTAACATTTCAAATCAAGGACCTTTCGACAGAACTGGATAAAGTGAGAGATATATCTAATTTGAAGCAAGTACAGTGGCAGGGAAAGGAGGGTAAAAGGGGAAGTGGGGGGGGGGCGGGAAACAATGTTGAGTTCAGAAGGCTGTAAAGTGGTTATTCAAAAGGTGAGGTGCTGTTCCTCAAAGTTACATGGAACTTCGCAATTGGAAGAATGTAGGAGGAAGTCAGAGGTCAGACTGCAAGTGGAACAGAAAATTAAAATGCCAAGCAACCGGAAGCTTGGGGGTCATACTTACAGACTGAACTGATGGATTTGTAAAGCAGTCTCCCAAACTGCATTGGGCTTCCCGAGTGTGGAGGAGACCCTGTGAACAATGAGTGCCATTTACTAAATGGAAACAAGTGCAACAAAATTGCTGTTTCACCTGGAAGGTGTTTTAGGGCCTTGGAGAGTCAGAAGGGAGGTGATAAAAGGGAAAGTATGATGTTTCCTGCATCTATACTGAAAAATACCTTGTAACTCTCTTCAGATTTGTACTTTATTCTTACTCTGAGGTAACCAATTACTTAAATCTCCAGTAGGTTAGTTAAAGCTGATCTTGTTGCATTGGATCCGTGTTCCTTTGCATTTTTCAAATTACCCTTATTCATTCGCTACAGCTAATGTGGTACCGTTATTCAAGAAGGGAGGAAGGGATAAACCAGGGAACTACAGGCCAGTCCATCTAATCTTAGTGGTGGGGGAGCAATTCTGAGGGATAGAATTAATCTACACTTGGAGAGGTACAGATTAATCAAGGACAGTTAGCATGGTTTTGTTAAGGGGAGGTCATGTCTGACCAATTTGATTGAATTTTTTGAAGAGGTGACAAGGTGTGTAGATGAGGGCAATGCATTTGACATAGTCTACTTGGACTTTAGCAAGGCTTTTGATAAGGTCCCTCATGGAGACTGATAATGAAGGTAAGAGCCCATGGGATCCAAGGCAATTTGGCAAATTGGACCCAGAATTGGCTGAATAGCAGGAAGCAGACGGTGATGGTCGAGGGGTGTTTTTGTGACTGGATGCCTGTGTCCAGTGGGATTCCACAGGGATCGATGTTGGGTCCCTTGCTGTTTGTGGTATATGTAAACAATTTTGACTTGAATGTAGAAAGATTGATCAGTAAGTTTTCAGATGACATGAAAATTGGTGGTATGGTAAATAGTGAGGAGGAAAGCCTAAGATTACAGGAGGATATAGACAGGCTGATCAGATGAGCTGATCAGTGGCAAATGGAATTTAAGCTGGTTAAGTGTGAGGTGATGCACTTGGGCAGGACAAATAAGGCACGGGAATACACGATGAATGGTAGGACCCTGGGAAGTACCGAGGATCAGAGGAACATTGGTGTGCATGTTCACCGGTCCTTTAAGGTAGTGAGACAGTTGAATAAGGTGGTTAAGAAGGCATATAGGATACTAGCCTTTATTAGCTGAGCAGGGACATTATGCTGGATCTGTATAAAACACTGGTTAGGCCACAGCTAGAGTATTGCGTGCAGTTCTGGAATCCGCATTACAGGAAGGATATGATTGCACTAGAGAGAGTGCAGAGGAGGTTTACCAGGATGTTGCCTGGGCTGGAGAGTTTTAGTTATGAGGAGAGATTGGATAGACTGGGGTTATTTTCCCTGGAGCAGAGGAGATTGAGGGGGGACATGATTGAGGTGTATAAAATTATGAGGGGCATAGATAGGGTAGACAGGAAGGAACTTTTCCCCTTGGTGGGGGGATCAATAACCAGGGAGCATAGATTTAAGGTAAGGGGCAGGAGGTTTAGAGGGGATGTGAGGAAGAATTTTTTCACCCAGAGAGTGCTGGGAGTCTGGAACTCACTGCCTGAAAGGGGTAGAGGCAGAAACCCTCATAACATTTAAGAAGTATTTGGATGTGCACTTGCGATGCCATGGCGTACAAGGCTATGGGCCTGGTGCTGGAAAATGGGATTAGAATAGTTAAGCGCTTGTTTGACTGGCGCAGTCTCGATGGGCCGAAGGGCCTTTTTCTGTGCTGTTGACCACTATGACTTTTATGACTCTACATCTCTCAAAATCTTTCAATGGTTTTCCTAACAGCTGATGGTTCATTGAACTCAGCAAGAGGAACTTTGGCCCATTGTGCCACCACTGGATGAAATCAATGTAATGAAATTCAGGCAGATCCTGGACAAACCAATTGCAGGCCAAAGGCCAATCAGCACACCTACAATAACTGCCCATGGAGATCGAGAAGTCCAGGAACTGCCGTTTCTCTCCAAGGCACTCTAGCCTTGCGCTGGACTGGCATTCTCTGGGTATGCACCCACCCCCTCCTCCCATCCCAACTAAATTAATGAGGAGCCTTCAGCTAAAGTTGAACTCTTCAGCTTAAGTTCCTGCTCTACAAGGTTCTCCCCAATGGCTAGCCCCCATCCTGCCCCTACCCAACCACCCCCCCAACTCACCTCTTCTACATGCCCTGCTTGCAAAAGCTTCTACAAACCTCTGACAATGCCTTTGCCTTAATTCTCCTAACCACCTGCTAACTCTTGCTCAGTGTTGATCCTCAAGGGACATTTTGCCAATTGGGGATGCTATGTAATTGCAACTTGGCTTGTTTTTTAGCGACTAATCTGTGATGATTGCTGTTCTGTGATGATTTTTGTTTGCAAAAACTGGAGCTAGGGTTTTCTACCAGTCTTTGCAAACCAACAAGAGTAGGAGAGGAACATGGCCAAGATCTGGATAGGGACAAGGATCTTCATTCCTTTGGGTCCCAGTCCATTTGTACAGCTCTCTGACTCCATCCTAAAATGCTGCACAGAGTGGACAGGCTGAGAGGGCAGAGAACTGAAAGAACAATTGCATCTGAGAAGTTATGAGAAGCCTGGGTGAGAGAAAAGCCCCTCACAGATTCATGGTTGATTGAAGTAACCAACACGGTAATGTTAACGTTCACCAATTTGTTAAAAAATAATACATTGAGCGATGTGGTCTTCAAGGGAAGGGAAGTCATAAGTGGAGAAACCATTTGATCAAGGAGAGCCTTGTGATGGCTCATCTCAGTTGATTCATCCAAAAATGACTGGAATATTCACAGGCCTGAAGTTAGAACACAAAAATAGAACATTTTCTGGTTTTGCTTATTTCATGATCATTGTTACTGTTTCATAGTTGAGCAGTGAAGCTCAGGAATGCCACAGAAACCTCCATCATGTTACTACAGCCTCTCCAGCTCTATCCCTGCCTGATTTCGAAAGACCGCATGTTGGCTTTGGCTGAATGTGGGGCTGTTTCTCAGACTCTGTTCCCATATCCAATGTCAGTCTAAGACTGGGCATCCAGCCAGCTCCCGGCCACATTGATAATATCCTACAATGAAAAATAATACTAACACTGAATATTAGCTGTTCTAAAATTAGACGCTGATTGCTGCCTGAGCCCTGACGTCTCAGTAATAATAGAGTAGCTCCTACTGCAGTATTAATACTGAAACCAAGCCTCACACTCAAGTAATAATACCAGGAGAGACTCTCAATCCAGTAATAATACTTTTGTGAGGCTTTTAAAAATTATTTCGTAGCAGGTGAGCATCTCTGGCTAGGCCAGCATTCATTGCCCATCTCTAATTACCCTTGAGAAGGTGGTGGTGAGCTGCCTTCTTGAACTACTGAAGTCCTTGTGGTGTAGGTACACCCACAGTGCTGTTAGGGGTACAATGCAGCCGTAATGCTAACAAGGAGTTTCACACTTCTATGAAACTGTGTCTTTCTCAAATAATCTTGGTGTTATGTTTATTCCTCAACAAAAGTCACAAAGACAGATTATTTATTCATTATCACATTGTTATTTTGGGCTCTTGCTGTGTGCATTGGCTGATGTAGTTCCTACATTACAACAGTGACTACACATTGAAAAGTACCTCACTGATTGCAAAGTGCTTTGGGAAGCCCTGATATCCTGAATGACACTTAATGAACACAAATCTTCTCTTTCCTATCTTGGGGGAGGTGGTGACATAGTAGTATTGTCACTGGACCTAGTAATACAGAGGCTCAGATTAACACTCTGGGGACACAGGTTCATGTCTCACCATAGCAACTGGTGGAATTTAAATTCAATTAATAATGAACCTGAGATTGAAAGCTAGTGTCAGGAATGGTGGCCATGAAACTGTCATCAATTTTTGTAAAAACCCATCTGGTTCACTAATGTCCTTTAGGGAAGGAAACCTGCCGTCCTTACCTGGTCTGGATTACATGTGACTCCAGACCCACAGCAATGTGGTTGACTCTTAACTGCCCTCTGAAATGGTCTAGCAAGCCACTCTGTTCATGGGGGTAATTAGGGATGGGCAACAAATGCTGGTCTTGCCAGCGACGCCCACACGCTGTGAAAGAATAAAAAAAGAGGCTTGAGATATTTTAAAGCTAACAGCTAATGCAGCTGCTGGCTATAGATAGCCATTTTGTATAGAACATCCTCTTCTTGAGGACAGTGATTGTACATTCCTTCCTTAGGAACATTGGAGATGGCAGTGGATTAAGCATTGGTATTTTACCTCTGAGAGCTAATTAAAATCCAGTCCAGACTGATGAGATGAATGCCCCTTCTCTAAGGATCTCACATGAAATGCATCTGGTCAGTGTTAACCCAGTTCCTAGTGGACAGAGGTCTAAGATACAAATGTTCCTTTAATATGGTGCTAGTTGGCAATTTCATTGAGGCAGCTTAAAGTTGTTGGAAATGGTGGGATTGTAACACTTCCATATTGTAAATGGTGTTCGCCTGAAATTGGGGTTTTGGAGATTAGAGAGAACCTCGGGGTTGGCCTGGGGACAAGTGCTCCATTTCCTAGCACTAACACCCCTGACCTTGACAAGTACAAAACTAATGAGGGATGAAATGCTGGATTTGAACGGTGGGTGAGTGTTTCTATCTGGTAGGGTTGCTTTCCTTACCACACGACACAGTGTGGTAGATCCGGGGATTCTGGTTTCCTGTTCAAACCAAAGCATTGGAGAGAAAAATCAATAACTGGGTTTTTATGGAAAAAAGAATTGAAAAGTTCTATACCTGAGAACTACAAATAGTGGCCATTGGAATCACACTGCACGCTCATTTGGAAGATTTTTTTTTAACCTCCTCTATGTTTGCACATTTTATTTATTAAGGAAACAGTTCGCAGAGCATAAACATTCTGCAAGGTTCATAAAGCAGGTTATAAAAGATGGGCCCGTGCTGGCGTTGCTTTGTTTTAAATATAAAAGTACCACAAAGACTCAGTATTGCTCGGATCAAAAATTAGAGGCACTTTTCAGCTAAGTTTGGAGAACAACAAGATTTAAACCCCTGGAAATAAATGGGTTTTGATAAAACCAGAAAAGGCCCAAATTGTCCAAAAATAAACAGGGGAAATCAGGAAGTGGAACTCTTTGGAAAAAGGAATGCCAGCCAATTCTCAAAGAGACCCACATGTATCATGTAATATAACACAACTGAGAAGAAACTAACATTGCAGGTGCATTAATATCAGTGTTATCTATATCTTAACTAACACAAAAATGAGGCGAATATGTTTATTTGTCAAAATAATGCACTTAATATGTAACCCCTGCTAATGACTGGTTCTCTTTGTGACCTATGGAGCCCTCTGGTAAAGGAGGAGGAACACCATGGACTACAACAACAACTTGTATTTATATAGTACCTTGCACTCAATAAACTGTTCCAAATGGTTTCATAGGAACATTGCAAAACAAAATACGACAATGGGCCACATACGGAGATATTAGGTCAGATAAAGGAGGAAAGTGAGGTAGAGGGGTGGAGAGAGTAGGGAGGAAATTCCAGAGCTTAGGACCTGCACAGTTGGAGGCACGGCCACCAATGATGAAGTGATTAAAATCGGGGATGTTCTACAGGAGGACATTCATATGTGGCTTAGGTGAATCAGACACCTTGAGCAATAATAACCACCTTGAAGCATTCAATGCCTCACACAAATCCTTGCAAAGGTAAGGGTCAATCTCACAAGCAAATCTGAAGCAGATCTCGAAGCAGGATTGAGTTAAGTGATTAGGAAAGGTTTATCGCTGGTAATGTTCTCTTTAAAATTGTTGAGAATGGATGGTTGAGGCGGGTGAGACTTGAGACCTATTGTCTATTCTGTCCCAATACTGTGGGCGGGGTTATCCAGCCTCCCCCCTCCCCATGGTGGGACCTGCCGTGGGAGATGCAGTGGGCCAGTCAAACATCTATTGACTTTTGGTGGGATGGGAAGATCCCAGCGGCGGGCAGGGCCAGAAAATCTTAGCCTGTGTCCCTTTTTCTCTAGGCATTGAATGTAGTCATCCATCTGGATGAAACTAAGCTGAGTGATCTCTCTAACCTGTGGCCAATGTTCCCGCTCAGCTAGGCAACTACACAGATACAAATCCTGGAAAGTGCCACGAAGGCCTCATTATTAATGAGCATGCGTGGCCGCACAAGGTAATTTAAAAGAGCACACATTGAAACAAGCCATTTATGCTCAACAATCTTAAAGGGAATATTACCAGTGATAAATCTTTCCTTATCACTTAACTCAATCCTTCTTCAAGATCTGCTTCAGATTTGCTTGTTAGACTGACCCAGGTGTCCCCATGGAGTGTTAGTTGAGCCATGTGTCACATATAATTCTATTCCTGTTGGTTGACAGGCTCACACCATCCCCCACGGTGAGTTTTATTGAAGCCTGAAGACCAGTGAGCTTAGCGACAAAGAAGGTAGATTTTATCAGCCAATAGCACTGATGTTTGGACAGGAACAGCATGATATCAGGCACCCTAGAGGCTAACACGACTGGGAACTAGTTAGGAGCAGAGAGCTCCGATCGTAGGAAGAGGAGGCCATGTTGCTAATAGCTCAAATTATTCATATGGAACCCAAGGGAGTTCTTAGCCCCACAAAAATCATTCAAAAACGTACCCTTTCAGATATGCCTGTTGTATTGCCAGGTTTTACTGAGCAGAGTCTTCATGGGGGCTGCCCTGTCTGGGTAGGCAGTTTAACTGGTGTTGAGTTTCCATTTATGTCTGTCAGAATCTGCTTTGTGTCTCATCAAAGTACCAGGGTAGGAACAAAAACAAAAACAAAAATACCTGGAAAAACTCAGCAGGTCTGGCAGCATCGGTGGAGAAGAGCACAGTTGCCGTTCAACAGAACTAAGTAAAAATAGGAAAAGGGTGAGGGTGGAGGAGAGAGTTCATGATCTAAAATTGTTGAACTCAATATTCAGTCTGGAAGGCTGTCAAGTGCCTAGTCGGAAGATGAGGTGCTGTTCCTCCAATTTGCGTTGAGCTTCACTGGAACAATGCAGCAACTCTCTCCTCCATCCCCACCCCCTTTCTGTTTTTTTTGCCCTCCTTTTTGTTTTTCCCAATAATTTATATAGAATTTTCTTTTCCCACCTACTTCCATTATTTTTAAATGTATTTCCACCCATTGTTTTATTTCTACCTTTTAGCCTTTTTCGATTCCTTCACCCCACCCCCACTCCCCACTAGGGCTATCTGTACCTTGTTTGTCCTGCTTTCTACCCTTAATTAGCACATTCCTTAGATAATATCACCACTTCAACACCTCTTTGTCCTTTTGTCTGTGACATCTTTTGGCAATTTCCACCTATTACTGGCCCATTACCTAGCTCTTCTTGTCCCAACCACCGCACCGCCCCCCCACCCCACCCCGGCCTTAAACCAGCTTATATTTCACCCCTCTCCTATTTTTACTCAGTTCTGCTGAAGGGTCATGAGGACTCGAAATGTCAACTCTTTTCTTCTCCGCCGATGCTGCCAGAACTGCTGAGTTTTTCCAGGTAATTCTGTTTTTGTTTTGGATTTCCAGCATCCGGAGTTCTTTGCTTTATACCAGAGTAAGAAGATGTGTTAATGGTGTTAATATCAGAGTTCAGCTTTAACAATGGAGGCTAGCCAGTTATCAGATTATCTACTTGGGAACCTGTCTCTTTGTAATAAAAACAGCAAGTGCTGGAAATATTCAGCAAGTCTGGCAGCATCAAATGTGACTTATTTTAAATTATTCATTCATGGGATGGGGGCATCATAGTTAAGCCAGCAATTATTGCCCATCCCTAATTACCCTTGAGAAAAAGAGCCTGAAGAATATCGATATTCAACTCAAAACATTAACTCTTCTTTTCGCTCCGCAGATGCTGCCTGATCTGCCGAGTTTTTCCAGTACTTCCCATTTTTATTTCAGATTTCCAGCATTCGCAGTATTTTGCTGTTATCTGTCTCTTTGTATTGTCATTACATAAATTACATTCTGGGCATCATATGAGAGGACTCCCATGAAGAAAAAGACATATGAGCAAGGAAGAGGCGTTTTAGTTAAGCCGTCAGGACCGTCCAAAATCTAGCCTATGGAAGGCAAATCTTATCAACTTGGTGGATCAGCAGGAAACCAGGTTGTATAAGTTTATTGTACAATGGCATTTTTCTCAGGGCAATGCCTTGACCAATGAGAGTCACGCTGCCTAGTTTAAATTTCAAACAATGCTTGGCAGTTGACTGTCAGTCATCATCAACTGGTGCATTCTCCATGGCATCACCTCTAACAATCAGAGTCCACTTGCCAACCAACTAGCGCTCTCTTCTCATACAGCATAATTTGTTGTTCCCTTTACGTTTGGTAATCTTGTGAATTGTCCTGATGAGTGCAAGACAAAAATCTTTGACAAAAAAATTCTTTTTTTCAGCAATACTCAAGTTCTGCACTGCCAAACAACTATTAGTTACTTTATTATTGGTGCCTGAGTAATAAACTTGTGTTTGGACAATACACTCGAGCCTGAAGCAAGAGGAATCATTTAACTGACTTTATGTGGTTTCTGTAAAATGTCACAGGACCTTAAATAGTTTAATAAACCTGCTGCCTTATTCAGGCAGTTGTCTGGCCGCCCAATGGAAGGCCCTGGCAAAAATGGCAGTGGATGGTGAATGGAGCAGCAATATCACTGCTTCTGCCAGGTGGAATCTCTCCTGAAGACCCTGGTTTTCCCCAAGCTGCAAATGTCAAAGCTGTCGAATTAGAAGTCTGGAAATATTAAAGTTGCACGAATAGCCTCGGTGTTAGGCTACAGTCACTTGACACTTTCACCACTTGCTCCCATTCATAAACCTGAAATGAAATCTCTCCTACACACTTTCCTCCACCAGCAGCGCCAAACTCCACCAGGTAAGTGCTTTTGCAGGTGCTACATGCACAGATGAGAGTCCGCTCCATTTCTGATGGTGACAGTCATAATGGTTTGTCATCTGGTGCAAGGGTACCCAATGTGAAGTGAGAATCATATCGTCTCTACAAGGGCAACTAGGGATGGACAACAAACGCTGGCTGTTTCACGGACGCCCACACCCTATAAAAGAATAATAAAAATGAACATTGCATTGTCAGCTGTAAAGAACTGTTCCTATGTTAAGATACTACTCTTCAATAATTCCTTCATTTTTTCCACAATCATTAGCCCCAGCTGAAAGCTTTCCATCTGGAACTTGCCAATCCATTCCAAGCCAAGTATAGAAGCTGTCATGTTTTCTGCAGGAATTAACCCTTTCTCAACTTCGGTTCCTCCTTCTCCTTTGATACTTTCCCGTTATGGAAAACCATCACTTGGTGTTCTGCTGACTCTGTTCCTACTGCACCATCTTATCCAACCAGTAACCAGTCCTTAGCTCACAAAATGAAATGTGCTGCTGGTTATCTTATATTTCTCTGAGGTCCCAGTTGACAGTTTTACTAAAGAAAAAGCTATCAATGTGAAGTGTATTCTGTTATTTGTAAATCAGCCTGATATTGCCTGCTTCAGCATCAGAAACTCAAGCCCCTGTGTGGCTTTTCCGTTCCCAGACTGCCTGTGCTTTAGGTCAGAATATTGAATTTGTGATGATCATGTACAAGGTTGGTGCTGTGAACTGAAATCCCCTGAGATGAAATTATCCTGACCCGTTCAAGTGATCGGTGCAGCTGCTGAAGAAGAGAGAACTATTTGTCCCCTTGGGGTAAGTGTTGGGTTTGAGCCAAGATCAGGGGCACAAGAGCCAAGATCAGTGTTCTAGCATTCAGTGCTTAGCTCCCAGCACCAGCCCACTCTGACTGTCTATCTGTGTGGTCAATGGCTACAGTCCTTTAATGAAACTGTTACTTATGGACAATAATTAGATGTTTATCCCAGTGATAAGGTATCAACGCTTAGCTTTGGGTTGCAGTGTCTCTGACACGCAGGCTCTCAGGAACTGAAAACAGATTTATTTCCAATTTCCATGACATTTAGGGAATAATAGTTCAAAATCTACAAATAACAAGACATGAATAACGAGGGATCTGGTTCCATTACTCTCCAAATGTAAAGAATTCTGCAGGATAGAGATAGACCATTCGGCTCAGTAGTTTATGTCAGTGTTTGTATTTCATAACAGCCTCCTCCCACCTTAGCTCATCTAACCTCATCCATTCCTTTGTCCCTTCTGTACTTAACTGTCTGTTAAACACATCAATGCTATTCAACAGCAGCAGCTTGCGTTTTCTTCTCTGAGAAATATCAGCTTTGACTCAGTAATTGCACCCTCACCTCAGAGTGAGAAGGTTTTGGGTTAAAGCTCCATTCCAAGGCTTGGGTACATGATTCAGGCATTAAGGCAATATTGAGGGAGAGCTGTCTTTCTCCCTTTGCACAGGTTAAACCAGGGCGCCAATTTCTCATTCTGGTGATTTCAATAGTTATAAACAATACCATGGAACTACTTGAAGAACAATAGAAAGGTCTCCAAGCCTGACTAACATTTATTCCCTGCCTTACAACACCCAAAACAGACTAACTAGTTTGTGTGACTTTCTGTGTAAATTGACTTTACATTTGCCAATCAAAAACCAGTAGTGGTTTTACTACAAATGTTATCATTGACTGTGAAGCACTTTGGAACGTCCTGAGGACATGAATGGTGCTATATAAATGCACTATCTCCCTCTTGCACTTGGTGCTATCCAGTCCAATGGCCTCACAGCTGTCCAATACATTCCCACCTGGCCATCCTTCATATGGTAGGACTAAGGGCTGAATTTTCATTCCCAAGTCAGGATTGCAGAGTCAGGAAAATCCTGACTCATAAGAAAGTGCCTGGATGCCCTCATTTTTGTTCCTGGTGCATGTGTTAATGGAAATCAGACCTATCATCCCAGGAAAAAGTTCGAAGGCAGCCACAAGGGTTGCCAGGTGCGAAACGGTGATCCGGGTCTTGTAAGAAAAAGAATAAAATAAAAAACTGCCCTCATCCTTCAAACCACTCATAGCACCCCCCATACCCTCAAACCTCCCCTCCATACCTTCATACCCTCCATGCAAACCTCTGATCCTCTACCCATCTCTCAAGGCCTTTCATACCCCTGAGCCAATTTAAGCTCCTCTACCACCCCCATGGCCCTTTATAGCCCCTATGCCAATTTAGTGCCAATTCATGCCAACCCATGACCCCTCACCCAACATCCTTTCCCCATACACCCTCCATGCCGGGGGCAAAGTTCAGGAGCCATGCTGAGAGGAAATGAAATAAAATTCTAAGTGTCTGTTGCCATCTTTGGGCAGGATTTTCACCTTTGAGGTGGGTAGCGGGAGTCAAGAAATTCCCTAGCCTACCTCAGGAGAAATTACCAGCAAAGGCAGGATTTCTTTGCCGATTAGACACTTAACAGCCTTCCGGACTGAATATTGAGTTCAACAACTTTAGATCATGAACTCTCTCCTCCATCCCCACCCCCTTTCCGATCCCCCTTTTTTCCAATAATTTATATAGAGTTTTCTTTTCCCACCTATATCCATTATTTTTAAATGTATTTCCATCCATTGCTTTATCTCTACCTTTTAGCCTATTTCGCTTCCTTCACCCCACCCCACCCCCAACCCACTAGGGCTAACTGTACCTTGCTCATCCTGCTTTCTACCCTTAATGTCACCTATTAGCACATTCCTTAGATAATATCACCACGTTCAACACATCTTTGTCCTTTTGTCTGTGACACCTTTTGGTTATCTCCACCCATCACTGGCCTTCTATCCAGCTCTACCTGTCCCACCACCCCCCCAACCAGCTTATATTTCACCTCTTTTCTATTTTTCCTTAGTTCTGTTGAAGAAACATTAACTGTGCTCCCTTCCACAGATGCTGCCAGACCTGCTGAGCTTTTCCAGGTATTTTTGTTTTAGTTTTGGATTTCCAGCATCCGCAGATTTTTGCTTTTATTTCTTTTCCAGGGCTGGGCGCTAAATGGGAGGACTTCAGGGGCTAACCACAGGGGCTGCTGGATGGTGAGTCAGGCTGCTAATAACAAAATAAAGTCCTCTTGCCCTCATAGCTTACACCCCCTCATCCTCCTCGTACTCCCAATGCACTATCCATGCCAACTCATGACACCTTATGCCCAACACCCATCCCCATCACCCCTCATACCCTCCAAGCCAAGCACCTGCACCAGCCCATGGCTCTTTATGCCAACCTATGGCACTTGCATGCACATTCACCCAGTATACACTTTGTACAGAAACACTGGACCCCATAGTAGGAAAAAAACTTTTAAAAGCCTGTCATTCATTCATAACAATTGTTTTTATGTTTGAAGCAGATCTTTGGCAACCTAGCTGAAGGAGCGTTGGACGCAGGTGTCCCTGGTTTCCTTGCCTCACTGATGGATACAGGGGTCTTCCCGACACCATTCTCCTCACTGGGCTCCTCTTCGGACTCACTACTGGACTCATCCTCTGGGGCCTGTGCAGCTGCATCAATATCCTCTTCCTCCAGTGGGTCCCCCCTTGCCAGTGCCAGATTGTGGGGAGCGCAGCATGCAACCACTATCAGTGACACCCACTCCATGCTGGTATTGTAGGGTTCCCCCTGAATGGTCCAGGCATTGGAAGTGCATCCTCACAAGACCTATGGTTCTATCACTGCCCCTGTGGAGGCATGTCTCCTATTGTAACGCTGCCCTGCCTCTCTCCTTGGGTGGCAAAGAGGCGTCATAAGGCACCTTTTCAACAGATACTCTTTGTCACCCAGCAGTCATCCAACCATTCAGGCTGGAACACTGAAGAGCCTCGGCACCTGGGAGAGTCTCATGATATAAGCATAATGGGAGCTGCCAGGGTACCTTGCACAGACTTACAGAATCGGTATCGTGTGGTCACACACTATCTCCACGTTCATGGAATGGAATCCTCTCTTGTTGACAAAAGCACCGGCTAACCCGCTGGTGCCTTGATGGCACCTCCTGCGGCCCCTTCTGCCATGAACTTCCTGCTGGCCCTGTACCCCCCAGTGCCTGCACCTCTCCTCCCACCGGTCCCTCCTTGGAAGCTACATAGTGACACCTGGCCTCCTCCCCCTTCTGCCCCTCTCTTCCTCCTCAGAGGAGGTGCCTCCAGCAGAGACCCCAATCCCCATTACCAGGGTAAGGGAAGGCTGTCTGATACCTGGAAGGGGCAACACAGTCTGAATCCTCCGGGAGCCTTGGAAACACCAAGCAGTCCTGAAATGAAGCCTAGAAACGCTAAGAATGAAGCTCAGAATAGAGATGAAGCAACCAGCAGCAAACTATCTCCTAAACTCCTCACTACTCACACTGGCAATGCTGCTGACCCATTTTATTCTGCCCTTGGATGAGGTTTTGCAAAATGTGGGCAGCCCACCTGCACATTTTGCCCGTGTGACCAGTGCGAAATCGCACGGGCAACATAAACTTGATTGATGGTGGGCACGGCTCCGACAGGCACTCATGCCCGCTGACCTGAAGATTGCATGCATGTGGGTTGATGCTGGGACACTCGCCCGACATCCTCTCGCGTTATTTTACACCTGATTGGGTCAGGCACGCACCCGCCCGGGAGGCATAAAATTCTGCCCATGGCGTATATTTCACAGCTTCCTCAGGCCCTGATTGGTTGCTTCAATGCCTGCTTGTCTCACCAGGTTTTACATTGTTCCAATGAGATCCTGAGGACATTTTGGCGTAAATTGAAAGGATTGGCGTCAAACCTGACATAAACCTCCGGGTGATTTTGAGGGAATGTTTCCACTTTGCCAAGCGGCTGGGACCTCTCACGCTGAGCTGTCCCTCGCTCCTGCCTTCCACAGCGAGAAACAGCCGGCAGGTGACCAGCACACCCTCGGAGCAGGAGGTTTACGATCGCTGCCACCTCTCTACCCCACTCATCGCCACAAAGTGACCATTAACTTCCCCGCCCCCCCCCCCCAACTAAGTTACCACAGGAAATATTCATCCTTGCCTGATACAGGGAGATTGTGAGGTGAAGTTGAGAGTACAAGTTCCTTTCTGTTTTACTGAGTGCCTAAGTGCGTTTAACAGAGGGGAAAACTCTCATATAACACCCACCCTACTGTTTGATGCATGCTCCTTTTGTGAGTGTGCCTTTGATAAGCAAATGAAAAGCTGTTCGGGCAGGTTATTTGTGCTATATTATATGAGCCAGCTGTATTTAAATACTGAGTTCTTTTGTGCATAGATTTCGACAAACACCATTAGATGAAGCTTCTATTATGCCGTTCAATCATAACACATTTGCAATTTTTTCCCAGATTTTTTGGTGCAGACTGGAGACACTGTCTCACTGTCCTGATTTCCACTCTACATCTGTTTTCCGTTAAGACTTCATGTTGGGTCAGCCCAGCTCAGTTGAAGTACAGCAGTAACCCTCCCACCCCACCCCCACCACACCACCCACCACCCCCCTCCACCCCACCCGCCCCCCCCACACTTTCTCTCAGTGGTGATTGGGTACCGTTGGTCTGAGCAGACTCAAGTAGCGCAATCGCACTCTGACAGCTTCCCCCCCCCACCCCCGTCCCCATTCAGTTGCTCTCCAGAACAGACAGTACGTCCAAAGCAAGCATATGGTTTTCATTTCCGACTACTTTCAGACCAAGGGGAGCTATTTACTTTCACTGCAGCCTCCAGGCAATGTTGTTAACCCTTGTGTTGCTGAAAGGTCTTGGGCAAGCAACGCAGCAGTCTGAAGGGCTGAGGAGAGCGGTGGGGGGGGGGAAGGGTTCTCATCGTCCCCCGACACTGGAATGTTTAAATGTGTACAGGTCCCTGTCGGCCTCGGTCCCCTTGTCTACTGAAAGGGAAAACAATATGCTGGGACTCCTCCCCCTCTTGATCATTGTGCAATAGCCCTCTAGAAAGTGGATCTATCGATGTGGACAGGATTTGCGATGCCCCCCGCACCCCCCCCACCACCACCAGTGCACCTCCGTCCGCACCCCCCCCACACCCCCACCCCCCCGCAAGTGCAAATAGCTCACAGGATCAGCACAGAAGGAGGCCTTTTGGCCCACGGGGGAGGATTTTCTCCCTGTCGGACGGGCTGGGCTGGAGCTGGCACAGGCGGGCGTGCAGCCAATCACCGCCCACGATCGGCTGCGTGCCGCCATTTTGTGTGGGCGGCCCAATTAAGTGTCGTGCACCCGGAAGCGCTGAGTGCTCCCTGTGCAGGCGGGAGGATAAGGCTGAGTCGGGGCCTGCGCATGAAAGAGCGCAGAAATCTCCCTGAGGCACGGAGCTGTCTCAGGGAGAGTACTTTGATTTTGAAAACTTGAAAAAAAGAATTTTAAAAATTATTCAGACATGTCCCCTCATGTGACAGCGTTAATGAATTTTAATTAAAAAATGTTATTAAACTTATAAACCCTTCATGAAACCTCATCCCGCCCGTGGATGAGGTTCCATGAAAAATGCGAAGGCCGCCTTGGGTTCTTCGCCCACCCCCCAGCCTTAAGGTTGGTCGGACAGTCCTGGCAAAGACTTTAATGAGATGATTAATGGCCTTTACAAGTCTTTGACAGCTCAGTGGGTGTGCTCCAGAGTTGGCTGTGCACCACCAACCTGAAGGCCAGAATGATGCGCAGTGATGTCAGGAACGTTCGCCCAATGTCACCGCGTGTCATTTTACGTGTCAGTGTGTTGGGCCCGCCCCCTCTCACCGACCAGAATATTCAGGCCATGGTTTCTGCACCAACTCTCTGAATGAGTGCCTAATTACCTGAGTGCCTTTCTCCCAACTTCTCCTGTAATCCTGCACATTCTTCCTTTTCAGATAAGTCTAATTGTCTTGTGAATGCTTCGAATGAACCTGCCTCCTAACCATTCGCTGCGTGAAAAAGATTTTTCCTCATGTCGCTTTTGCATCTTTGCCAATTACTTTAAAATTGTGCACTCTCGTTCTCAATCCTTTCGTGAGTGGAAACAGTCCCTTCATATCTACTCTGTCCAGACGCTGCATGATTTTGAATATCTCTATTAAATCTCCTCTCAGCATCTCATCTCCAAGGAAAACAGCCCTAACTTCTCCAATCTTACCTCATAACTGAAGTTCCTCATCCCTGGAATCATTCTCGTGAATCCTTTCTGCACTCCCTCCACTGCCTTCACATCCTTCCTAAAGTGTGGAGCCCAGAACTGGATGAAATACTCCAGCTGACGCCCAACAAGTTCAATATAAACTCCTTGCTCTTGTACTCTATGCCCCAATTAATAAAGCCTAGGATACAATATGTTTTGTTAATCGCTCTCCAAACCTGGCCTGCCAACTTTAATGACTTATACCCATATACCCAGGGCCCTCTGCTCCTGCAAACCCTTTCGAGTTGTACCGTTTAGTTTATATTGTCTCTCCATGTTGTTGCTAATGAATCACTTCACATTTCTCCGCAATGAACTTAGTTTGCCACCTGTCCAGCCATTCCACCAGCTTGTCTATGTCATGTTGAAGTTCTACACTATCCTCCTCATAGCTCATAATGCTTCCAAGTTTTGTATCATTTGCAAATTTTGAAATAGTGCCATGTACACCAAGGTCTAGGTCATTAATATATATCAGAAAGAGCAAGGGTCTCAACACTGACCCCTGGGGAACTCCACTGCAAACCTTCCTCCAGCCTGAAAAACATCCATTAACCACAACTTACTATTTCCTTTCACTCGGCCAATTTTATATCCATGTTGCTACTGTCCCTTTTATTTTGAGCTATATAACTTTTCTCACAAGTCTGTTGTGGAGCACTGTATCAAATGCCTTCTAGAAGTCCATGTACACCACATCAGCAGTGTTACCCTGATCAACCCTCTGTGTCATCTCTTCAAAAAACCTCCAACAAGTTAGTTAAACACAATTTTCCCTTTAGAAATCTATGCTGGCATTCCTTAATTAACGTGCATTTGTCCACGTGACTATTAATTTTGAGTCTAGGAAAAATGAAAAATTATGGCCAGTGCCTCCATAATTTCCACTCCGACTTCCCTCAGTATCCTTGGTTACATTTCATCTGGTCCTGGTTCCTTATCAAAGTTGTGAACTTTGCAAACAACAGTGCAAACTGCCTATCCAAAACCTCCTCATCATCAATTTTAAACACTTCTATTAGCTTAATTTCCTCCTCTTTCATCATGAACTGGGTAGTGTCTTCTTCCTAGGTAAAGATAAAGATAAAGGTGCAAAGTAGTCATTTAATATCTCAGCTAAGCACCCTGTCTCCCTGTGTAAATCCCCTTTTTGGTCCTAATCGGCTCTACTCCTCCTTTTACCATCCTTCTATTATTTATATGCCTATAGATGGCCTTGGGATTCCCTTTTTATGTTAGCTGACAGTCTCTTTTCATTGTCCCTTTTTGCTTCTCTTATTTGCCTTTTCATTTCTCCTCTGAACCCTTATTTAGCCTGGTTCTCAATTATATTTTCAACCTTACACCTGTCTTAAGCACACTTTTCCTTCTTTACCTTTGTTTACTCTACCTTTCCTTTTGAGGGAATATACCCTGACTGTGCCTGAACTCTCTCTTTGAAGGTAGCCCATTGTTCAGCTATTGTTTCTCTTGCCAAACTTTGATGCCAATTTATTTGGCCCAGATATATTCTTACCCTATTGAAGTTGGCTTCCTACCCCACCCCCCCACCCCCACCCCCCCCACCCCCCCCACCCCCCCCAGTTAATTATTCTTACTCTGAATTGCTCTTTGTCCTTTTCCACAGTCAGCCTAGTTCTTATGATACAATGATCTCTGTCCCCTAAATTTTCTCCTACCAACACTTGATCTAATTGGCCCACCTCATTCCCAAGAACCAGGTCTTTTCTCATTGGACTGGACACATGCTGCTGTCAAAAATTCTCCTGTACACACTCTGGGAACTCTTGCCCTTCTCTTGTCTTTACAACACCACTATCCCAGTCTATATTTGGGTAATTAAGGTCCCCCATTATAACTACTCTATAACTTTTTCCGCTCTCTGTAATTTCTTTGTAAATTTGTTCTTCTACATCCTTCCCACAAGTTGGTGGCCTATGGGCTACACTGAGCAATGTAATTGCACCTTTTTTGTTACTTAGCTCTAGCCAAATAGATTCTGCCCTTGATCCCTCTGGAACATCCTCTTTCTCCAGCACTGCAATGCTCTCCTTTACCAACACTGCCACCGCCCACCCCCCTTTTCTACCTTTCCCATCTTTCCTGAACACTTTGTATCCAGTAATATTTAACTCCCAGTCTTCCCCTTCTTTGAGCCCAGCCTCTGTTAAAGCCACAACATTGTATTTCCACATGGCAATTTGAGCCTGTAACTCACCAATCTTACTGATTATACTCTGTGTATTCACATTCATGCACAGTAAACCTGATACAAACTTTATTACTTTCTCCCTTACTCTGAACCCAACTAATAACTTACTATCCCCTACCCTAGTGTTATCTGTCTCCCCAGTATTCTGTGCACCTTGGTATTCCTCTCTGATGCTTCCTCCTTGTTCTGAACCTCTGACAAGTTAGATTTAACCCTTCCCAATAGCACCAGCAAAACTCCCCACAAAGAACTCAATCTCAGCCCTATTTAGGTGCCTATTCTGGCCAGAACAGATTCCATCTCCCCCAGAGACGGTCCCAATGTCCCAGGAATCTCAAGCCCTCCCTCCTGCATTGTATTTCCAGCCATGCATTCATCTGTTTTATCCTCCTATTTTTAAACTCACATGCAGGAATGTGAGGATACCAAAGATTGTTTCTTTTGAGGTCCTGCCTGCTAATTTCCTACCTAGCTCCCTAAATCCTGACTGCAGGACCATATTCCTCTTTCTGCCTGTGTCTTCTGTACCGATGTGGACCACGCTACTCATGACTCACTGAAACCCCAACACTGAACATGAAGGTTGATATATTTGGATGAAGTAGTTGGGAGGTGGACATGCCCATGGAATATGTTTCAGTAAGAACTGGCATCTTTAGCTGAGGAAGGTATGCATAAAGGCCAAAATTGACCAGAGCAACCAGTGAATATATGAAAAGCCTAAAGACCCCATGGCCCCACATCACATCAACTCATCACCACCAACACCCACCACCACCCCCCCACCGCCCCCACCACAACCCCACTCTGGCAATGGATGATGCAGACTTGTGCCTCACTCTCTCTGGATCCTGGGGCAGGGGAGTAGTGGCAAACTATTTAAGAAAGGAAGGAGAAAGAAAATGGAGCTATAGTTCGGTTAGTTTAACACCAGAGGTAGAGAATACACACTGCACTCTGTGCTGTGAAGTTGCTCTCACAGCCCTGTTAGGGAGGAAGTTCTAGAATTTGGACTCAGCAACGGCAAAGGAACAGTAATACATTTCCAAGTTAGGATAGTGCGTGACTTGGAGGGGAACCTACATGTACTGCAGTTCCCACATGCCTGCTGTCCTTGTTCTCCTCAGCAATGGAGGTTGCCGGTTTGGAAGGTGCTTTCAAAGAAGCCTTGGCGATTTGCTGCAATGCACTTTGAAGATGATGTGCAATCGAGACATGATGGAGAGAGCAGATGTTGAAAGTGGTGGAGGGATGTTGCTCAACCGGACTGCTTTCTCTTGGATGGTGTTGAGCTTCTTGTGTGTTCTGTGTGCATTCATCTAAGCAAATGGGAAATGTGCCCTGTGGATGGTGGACAGGATTTGGGGAGTCAGAAGGTGAGTCACTCACTGCTGAATTCAGTCTCTAACCTGCTGTTGTAGCCATTGTGTTTATATGGCTGCTCCAGTTAAAGTTTTGGTCAATGATGACCAACAGGACATTAATAGTGACAATTCAGTGATGCCATTGAATGTGAAGAGCAGATAATTAGATTCTCTTTTTTTGAAGGTGATCATTGCCTGACACTTGGGTAGCAGAATATTGTTTTCCACTTACCAGCCCAAGCCTGAATATTGTCTAGGTCTTGCTGCATGTGGGCACAAACTGCTTCAGTATCTAAGAAGTTGCAAATGGTGCTGAACACTGCGAAATCATTATCAAGAGCCAGGCGCAGACCTAAAGTGTTGCTCTCCAAACTTGCCGCCTGTTTTGGGGCACGTGTCAGAATTTCTCCCCAGTTCACATCTTTACTGTCGGTTTCCCTATGGTGCAGCTCATGGTCAGGCGGATGGTTTACTCTTTCCAGCCGTCGTGATGTATAAAATTCCAGTGCTGGTGCTGTATTTAAGGCAACCTGTCCCTGTCAGGCATAATGAGTCCAAATACTGCCAATGTCAAGTCCGGGGCCTGGGGTAAATGTGCACAAATCATTGAAAGAGGCAGGGCAGGTTCAGAAAGAGTTTAATAAAGCATTAGAGGCCTGGGCTTTGGGCTTTCCCAGAAGGGAAAAACAGTTCGGACCAGTACTCTTATTTCTTAGCCTTTACTGGTGTTCCATTTTAAGGTATACAAGACCAGTTCGGACCAGAATCCTTATTTTCCAGTTTTTACTGTTGTTTTCCCTCTGAGTTATAAATAGGGACAAAGATTGTAAAAGTAAGGAAGTTATGATGAACCTTTATAACATCTGGTTCGGGCTTAACTGGAGTATTGTGCCCAATTCTGGGCACCACACTTTCGGAAGATTGTAAAGGTTTTAGAGAGGCTGCAGGAAAGATGCACAGAATGATTCCAGGAATGAGGAACTCCAGTTAGGTGAGAAGATTGGCAAAGGTGGTGCTGTTCACTTGGAGCAGAGAAAATTAAGAGATTTGGTAGACGTATTGATGGTTAGATTCTCCCTTAATTAACCCCAGAGCAGGCTGGGAAGATAGTGAGAATCTGTCCATTTCCATTGAAAAAGGATCAAGAGCCAGAGGGCACAGGCCTAAGATGATTTTGACGAAAGAAACAACAGTGAAATGAAGAAAAACTCTTCTATCACAGTGGGTGTTTATGTTCTGGAAAGCACTGCCTGAGAGCATGGTGAAGGCTGATTCAATCGAGCCCTTCGAAAAGGAATTGGACAACTATCAGAAGTGAAATATCAGGGCTATGAGGAAAAGGTGAGGGGTGAGAATAGGTGTGTTGTTCTTCCAGAGGGATGGCACAGATGTGACGGGCTGAATAGCCTCCTTCTATGCTGTAATCAAGCTATGATCTATGGGGCCATAACTTCTGAGGTCCAGAGCAGTGTGTCTGGGGAGGGGGGTGGAGGGGGGTTGAGGTTACCCCAAAGATGCACTGGGGAACGCCCACCTAGCACACCCCCTTCCTCCCAGGGGTTCCCAGGTTAGGGTTACACAGCAATTGCCCCTGCACTGGGAACCATCTGAAAATGTGATTTAAATCACAAGCTTTGAGTGGTCCCGACTGATATACAAAACTTACCCAGAATAAGATAGAAGAACGAAAATCACTTCTAGCTTTTGGGTAACTATTAAACTGACCTCCCCCGATTGCCCACAGGACTCTCCCTGACCCTCCATTACCCCTCTGACCCTCCATGGGATTCCCCTTATGTCCCCACTAATGCCTCAACAGAGTTGGTGTCTTAATCAGGGCAGGCAGGTTAAGAAAAGCAACTAACACTTCATAAGAATGTACTGTACCATGCATACAGCGGCCTCACCTAACACTTTGTTAAAGTTCCCAATTCCTTCGCCATCAAAGCCCAGGAGGCCGCACAATGACCTTTGCACCTTCAACCTTACCTGACAGATGTATGTTCAATCACCCTGTAAAAGCTTCCAATGAAATGTAACTGTTATTATGGGCTCACCTGCTCCATCAGTAACTCAGTAAGCTCCCGAAGGTTTTTGAAGAATGAGACTCTTTTCAAATGGATTTGTAATCACAGACCCAATTAAATTACACTGAATAATACTCGTATGCATCAAGTGTTTTAACGTTTTTAAGAAAATAAGTATTTACTTACAGATCTCAGCGAGATACAGCATAAATGTTCATCGTTAGATCAATGTATATATTTGATAGGCACAATAATTGGTAAATTTAATAAGCTGCCCTATACAATGCTCATGGCACTTTGAATGTCTTGAGTGAATTTTTTTCCAACGTTCACTGCAACACAAAGTCAGCAGAAATAAGGAGACAACCAGATGGTTATTGACAATCTTACATTGTAAATCTTTGTGACAGACGGTTATTCACAGGGGATTATGGAAGGGTAGAAGAAAGAGTGAAAAGCATCATTGTTTCCTTCCACAGTTAACTGAGAAGCCAATGATGTCTGAGGTAGTTCTGGAAGATTTCTGGAAGTGACATTTGGGGCAGAATCATCCCAGATTTGCACTAAGTGCAGTAGCTGGTGTGTAAAATGATGCTTTACCCACCGGCCACGACGACAGGTTTTCACGCTGTATCGTCCCAAACCCGTCACATTACTTATGCATTCCCAGGAAACACGCTGTTTCCATGGCGGGCAGGCTCTCATTCGCCCGCCTTTCACCACCTCACTGCTTCATCACACCAGGCATCATATTTAAAGTCCAGCCTCGCACATACATACGCTTCCAGCCCAGAACTACTGGAGGGAAGATGTCCACAAAGACAAAAAGATTGCAGAATACTATCTGAATGCTATCACTAGAATACCATTTGGATGCCATGGAGGTCCGTTGTGATGCTCTCTACCCCCAGTCTGGCCACAGGACAGGCAGCGCCATCATCAATCCAGCTTGATAGGTGATGGCAGTGGTGGTCAGTGGCAATGCTGCACAGAAGAGGTTGACCATCCAATGCAGATAGAGGGTGAATAGAGGGCATGGCAACTGTTATGACACAGCAGTTGGTGAAACTGAGTTATTTAAAAATCCTGGAGGGAAACTTTAAACAACTGTCATAACCTATATTTTAAGTGGTATGTTGAGATGCAACTCTAAATTCAGGAAACAGACCACCAGTTCTGGAGAGATTTTTATATCAAACTACATGAGACGTTTATTAATTTATACAAGTTAAATATATACACATGGCTACAAATGACTCTTATCATAGCTTTTTAAGAAATTCCCAAAATCATCTCCATTAAGGCAACGGCAATCCATAGACTTTCAGCAGACACCAGAGAAAGCATTTTCACCTTACAAACTCAAAATTAGGTTCCTTTCACTTTAGTTCCTTTGTAGGCTTTGATTTTACATTGTCTCTGCCCTACGCACACCAAACTTATACCCAGCACATCTCATTGAATGTAAATTCTCACTGTATCACCGGTCCTTTTGAACTCCACCTCTCCTAACAATAAAACCCCTTTCATAGTACCAATTTTATCAGTAATATAAACATTGCTTGGTCTCTGCTAGCTAGGTGCCAGATTTCACTCCCCTTCTTGAATGCTCTATTCAACAAAATGCAAATGCACTCTACCTCCCTTACATCTCAAATCTAGTATACAGCAAAGCACCCAGACTAGCTGGCTTTAATCCAATTAAGACACTTCCACAGGCTTCAATAACATTATATACATTAATAGCTTCATGACATCCTCCAAAAATCAAAAAGTGAATAGTCATAATTCTAAAAGATGGCTTCATTTTTTAATAACCCAATTCACACTACTTCCTGTACTTATTACACTATTACGTTACCAGGTGCATGCATTAACATAATATATATTCACAAGTCCTTGGTATCAACAGAAATCACTGCAGGTCAGTGTCCAGGGTTTTAAAAATGTCTAATCTTCCTTTAAGCTTCAAACTCTGTGAACAGGTTCTGTCCTCCAGCAACATATATAATCTGTAGAGTAAATGGCTGTAATAATTGACTCCATCTGAAAAGCTTTGCCATTTTGTCACATAATTGTTAAAAAAAAACTTTAAAGGATTATGGTCTGTATAAACAATTGTTTCTGATGAATTGTTTGCAACATAAACTTTAAAATGCTGCAATGCTAACAACTAAACTCAAACTTTCTCTTTCGATCGTTGAATATCTTCTTTGTTGTACATTCAGCTTCTGTGAAGAATACCCTGTTGGTTTTTCAATTCCAGTATCATCTTCTTGTAACAGTACAGCCCCAATGCCTATATCACTCGTGTCAATGGCCAACTTAAATTGCATGGCAGAATTGGGTACGGCCAAAACTGGTGTCGTAATTAATACAGTTTTCAAATTATCGAATGACTCCAGTGTCCATTGAAGCTTCTTGTCCTTTTTCAATAGTTCAGTCAGTGGAGCAGCCACTCGGCTAAAATTTGGCACAAATTTCTGGTAAAACCCACTAATGCCCAGAAATCTCAATACTTCTTGTTTTATTGTAGGTGCTGGGAAATCTACGATAGCCTTGCCGTTTGCATCTCTCGAAGTCACCTTACCATGTCCAGTGGTACGGGCTAGATACTTAACATGCGCTTTTGCAAATTCACTTTTTGCTAAGTTAATCACCACATTAGCTTCTTGTAATCGAGTAAATAATTCTTCCAGATGCTGTAAATGCTCCTCATGCGTCTGACTGAAAATGATTAGATCATCAATAAAAACAGCACAATTGCTTAGACCCACAATTACTTTGTTTGTCAGTCTTTGAGATGTTGCAGGTGCATTCTTCATACCAAAAGACATGACTCTAAACTGATATAGTCCACTTGGCGTTACGAAAGCTGATATCTCCTTTGCTCTCTCCGACAACGGTACCTGCCAATATTCTTTTAACAAGTCAATCTTTGTGATAAATTTTGACTGTCCCACTTTCTCAATGCAATCCTCCAACCATGGTATGGGATAAGAATCCGCTTCTGTCACCGCATCCGCCTTTCGATGGTCCACACGCAGACTTTGTGTTCCGTTGGGTTTCGGTACCAGTTCAACAGATGAACTCCAGCTACTGCAACTAAATTCAATGATAACATTTTGAAGCATGAAATCAATTTTTTTTGTACTTGTGATGACTTTGTTGGGTTTAATATAAAAAGATGTTGCCTTATTGAAGATACATACATTGGGGGAAGAATTTTTCAGTTGGCAGGCAGGCTTGGCGGGAGCGAGTGGGGGCGATCACGGAGCTGATTGCCATCTGCAAGCGGCTCTGCACTGTCATTTTACGTGGGTCCGCCCAGCGTAAGGCACGAGTGGTAGCACCCAGCACTCTCTGTGCAGGCTGGGAGAGGAGGGAGAGTCAGGGCCAATGCTCTTCGCACATGCGCACAAAAGACTGCTTCAATATCCCAGAAGCATGGAGCTGCCTCAGGGAGATGGAAGGACTTCTGAAATGATTAAGTGAAGGGTTTATAAAGTTATTTAAACATGTCCTCTCATCTGACTGTCTCACATGAGATGGGGCATGTTTTTATACTTATGAAAAGTTTTTTATTAATTTAATAAAAGCTTTAGGAAACCTCATCCCATTTGTGGTTGGAAGGGCAGCTTTACAATAATTGTAATTAGATCCGTAATGGCCTTAATGGGCATTTTACATATTGGTGGGCATGCAGCCGACTCTGGTGTGTGCCCGCTGAATGAAACATCGCTGCTCAGAGCGATGACATCAGCTGCACGGCCAGCATCATCACGCATCATTTTATGCTTCAGCGTGTTGGACCCACACCCTGCACACCGCGTGTTGGACCCACACCCTGCACACCGCGTGTTGGGATCGCACCCTGCACACCACGTGTTGGGCCCTCACCCTGCACACCGCGTGTTGGGATCACACCCTGCACACCGCGTGTTGGGATCGCACCCTGCACACCGCTTGCTGGGATCGCACCCTGCACACCGCGTGTTGGGATCGCACCCGGCACACCGCGTGTTGGGATCGCACCCTGCACACCGCATGTTGGGATCACACCCTGCACACTGCGTGTTGGGATCTCACCCTGCACACCGTGTGTTGGGATCGCACCCTGCACACCGCGTGTTGGGCTCATACCCTGCACACCGCGTGTTGGGCCCACACCTTGTACACCGCGTGTTGGGATCGCACCCTGCACACCGTGTGTTGGGATCGCACCCTGCACACCGCGTGTTGGACCCTCACCCTGCACACCGTGTGTTGGGCCCTCACCCTGCACACCGCGTGTTGGGATCGCACCCTGCACACCACGTGTTGGGATCACACCCTGCACACCGCGTGTTGGGCCCACACCCTGCACACCGCGTGTTGGGATTGCACCCTGCACACCGCGTGTTGGGCCCACACCCTGCACACCGCGTGTTGGGCCCTCACTTTGCACACCGCGTGTTGGACCCACACCCTGCACACCGCGTGCTGGACCCACACCCTGCACACCGCGTGTTGGGATCGCACCCTGCACACCGCATGTTGGGATCGCACCCTGCACACCGCGTGTTGGACCCTCACCCTGCACACCGCGTGCTGGACCCACACCCTGCACACCGCGTGTTGGGATCGCACCCTGCACACCGCGTGTTGGGATCGCACCCTGCACACCGCGTGTTGGACCCACACCCTGCACACCGCGTGCTGGACCCACACCCTGCACACCGTGTGTTGGGATCGCACCCTGCACACCGCGTGTTGGGATCGCACCCTGCACACCGCGTGTTGGGCCCTCACCCTGCACACCGTGTGTTGGGATCACACCCTGCACACCGCGTGTTGGGCCCACACCCTGCACACCACGTGTTGGGATCACACCCTGCACACCGCGTGTTGGACCCACACCCTGCACACCGCGTGCTGGACCCACACCCTGCACACCGCGTGTTGGGATTGCACCCTGCACACCGCATGTTGGGATCGCACCCTGCACACCGCGTGCTGGACCCACACCCTGCACACCGCGTGTTGGGATCGCACCCTGCACACCGCATGTTGGGATCGCACCCTGCACACCGCGTGTTGGGATCGCACCCTGCACACCGCATGTTGGGATCGCACCCTGCACACCGCGTGTTGGACCCTCACCCTGCACACCGCGTGTTGGGATCGCACCCTGCACACCGCGTGTTGGGATCGCACCCTGCACACCGTGTGTTGGACCCACACCCTGCACACCGCGTGCTGGACCCACACCCTGCACACCGCGTGTTGGGATCGCACCCTGCACACCGCGTGTTGGGATCGCATCCTGCACACCGCGTGTTGGGCCCTCACCCTGCACACCGTGTGTTGGGATCACACCCTGCACACCGCGTGTTGGGCCCACACCCTGCACACCGCGTGTTGGGATCACACCCTGCACACCGCGTGTTGGGATCGCACCCTGCACACCACGTGTTGGGATCGCACCCTGCATACTGACTGAAAAATCCTGGCCCATATTTAGCTAAATGTGGCTTTCCCAACTGCTTTCCATAAATAGGTTTGTGTGATTGCAATCACTTTACCAAATCCTTTACCACGTGCTTGGAAGGTAACTCAATATTTCATTTAAATTTTCAAGCCCCCCCTCATTATTAGAGGAAAATTGATTTCAGTGTCCCACACTTCTACCTCTTTCTCATATCCACCATCACTAATGCCTCTTTTTGTTCCTTGTTGTAGCAATGCTGCACAGAAGGGGTTGGCCAGCCAGTGCAGGTAGAGGATGAATGAACTCATCCATGCTGCCAGGGCATGCTAACTGTAATGACACTGAAGTTAGTGAAGCTGAGTTATTTAAAAATCCCAGAAGGAAACTTTAAACAACTGTTATAACTTATAATTTTAAGTGGTACGTTTGAGATGCAACTCTAAATTCAGGAATCAGGTCACCAGTTCTTGAGAGGTTTTTTATATCGAACTACATGAGACATTTATTAATTTACACAAGTTAAATATATACACATGGCTACAAATTACTATTATCATAGCTTTTAACAAATTCCCAAATTAATCTCCATTAAGGCAACAGCAACACATAGACTTTAAGCAGACACCAGGCAAAGCATTTTCACCTTACAAACTCAAAATGAGGTTCTGTTCACTTTGTTCCTTTGCAGACACAGTGGTTAGCTTATGGGCTTTGATTTTACATTGCCTCTGCCCTGCACACACAAAACTGCTGTCAGTTATACCCAGCACATCTCATTGAATGTAAATTCTTACTGTATCACCAGCCCCTTTGAACTCCACCTCTTCTAACAATAAAACCCCTTTCATAGTACCAATTTTATTAGTAATATAAACATTGCTTGGTCTCTGCTAGCTAGGTGCCAGATTTCACTCCCCTTCTTGAATGCTCTGTTGAACAAAATGCAAATATACTCTACCTCTTTAACATCTCAAACAAGTATACATCAAAGCACCAATACTAGCTGGTTTTAATACAATTAGGACAGACCCACAGACTAGCCCTCTATTTAAAAAAAATTCAAAAACATTATCTACATTAATAGCTTAATGATACAACCATCATCACTCTAAACTCACACGCTCAAGCCCATCACACATTCAGTGCCATCTCACTCACTGCCAGCTCAAGGGACATCACCACCCATTCTCATACACATAACCTCACATCTGGCCTCATCTCCTCTGAACACTGCCTCCTCAGCCCTCACCATCTCGAGGCCACTTGCACAGATCAACATGTGCCCCACACACACCCTGGGATACCCTCCTTCCCCTGTACAGCTGTCACCCTGCAGCCTCTTCCCTTGCCTGAGGCCACTTCCTCCCCTTTCCCAAGCAAGACTTTGCCCTGCAGCTGTCGAAAAGCCATCCACATTTGGCTGATCTGGTAGGTAGAGATACCTGTGATCCGCCGGAAAAGTGATGTGATGCTGTCTGCCAAACCTGCTACTGATGACCGAGAGTGCCGACTGAAGCAAGGTTGGCAAACAAACCTCGAAGCTCCAAGCGACTTGCAGCTCACCAAGTGCATGCCTTACATATTCTGTTGTGAAATACGTTGGCATGCCCCGATGTAGGTGGGCGATCCAACGGTGCGGGAAGAGTCTGGCAGTCTAGCCTTATAATGCTATGCTGATGTATTACAATCAAATTCCCAATATCCGAAGGCGGGGAATGCGGCCCTCCATTGGTGGGTGGAGCAGATTATCACAAACTGGTTTCACAATGTCATGAAACTGATTTTTGGCCTTGTCGCCATATTGTCTGCTCACCCCACCAAACACGCCCAACACTGGCGAGCACAGAACATACCGGCCCTTAAATCAGTGTCCCAAAGTCCTTGTATGACCAACTTTTCTCTGCCTACCTTATCCAAACCCATCACAATCCTGTACACCTCTATCAAATCTGCCCTTAATCTGCTTTGCCCCAATAACCCCAGTTTCTCCAACCTAACCTTGTAGATAAGCTCCCTCATCCATGGAACGATCCATAGTAGATACCGGAGAGGTGCCAGAGGATTGGAGGTCTGCAAATGTTGTATCATTATTTAAAAAAGGCGTGAGGGATAGGCCAAATAATTATGGGCCGGTCGGTCTGACCTCGGTGGTGGTCAAATTATTAGGATCAATTCTGAGAGACAGGATAAACTGTCACTTAGAAAGGAATGGATTATCAGGGATAGTCAGCATGGTTTTGTTAAGGGAAAGTCATCTTACTAACTTAATTGAATTTTTTGAGGAAGGAACAAGTCAGATTGATGAGGTTAGTGCAGTGGATGTTGACTACATGGACTTTAGTGAGGCATTTGACAAGGTCCCACATGGCAGACTTGTCAGAAAAGTAAAATCTCATGGGATACAGGGGAATGTGGTGAGATGGATACAAAATTCACTCAGCGACAGGAACCAAAGGGAATGGTCGATGGATGTTTTTGTTAATGGAAAATGGTTTCCAGGGGCGTTCCACAGGGCTCAGTGTTAGGTCCCTTGCTTTTTGTTGTATATATTCATGATTTGGACTTAAATGTGGGAGGTATGATCGGGAAATTTGAAGATGAAATTTGAAGAAACTGGCTGATTGATAATGAAAAGGATAGCTGTCGACTCCAGAAGGATATCAATGGTTTGTTGAGTGGGTGGAAAGTGGCAAATGGAATTCAATCCAGAGAAGTATGAGGTAATGCATTTGGGAAGGGCAAACAAAGTGAGTGAATACATAATAAATGGGAGGATATTGGGAGGGGTAGAGGAAGTGAAAGACCTTAGTGTGTGTGTCCACAGGCCCCTGAAGGGGGCAGGACAGGTGGATAAGGTGGTAAATAAAGCAAATAGAATGCTTTCCTTTATTGGACGAGGTATGGAATACAAAAGCAGGGATGTAATGATGGAACTGTATAAAACGCTGGTTAGGCCACAGCTGGAATTTTGTGTACAGTTCTGGTCACCACATTACAGGAAGGACATAATTGCTCTGGAGAGAGTACAGAGGAGATTTATAAGAATGTTGCCAGAGTTTGGAAATTGCAGCTATGAGGAAATATTGGGCAGTCAGGTGTTGTTTTCCTTGGAACCAAGGAGGCTGAGGGATGACTTATTGAGGTGCACAAGATTACGAGCAGCCTAAATGGAGTAAGTAGGAAAGACCTGTTTCACCTAGCTGAGGGGTCAATTACTGGGGGACAGGTTTAAGGTGATTGGTAGATGGATTAAAGGGGACATGAGAAAAAGCTTTGTCACCCAGAGGGTGGTGGGTGTTTGGAATTCATGGTCTGGTTTGGTGGTGGAGGCAGAAACCCTCAACTCATTTAAAAGGCACCTGGATCTACACCTAAAGTGCTGTAACTGGCAGGGCTATGTACCAGGTGCTGGAAAGTGGGATTAGAATGCGCAGCTAGTTTTTTTCAGCCAGCATGGACAAGATGGACTGAATGGCCTCTTTCTGTGCTGTAATCCTTCTGTGATTCTTTGTTCTAAACTCACCACTTGGGAGGGTATTAAAAACTGCCCCATAGTGTAGTAAGTTCCTGTCCCCAGCTTTCTCTCCCCAGAATCATGTACCAAGCAGAGGCTCTGTTTCTTTGTAGGTCCTAGACCCCCAGACAAGGCCCTAACCTGCTGTGTCTGGGTTATGCCAGATCTTCTGATTGACTCCCTCCAAAGTTCCAGCAGGACTCCACTGGACTGGCAGAGAAAGTTTGGCCCCATGGTTTATAAACACGTTTAGCTGTCACACTGAGAAAGATACACATAGTTCACAGTAAAACCTGAAGCATTTACTCTTGCAGCCTCATTTTTGATTTAGCTTAGTGGCTGCCTAATCATTGCACTTCTTCCTTATATCCCTTCCATGTCCTTTGGGTTTCTGAGTTATTGAGGAAAGGTTGGGTAGTTGCCATCCAGAGCATGAGTTTAGTGGATGGGCCACCTGTGCTCTTGGGAAAGTGATCCCGCTTTTCATGAGGCCTGTTACAAAAAGGTTCAGAGCACCATCGGCCACACAGGTTTGGGGCCAATGTGAGACCCCACTTGTTAGTATTTTGATTTCCTCACTGTGAAATTCTAGTTATGGAGAATTTAGGCGATTACACAGCACATTAAGGGCGGTAGAAATGATAGTGATGTACAGCTAGGCTGGTTTCTGTAATGTTGAGGTGTCAGCCTTTTGTATCAGCCTTAACTCTCAGGCAGAAGATGGTGGATTTGAGCTCCACTCCTGATGGTTATTTCTATTCTCCATTTAGTTTGGGACCAAGAGTGTCTGGTTTCCTAGCTTTTTCTCAACTGTTCTGTGGATGATAGGATTCCGGTGGCATATTGAATGAACGTCATGTGTGAAAGAGAAAGAAATCTATATTTATACTCACACTTTATCATGCCTTTCTCCCTTCAAGCACTTCAAATGACTTTGAAGGTTATCAGCTGTGTGGAAGATAAATACACCAGGCACTTTGCACACAGCAAATTCACACACACCGTTATCTGTTATCACACAAACAATACTCTGTTTATAGAAATGCTGTTTGATAGAAGAATGTTGGCCAAGACACTAGGGCTGGAATTTTATCTGCCACGATCAGGAGTGTGGCCAATCTGAACTTGCACAAAACGGTGCGAGAGAATGTTGGGCTGGTGTCCAGACGTCATAGCGACGTCTCGCCATCTCACAGTTGGCAGATGCGTGCGGAAATCAGAAGCGCGTGCGTCAACAACCAAAGTTTCAACTGAGCCAAATAAAGCCCCAGTCAACCTGGATTTTCAGTGCCCCTTGCGCTTTTACGCTTGGCACACAGGCCAATTGGCCAGTTAGCTTCGACATTTTTGCATCATTTTCAATCCAGGGCAGGATAAGATGCCCAGATGTTTGAAAGTTGAGGAGTTTAAGGTTCTTTGTCAGTTGTTTGCAGTTGCTTTAGAGACAGTTTGAGGCATTGCTTGTGTACAAATATCCTTTGAACAATACTGTTGCTTCCTGAGGCAGCTCCACAGCAGTTGTCAGCCTTCAGGGAACTCATTGTAAACTGCCCACCTGCACCCTCACTCATCCTGGTGCCCACCCTCTTCCTGCCCTGGCAGCACTGACCCTCTCAAAGTGCCTTCGTAATGCTCTCCGCCAGTTAGTTGGCCAGTCAGTGTGAAATCACAGTCAGTGTGAAATCACAGTCAGTGTGAAATCACAGTCAGTTGTGATCACAGTTGGAAGAGCATATTGTGTCCGCTTCCGGACCTGCCAATTGCCCGCGCACAAAAAGCGCAAGACGAGTGGAAGTTTTTGCGTCATGGGATGTAGTAAGATAACCACTCTCTCCCACATGCTCACAATAACATGAAGGGCAAGTTGTAATCACCAAGGATATGAAGTTATTTGGTGCTGAGGTTGAGGGAGGAAAGCAGTGAAGATACCTTAGTGAGAAATCCTTTCCTCATAACATGCTATATCTTACATTACGCAGCTACCCACTACCCAGCCCTACCCTCACTAGAAATCATCATGCTGTCAGACCAAACCATTCAGGCTAAAATCACAAATATGTTTATCTCCTTGAACTTTAACTACACAGAAGCAAATATACTATACAGCAGACAAATGGCAATATAATGCTGAACAGTCTTGAAACAATTGTCCCAGAAATCTGTGAACTTCTCGTAACCTATTCACTGATTGTGTAAGGGTGGTAATGTAGGCAAGCTTGTGTACGCAGAGTCAAGTATTATAATCGCCATGTGGAAATAATTAGTTGAAAAAACGGAACTGTAGAATAGGGAGACCCAACAGCATTTATATTTATCCAAATCAGCTTTTGTCATCCCAATTAACATACTCCTTTCAGACTAAGCATATAAATATGTTATTCATCAACTTTACCTTTGAGACACATATAAAGTACTGGTTTCCTGCAGTTTGTTCAGTTTCATTATTTTCTAACACCTGACATGGATATAAATAGTTTAGTCTCAACACAAATTTGCAAGGTAATTCTGCTAAACCAATCTTCCAACAGGAGCCAATTTTGCAGGAACTAAGATGCAAAGAATTGGGAATTTAGTACCATAACTCAATAACTGGCTTCCACACTCTTTGGAGGAAAAAAATGCCCCATCGTGAGCTCAAAGACTTTGCACGTGTTGAAGATTTCAGAGGCTGGAGAGAATTTCCAACACTATGAAAACCCAAAGACTTCTTTCTAACAAACTAATTGTGCTATGTCTCTTTCTCACAGCAAAGTAAAGGACTTTCTATCAGAAAACAGCCTACAGAGTTTCATGCAGAGTCAGCTGGCTGAACATAAAGCTTCAGAATCAATGATATTTGGACTGATTCCACGAGTCAGTGTTCACATGGCAGAGTGACAGTCACAGTCCTTGGGAGTGTAGGGTCCCAGAATCAGTCCCATAATACACAGTATTTATGATTTGAAGAAAGATGGATCTGTCAGAATATCCTGAATGTCTACCTGGTAGCATCAGAACTAATGAATGATATATCACACCAATTTTAACATATGGAAGTGAGTGTTGGCCAATCAATAACTTCATCCCTAATTGATTCTACAAGGATTGATCCAAAAAACTGTCATGGAAGCATTCTACAAACTTATCTTCTGGGCCACTTTTGCCAATTTGCTTTGTCCAATTTAAATGAAGATTATCCTCATTCACAAATGTTACATTGCCTTTGTTACAAGTTCCAGTAATTTCTTGTTTAATGCTCTGCCTATTGGTGTAAAAACTGTAAGGGGCTGGCCTATAAGTGTTGAAGCAATGCAGAGGAGAAATGAGGATGCAGAGTTGTGGTTTTTGAGGCAACTAATGAAGATGTCTTGGGCAAGTCATACCACCAATGAAGAGGTGCTCATAAAACCTGATTCCAAAAGAACCAAGGTCAGGAAGAGGCAGTTGGAATTTCTTGGGTATGTAAGAAGAAATCATGATTTAGAAAGTCTGATGCTGATGGGAAAGATTGATGGTAAAATAGATCGAGGTGGACAAGGAGCAATCTTTCCAAAGAGCCTCACAAACTGGATGAGTGTACCACCAACTAAGATGATCCATACCTCCAGAGCAAGATTAATATGGAAGTCCATGGTCACCAATGCCCTCTAAAGGCGTGGTAAAGAGATGAGGAGAGCATCAGAACAAGCAGGCTTAATGACCTGAATCAGCTACCTATGATGGTTGAGTAGAAAAACCACCAAGCGAATTACCAGCTAAGCTGCTGCAAGGTCTTCCTGGGGCCCTTAGTTACTCTCATAAGATTGAGAAAGGACCTGGTGCTTGACAACAAAAGACTTGACCAATTTATCCATCATGCCCTGCAGTGAAGTTGAACTAAAGTTTGAGTTTGTTTGCAAAGCAAAATGGTCAGTGAGGACTAACTGTGAAAACATCGACCAAATCAAAGGAGGTGGAACCAATGGGCAAGAGCTGTAAGCAAAAGCCAACGTAACAGCCCTTGGGCACTTGGAATGTAGCTCATAGTGTGGGGTAAAATTCTGTGAACCTCTGTAATGCAATGGATGTGTGAAATAATCATTGGCCAAAACCTCTGCCTAATCCAAACTGCTAACTGTATGTAACCCTGAAAAACCTGAGTAACATTGCTATAATCAAAGGGTCAGTTGCTAAGAAAACTCAAATTTGCACCATGAGAGGAGGGGATGACAATGAAATTTATAGGGGCACTGGGACCATGACTGAGGAAAGAGAGAGGGGTTACATTGGGATGGGCCCCACTTAAACCAGGCTGGAACCAATGTCCTAGCAACCATATAACTAGGACTGTGGATAGGGCTGTAAACTAATCAAGGGTGCGGGAAGGGTTAAGGCGAAGGGAGAATAAGAAATCTAAAGTGAAAAGTTGAGGCAATTGAACAGTATAGTGACATGGGTAAAGACAAGCAGAGAGGGACTGGAAGGGACAGAGAGCCTAATGGTAATGGTGCATCAGTGAGTAAGGTCTGTGCAGGGAATGGTAGTCGAGAATAGTAGGAAAAAAATAAAATTAAAGGCTCTTTACCTGAATATATGAAACACCCACATTTAGATAGATGAACAAGTGATAGAAATATAAATAATTGGTTTAGATCTAATCACCACTACAGAGATATAGGGCAGAAATTTTCAATCGGCACGTGCCCGATCTGCTCGAGCATGAAATGACGCGGGTTAATGTCGGCCAAGCATGCTGATGTCAATGCACAGTCACGCGATAGTTCGGTTGGCAGATGCGCGCTGGAGCCAGCAACACACCCACCGACAGTTAAAAGACCTGTTAAAGCCATTAAGTTATCAATTAACTAGAATCTTTCACTGCCCGTCCAACCTAACGGTTGTCAGGCAGGCGAATAGGCCAAGCGACCTCTGCATTCTTTTTGAAAACCTCATCCACAGTCAGGGTGAGGTTTCCAAAAGCAAATAAATTAAAATAAAAACTTTAATTTTTCATTAATAAGATGTCCCTGCTCATGTAACAGACACATGAGGGGACATGTTTCACTACATTTTTACTTTCTTTCATATCTCTACATCTCGCTCACTTGCAAGTTCATACTTGGCTCGCTCGTCCTGTCCCCCCCCCCCCCCCACCAGCCCCGGAAAAGGCAGCGCTCAGCGCTGCCACTTGCGTTTCACACTGGGCGGGCCTTCATTGGCCCATCAGTGTGAAATCGCAGTCCAGTGCCAATCGCAAGCGACTTCCCGATTGGTGTGAAAACTGTAAGGGGGCTGGCCTATAAGTGTTGAAGCAATGCAGAGCAGAATTGAGGCTGCAGAGTTGTGGTTTTTGAGGCAACTAATGAAGGTGAAGATATCTTAGGCAAGTCACACCACCAATGAAGAGGTGCTCGTAAAATCTGATTCCAAAAGAACTCTGCTCACCAAGGAGAGTACCCCCCCACCGAGCACCCCCACCAAGGGCAAAATTCTGCCCATAGTTAGAAGGTGACAAAGCTGGAAAATAAATATTCCAAAGTTAACAACATTTGGAAAAGATGAGCGAATAGAAAAGTAGGAGGTGTAGCCCTTATAGTGAAGGATGACATTGGGACATAATTGAGAAATGATCTTGGTTCAGAAGATCAGGAAGTAGAATCAGTATGGGTGAAGATTAGAAATAGCAATTGCAGTGGGAGTAATTTATTGCCCCCCCTCCTCCCCCAAACATTATTTACACCAAAAGGCAGAGCATTAAACATGAATTATTGAAACTTTTAACAAAGGCAATACAATATTAATGAATGGCATGATCTTCATATAAAGTGGACCAATCAAACTGGCAGAAATGGTCTGGAAGCTGAGTTTGTAGAATGCTTTCATAACAACTTTCTGGATCAATACACTGTGGAATCAACTATGGATAAAACTATTTTAGATCTAGCATAAATGAGACATGTTTCATTAGTAATGTCATCATAAAAGATGCACTGGGAAATAATGATTATAATGCAAATAAACTCTCGATTACATTTGAAAACAATATACTCCAATCACAAATAAGATTCTTGAACTCATACAAAGCCAATTACACGGGTATACGAGGGGAGAGCTGGCTATGGTTGATAGGGTAAACAGATGAAAATGCATGTTGGTATACAAACACTGGGAAACATTTAAAGAAACAATTCAAAATATGCAATTGAAATACATTCCATTGAAAATCAAAGACTCAGAAAGAAAGATCCCTCCATGACTTATTAAGAAAGTTAAGGATAGTATTAGATTAAAAGGAGACGTTATAATGTTGTAAAGAATAATAGCAAGTCTAAGCATTGGGAATACTTTAGAAACAAGCAAAGGGCACCAAAAAGTATTTTTTTAATATTCTTTCATGGAATGTGAGCATTGGTGGCAAAGTCAGCATTTGTTGCCCATCCCTAATTGCCCTTGAGAAGGTTAAGGTGAGCTGCTTCCTTGAGCCACAGCAGTCTATCTTGTGTGGATACATCTATAATGCTGTGTTAGGGACAATGCACAGTTTTAAGTTTAATTTATATTTTGTATTTGGGTGTTAAGGAAGGTGAAACCTGGTTTTAGTTTCATTTAGAGGTTTTTGTGAGCTGGGTGCTGGGAAGTCTGGGGCCCTGTTTGTTTACATGCATTTTTAATGAGGTTTTACAACTCTTGAAGTGAAGAGATGGGTTACTAAGGGGCTCGTAGTTTAGAGAAGTTAAAAAAAAAACATAGGGCAGAATTTTGTGCCTTGTGGACAGGCACACACCTGATCTGAAATCCTGCAAGATGAAGTTGGGCTAGTATCCCGACATCATTGTGCACTCCCATGATATATCACTCAGTGGGTACGTGTAAAACTCAGAACCTTGCCCGTCAACAATTGAGTGGGCAATTACGCCCAACGGCACATTGTCTGCAATTTTTCGTGGCCTGTCTAATATAACATAACGCTTGGCGGATGGGCAAATCAGCCAGGGGACCTTTACGTTTCTCATGAAATTCATGCAAGGCCGGGATGAAATCTCTGTTAGGAAATAAAATAAAAATAAATATCTGGGGGCCGTATTTTTATGAGGTATGCTTTCAGCTGCTTGATTGTGATGCATGGTCAGTTTTTGGCAGTGTTTTACATTATTTGCAGGTCTGCAGCTCCCCGAGGAGGCTGTCTGCCTTCAGGGAGCTCTCTCAAATGTTCACCCATGCCCGCAGTGATGTCATTGCCCACCCCAACTCCTGCAGCGCTGGGCTTTTCAGTGAGTGTTTCACGCGGGCTGACCGTAAATTGGCGAGCCAGCATTAAGTCGTGGTCGGGGGCTGATCACAGTTGGTGGTCTGTTTCCCGACTGTTCCCAGGCCGGCCAAGGGTAAAATTCAGGCCATAAAGTAGAACGGTCTTGACAAGGTGGACGTGGAATGGATGTTTCCTCTTGTGGGTGAGGCCAGTGCTAGGGGGGCACTGTTTTAAAATTAGGGGTCGCCCTTTTAGGACAGAGATGAGGGGAAATTTTTCTCTCAGAGCATTGTGTGACTTTGGAACTCTCTGCCACAGAAGGTGGTGAAGGCAAAATAGTTGAATATTTTTAAGCTGGATGTGGATGGATTCTTGTTAGGCAAGGGAATCAAAGATTGGGGTTAGATGGGAACGTAGGACTCAAAACGCAAGCAGATCAGCCATGATCTTGTTGAATGGCGGAGTAGGCTTGAGGGCCCAAATGGCCTACTCCTGCTCCCATTTCTTATTTTCTTATCTTCTTATGTTCTAAGCTATGCTGTTGCCAAGCAACAGGGGTACAGAGGAACAGGGAAATACAAAAGGGCGGTTAGTTAGCGTGTGTACACCAGAGAGTGAAAGCAGAAGGTCTAACCTCTCTAATAAATCTTGCAACCCTGCTTGGACACTGAGTTTAGGGAACTCAGTGCTTGCTCTGAAGTTGAAGTAATAGTGAGTTTAGATTACGGTTTTTGGGTGTCTCAGGGAGAGACACCAATTAAAGAAAAGCATCTAGTGAATGCTCAGAAGTCTACCAGAAGAAATCTATTTGAAACTGATCTAACCCAAGCAACAAACCTTGGTGCTGAGACGGTGGTAAATCCTCACTGGGGTTTTGCATCTGTCAGGGTTGCTGGGATAAAAGGAATTGTGTGAGTCTGAATCATTTTCGGCATCAGAACTGAAATCTTTCCAACCTTTTAGTCTAGAGTAATATAATTCATTTTCTCTTGTTTAAATAAACATTTTATTCTTTGTGTTAACAGTATACTGGCAGACTCTTGTGAATGTGTTCAGTAACTGGCCTCCACAGTTTAAAAAGAAAAGCAAAGTTAGGATCTACCAAGATAGGTTTCACTCTAGGATCTGACTTGTCCAGTATTAACAGCAGCTGGGATCATAACCACTGTTAGGGAAGGAGTTCCAGGGTTTTGATCCATCGACAGTGAAGGCACAGCGATATAGTTCTAAGTCAGGGTGGTTTGTGGTTTGGACAGAAACTTGCAGATGTTGGTGTTTCCATACATCTGTTGCCTTAGTCCTTATAGGTGGTAGAGGTAGTGGGTTCGGAAGGAGTTTTGGTGAGTTGCTACAGTGCATCTTGTAGCTAGTACACACTGCCGCCACTATGCATCGGTGTTGGAGGGAGTGAATGGTTACTGTGGTGAATGATGTGCTGATCAAGCAAACTACTTTGTCCTGGATTGCGTCAAACCTCCTGAGTGTTGTTGGAGCCACACTGAACCAGGCAAGTGGGGAGTATTTCATCACATTTATGACTTGTGCCTTGTAGATGGTGGGCAGGCTTTGGAGAGTCAGGAGGCAAGTTAACTGCTTCAGAATTCCCAGCCCCTGACCTACTCTTATGTCCACAGTATATATACTGCTGGTCCAGTTTAGTTCCTGGTCAATGGTAACCCCCCAGGATGTTGTTAGCAGGGAATTCAATGATTGCAATGCCATTGAATGTCAAGGGTAGATTATTAAATTCTCTCTTGTTGTAGGTGGCTATTACTTGGCATTTGTGTGACATGAACGATACCTACCACATATCAGTCCAAGCCTTAATGTTGTCCAGGTCTCCCTGCTTATTGACACAGGCTACTGCAGCATCTGAGGAGTCGCAAATGCTGCTGAACATTGTGCAATCATCAGCGAATATCCCCACTTCTGACCTTATGATAGAAGGAAGGTCATTGAAGAAGCAACTGAAGATGGTTGGGCCTAGGACACTACCCTGAGGTACTCCTGCAGTGATGTCCTGAAGCTGAGATGACTGACCTCCAATGATTACAACTATCTTCCTTTGTGCTAGGCATGACTCCAACCAGTGGAGAGTTTTCCCTCTGATTCCCACAGACTTCAGCTTTGTTAGGGCTCCTTGATACCCCAAATGCTACCTTGATTTCTAGCAGTTACTCTCACCTCACTCTTGAGTTCAGATCCTTTGTCCATGTTTAGACCAAGGTTGTAATAAGGTCAGGAGCTGAATGGCCCAGATGAAACCCAAACTGAATATCATTAAGCAGGTTATTACTGCGTGGTAGAGAGAATTCCACAGGCTCACTTCCCTCTGAGTGAAGAGATTTCTCCTAACCTCAGTCCTAAATGACCTACCCTCTATCCTGAGACTTGTGCCCCATTGTTCTACACTCCTCCAGCCAGAGGAAACATCATCCCTGCATCCAGTCTGTCCAGCCCTGTCAAAATTTTATAAGTTTCAGTGAGATCCCCTCTCATTCTTCTAAACTCTAGTGAATACAGGCCTAGTCAACCCAATCACTCTTCATGTGACAATCCTGCCAATCAGCCTGGTGAACATTTGCTGCTCTCCTTCTATGGCAAGTATACCCTTTCTTAGATAAGGAGACCAAAACTGCACACAATATTCCAGGTGTGGTCTCACCAAGATCCTGTACAGCTGCAGTAAGACATCTTTGCTCCTGTACTCAAGTCCTCTCACAATGAAGGCCAACATACCATATGCCTTCTTAACTGCTTGCTGCACCTGCATGCTTGCTTTTAGTGATTGGTGTACAAGGATCCCCAGCTCCCTTTGTACATCAACATTTCCCAATCTATCACCATTTAAATAATACTCTGCCATTCTGTTCTTCCTACCAAAGTGGATAACTTCACACTTATCTAAGTTAAACCGCATCTGCCATGTATTTGCCCACACACTCAACTTCTCTAAATCACATTGAAGCCTCTTTACATCTTTATCAGCACTCACATTCCCAACTAGTTTCATGACATCAGCAAACATGGAAATGTTACATTTAGTTCCCTCAGCCAAATCAATTATATATATATTGTGAATAGCTGAGGCCCAAACACTGATCCCTCTGGGACCACACTAGTCACCGCCTGCCACTCCAAAAAATACCCATTTATTCTTACTCTGTTTCCTGTCTGCCAACCAATTCATAATCCAGGCCAATATATTACCCCCAATCCCATGTGCTTTAATTTTACAGACTAACCTCTTATGTGGGGCTTTATCAAAAGCTTTCTGAAAATTGATTTGAAATGTGGGTTTGGAGGCGAATGGAAAGGATGAGCTGGACAAAAAAAAATAAATAAATGATGAAGTGCTGAGGAGAGGAATGAACAGAGAATGTGATTATGAACAGAGAGTCTGGGTAGGGCAGAGCTCAGGAGGAAACAATGCAAAAGATATTATGGAGGGAAGATCTCAAGGAAAAAGCATAAGAGAAACAAAGAGAATATCAATGATGGATGGCTTGAAAATTGAAGGAAGTAATTGACAAAAGAAAGGACTGGAACAGGATAGAGGGACACTGAAAGGCTATTATGAGCCAAGGACATAGGGTGGAGCAGGTTAAAGGGGCCAGATTGTCCAGCTCCAATTGTATGTCACCTGTAGCTCAACTGGTAGACCTCTCACCTCTGAGTTATAAGGTTCTGGGTTCAAATAATGTTCCAGAAACTAGAGCACAAAAATGAAGGTGGATACTACAGTACAGTATTGATGGTGTGCTGCCTTATTGAAGGTACTGTTGTTTAGGTAAGCTGTTAAACTGAGGCCCACTCTGCCTCCTCAGGTTGATGTAAAAGATCCCTTGGTGTTATTTTGAAGCAGAACACGGGAGTTATTGCTAGTCTCCTGGCCAATGTCTATCCCTCAATTAACATTATAAAAACATAATCACATTGATGTCTGTGGGAGCTTGCTGTGCACAAATTGGCTGCTGCATTTCCTACATTACAACAGTGACTACAATTTCAAAGTATTTAATTGGCTTTAAAGTGCTTTGAGACATCTGGTGGTTGTGAAAAGTACTATATAAAGCAAGTCTTTATTTTTACTTCTTATGAGTTTAACCAGTGGAGAGTTTTCCCCTGATGCCTATTAATTTCAGTTTTACTAAGATTTCTTGGTGCCACACTCAGTCAAATACTGCCTTGATGTTCAGGTCGGTCACCCTCACTTTACCTCTGGAACTCAGTTCTAATGATGATATTCAGGAGGGTGGTAGGTTGTAACCAGCAAAGTTGGTTCTTGTCCATATTTAACCTGAAGTCACCAGAGGTCCAAAGTCAATGTCTAAATCCACTAAAAACAACCAACATCTGCTCTACCCTGACTGTGTCCCCAACTATAGTATGTGCTGTCCTCCAGCTGGATACACAGGGGAATATTGATGGAGGAATCTGGAACATTGGCTGAAAGATACAATTCTGAGTACACAATGATGTGAGGCCCTAACTTGACTAATCTGTGGAATAACTCTCCCAACTTTGGCATTCTAATTAAACATCCTGAATAACAGAGCATACACAGCCCTCTGAGGTAGAGGATTCCAAAGGTTCACAACCCTCTGAGTGAAGACATTTCCCATCTCAGAGGTGAGATCCTTTATTCTGAGACTGTGACCCAGGTCACAAGGATTTCCAAACAGAGGAAACATTTCTCAGTATCTGCCCTGTAGACATCACCTGATCAGTCCCCAGATATTCATGAGAAAGCCTTTCCAGGTTTAACTGCGACAAGTGTACCTTTGTCATGTCTTAATTTAATGCCAAAGTCACAGCCATGTTTTGTGTTCAGTATTAAGCTTCTTATTCATTCTAGCATTTTTAATGTAACTGAGTGACTTGCTCGAACAATTCAAAAGGCAGTTAAGAGTCAAACAGAATGTTGTGGGATTAGAATCACATATAGATCATACTGGGTAAGAATGGCAGGATTCCTTCCAAAAGAGCAGAAGCGAGTCTTTTGAAAGCATATTTGTGAAAAACAGTGCTTGCCAATGGGTGATGGTGTGTAGGAGTGTGTCAGAGTGAGCGTGTAATGAGTGCATTAGAGTGGGTGTGTAAGGAGTATGTTAGAGTAGGTGTGTAGGGAGTGTACTAGAGTGAGCACATAGGTGGTGTGATACAGTAACAGTCTGCAGTAAGAGTGTTAGAGTGAGTGCGTAGGGAATGTGTTAGAGTGAGTGTTTAGGGAGTTTGCAAGAGTGACAGTGTTTAGGGATTGTGTTAGAATGGGTGTGTAGGGGGTGTGTTAGAGTGAGTGTGTGGGGAGTGTGCAAGTGTGACAGTGTGTACATAATGTGTTAGAGTGAGTGTGTAGGGAAGGTGCAAGAGTGACAGTCTTTAGGGAGTGTGTTAGAGTGACAATATGTAGGGAGTGTGTTAGAGTGAGTGTGTAGCTAGTGTGTTAGAGTGATTGTGCAGGGAGTGTGTTAGAGTGACAATGTGTAGCGAGTGTGTTAGAGTGACAGTGTGTAAGGAGTGTCTTGGACTGAGTGTGTAGGAAGTGTGTTAGAGTGATAGTGTGTAGGGAATATGTTAGAGTGAGTGTGTTTGGAGCATGATAGAGTGTGTGTCTAGTGAGTGTGCGAGAGTGACAATGTGTAGGCAGTGTGATAAGGTGATTGGGTATGGATCGTGTTGGAGTGACAGTATAGGGAGTATTTTGGAGTGTGTGTGCAGGGACCGTGTTAGAGTGAGTGTGAAGGGAGCGTGCTAGAGTGACAGTGTGTAGGGAGCGTGTTAGAGTGAGTGTGTAGGGCATGTGGCAGAGTGAGTGTGTAGGAAGTGTGAGTGTGTAGGGACTGTGTTAGAGTGAGTGTGTAGGGACTGTGTTAGAATGACAGCATGTAGGGAATGTGTTAGAGTGAGTGTGTATGGAGTGTGTTAGAGTGAGTGTGTAGTGAATATGTTAAAGTGGCAGTGTTTAAGGTGTGTTAGAGTGACAATGTGTATGGAGTGTGTCAGAGCAATTGCGTAGGGTGTATGCTAGAATGTAAGTGTGTAGATAGTGTGATAGAGTGACAGTGTGTCGGGGTTGTGTCAGAGGAATTGTGTAGGGAGCATGTCAGAGTGAGTCTTTAGGGAGTGTGTTAGTGTGACTGTGCGTAGGGAGCGTGTTAGAGTGACTGTGTGTAGGGCATGTCTTGGACTGAGTGTGCATGGAGTTTGTTAAAGTGACAGGGTGTAGGGAGCTTGTTAGAGTGAGTGTGTAGAGAGTGTGTTACAGTGAGTGTGTAGGCGTTGTGCGAGAGTGAGAGTGTAGGGGATGTGTTGGAGTGAGTGTGTTTGGAGTCTATTAGAGTGACAGTGTGTAGCGAGTGTGTTAGAGTGACTGTGTGTAGGGCATGTCTTGGACTGAGTGTGCAGGGAGTTTGTTAGAGTGACAGGGTGCAGGGAGCGTGTTAGAGTGAATGTGTAGGGATTGTGCGAGAGTGACAGAGTGTAGGGGATGTGTTGGAGTGAGTGTGTTTGGAGTCCATTAGAGTGACAGTGTGTAGCGAGTGTGTTAGAGTGACTGTGTGTAGGGCATGTCTTGGACTGAGTGTGCAGGGAGTTTGTTAGAGTGACAGGGTGCAGGGAGCGTATTAGTGTGAGTGTGTAGGGATTGTGCGAGAGTGACAGAGTGTAGGGGATGTGTTGGAGTGAGTGTGTTTGAAGTCTGTTAGAGTGACAACACATAGTGAGTGTGTTAGAGTGAGTATGCAGGGAATGTGTTAGAGTTACTGTGTAGGGAGATGTTAGAGTGACAGTTGGAGGGATGGACTTGGACTGAGTCTGTAGTGAGTGTGTTAGGGTGACAGGGTGTAGGGAGCGTGTTAGACTGAATGTGTTGGGAGTGTGTCAGAGTGAGAGTGCAGGCAGTGTGCTAGAGTGGCAGTGTGTAGGGAGTGTGTTAGAGTGATTGTGTCTGGAGTGTGCGAGAGTTACAGTGTGTAGAGTGTGTTAGAGTGACAACATATAGGGAGTGTGTTAGAGTGACAGTGCATAGGCAATGTGTTAGACTGAGTGTGCAGGGAGCATTTTAGAGTGAGTATGTAGGGAGCATGTGAGAGTGACAGTGTGTAGGGAGTGTGTTAGAGTGAGTGTGTAGGGAGTGTGTTAGAGTGAGTGTGTAGGGAGTGTGTGAGAGTGACAGTGTGTAGGGAGTGTGTTAGACTGATTGTGCAGGGAGCATTTTAGAGTGAGTATGTAGGGAGTATGTTAGAGTGACAGTGTGTAGGGAGTGTGTTAGACTGATTGTGTAGAGAGTGCGTTAGAATGACAGTGAGTAGGGAATGTGTTAGAGTGATGGTGTAGGGAGTGTGTGAGAGTGACAGTGAGTAGGGAGTGTGTGAGAGTGACAGTGAGTAGGGAGTGTGTGAGAGTGTGTGTAGGGAGTGTGTAAGAGTGACACCGTGTAATGATTGTGTCAGAGAAATTGTGCAGGGAGTGTGAGATTCAGAGTGAGTCATTAGGGAGTGATTTAGAGTGACAGTGTGTAACAAATGTGTTAGAGTGACAGTATGTAACAAATGTGTTAGAGTGACAGTGTGTAAGGAGTGTCTTGGATTGAGTGTGTAAGGAGTGTGTTTGAGAGATTGTGTAGGGAGTATGTTAGAATGATAATGTGTAGGGAATTTGTTAGAGTGTGTGTTGGGAGTGTGATAGAGTATTGTCTAGGGAGTGTGTGAGAGTGACAATATATGGAGAGTGTGTTAGAGTGATTGTGAATGGAATTTATTGGAGTGACAGTGTGGGGAGTGTTTTGAAGTGAGTGTGTAGGAAGCATGCTAGAGTGACAGTGTGTAGGGAATGTGTTAGAGTGAGTATGTATGGAGTCTGTTAGAGTGAGTGTATAGCAAGTGTGTTAGAGTGACAGTGTTTAGGGAGTGTGTTAGAGTGACATTGTTTAGGGACTGTGTTAGATTCAATGTGTAGGGAGTGTGTTGGAGTGAGTGTATAGGGAGTGTGTTAGAGTTACAGCATTTAAGGAGTGTGTGTTTAGGGATTGAGTTGGAGTGAGTGTATAGGGAGTGTGCGAGAGTGAGAGTGTGCAGTGAGTGTGTAAGAGTGACAATATGTAGGGAGTCGGTTAGAGTGAGTGTGTAGGGAGTGAATCAGAGTGATTGTGCAGGGTGTTTGCTGGAGTGACAATATGTAGGGAGTGTGTTACAGTGAGTGCATAGGGAACATATTAGACTGAGTGTGTAGGGAGTGTTTTAGAGTGATAGTGTAGGGAGTGTGTTAGATTGACAGTGTGTAGTGAGTGTGTTATAGTGATAGCGTGCAGAGTATGGGTTACAGTGAGCATGTATTAGAATGTCAATGTGTACAGAGACTGCTAGAGTGACAGTCTGTAGGGAGTGTGTTAGAGTAACAGTGTGTAGGGAGTCTGTTATAGTCAGTGTGTAGGGACTGTGTTAGAATGACAGCCTTTAGGGATTGGGTTAGAGTGATCATGTAGGGAGTGTGTTAGAGTGAGAGTGTGTAGTGAGTGTGTAAGAGTGACAATATGTAGGGAGTCGGTTAGAGTGAGAGTGTAGGGAGTGTATTAGAGTGATTGCACAGAGTGTTTGCTGGAGTGACAATATGTAGGGAGTGTGTTACAGTGAGTGCACAGGGAACGTGTTAGACTGAGTGCGTAGGGAGTGTTTTAGAGTAAGTGTGTAGGGAGTGTGTTGGTGTGTGTTTAGGGATTGTGTGAGAGTGACATTGTGTAGACAGTGTGTTAGTGCAGGGAGTGATAATGTAAGGAGTGTGTTAGATTGACAGCGTTTAGGGGATGGGTTAGACTGAGCATGTAGGGAGTGTGCTAGAGTAAGAGTGTGTAGGGAGTCTTGTAGAGTGAGTGTGTACGGAGTGTGTTGGAGTGAGTGTAGGGAGTGTGTTGGAGTGAGTGTGTAGAGAGTGTGTTAGATTGAGTGTGTAGGGAGTGCGTTAGAGTGAGAGTGTAGGGAGTGTGTTGGAGTGAGTGTGTAGGGAGTGTGTTGGAGTGAGTGTGTAGGGAGTGCGTTAGAGTGAGAGTGTAGGGAGTGTGTTGGAGTGAGTGTGTAGGGAGTGTGTTACAGTGAGTGTGTAGGGAGTCTGTAATAGTCAGTGTGTAGGCAGTGTGTTGGAGTGAGTGTGTAGGGAGCATGTTAAAGTGAGTGTGTAGGGAGTCTGTTGGAGTGAGTGTGTAGAGAGTGTGTTAGAGTGAGTGTGTAGGGAGTGCGTTAGAGTGAGAGTGTAGGGAGTGTGTTGGAGTGAGTGTGTAGGGAGTGTGTTGGAGTGAGTGTGTAGGGAGTCTGTAATAGTCAGTGTGTAGGCAGTGTGTTGGAGTGAGTGTGTAGGGAGCATGTTAAAGTGAGTGTGTAGGGAGTCTGTTGGAGTGAGTGTGTAGAGAGTGTGTAGGGAGTGTGTTACAGTGAGTGTGTAGGGAGTGTGTTGGAATGAGTGTGTGTATGGAGTCTTGTAGAGTGAGAGTGTAGGGAGTGTGTTGGAATAAGTGTGTAGGGAGTGTGTTGGAGTGAGAGTGTAGGGAGTGTGTTAGAGTGAGTGTGTAGGGAGTCTGTTAGAGTGAGAGAGTAGGGAGTGTGTTAGAGTGAGTGTGTAGGGAGTGTGTTAGAGTGAGTGTGTAGGGAGTGTGTTGGAGTGAGTGTGTAGGGAGTCTGTAATAGTCAGTGTGTAGGCAGTATGTTGGAGTGAGTGTGTAGGGAGTATGTTAGAGTGAGTGTGTAGGGAGTCTGTTGCAGTGAGTGTGTAGCGAGTATGTAGGGAGTGTGTTAGAGTGAGTCTGTAGGGAGTGTGTTGGAGTGAGTGTGTAGGCAGTCTGTAATAGTCAGTGTGCAGGGAGTGTTTTGGAGTGAGTGTGTAGGGAGTGTGTTAGAGAGAGTATGTAGGGAGTGTGTAGGGATTGTGTTAGAGTGCGTGTGTAGGGAGTGTGTTGGAGTGAATGTGTAGGGAGTCTGTAATTGTCAGTGTGTAGGGAGTGTGTTGGAGTGACAGTGTGTAGGGAGTGTGTTGGAGTGAGTGTGTAGGGAGTCTCTAATAGTCAGTGTGTAGGGAGTGTGTTAGAGTGAGTGTGTAGGGAGTGTGTTGGAATGAGTGTGTAGGGAGTGTGTTAGAGTGAGTGTGTAGGGAGTTTGTTGGAGTGACAGTGTGTAGGGAGTGTGTTAGAGTGATTGTGTAGGGAGTGTGTTGGAGTGACAGTGTGTAGGGAGTGTGTTTGAGTGACAGTGTTATGGAATTTGTAATAGACAGTGTGTAGGGAGTGTGTTGGAGGGAGTGTGTAGGGAGTGTGTTAGAGTGAGTGTGTAGCGAGTGTGTTAGAGGGAGTGTGTTGGAGTGAAAGTGTGTAGGGAGTGTTTTAGAGTGAGTGTGTAGGGATTGTGTTAGAGTGAGTGTATAGGGAGTGTGTTAGAGTTACAGCATTTAAGGAGTGTGTGTTTAGGGATTGAGTTGGAGTGAGTGTATAGGGAGTGTGCGAGAGTGAGAGTGTGCAGTGAGTGTGTAAGAGTGACAATATGTAGGGAGTCGGTTAGAGTGAGTGTGTAGGGAGTGAATCAGAGTGATTGTGCAGGGTGTTTGCTGGAGTGACAATATGTAGGGAGTGTGTTACAGTGAGTGCATAGGGAACATATTAGACTGAGTGTGTAGGGAGTGTTTTAGAGTGATAGTGTAGGGAGTGTGTTAGATTGACAGTGTGTAGTGAGTGTGTTATAGTGATAGCGTGCAGAGTATGGGTTACAGTGAGCATGTATTAGAATGTCAATGTGTACAGAGACTGCTAGAGTGACAGTCTGTAGGGAGTGTGTTAGAGTAACAGTGTGTAGGGAGTCTGTTATAGTCAGTGTGTAGGGACTGTGTTAGAATGACAGCCTTTAGGGATTGGGTTAGAGTGATCATGTAGGGAGTGTGTTAGAGTGAGAGTGTGTAGTGAGTGTGTAAGAGTGACAATATGTAGGGAGTCGGTTAGAGTGAGTGTGTAGGGAGTGTATTAGAGTGATTGCACAGAGTGTTTGCTGGAGTGAAAATATGTAGGGAGTGTGTTACAGTGAGTGCACAGGGAACGTGTTAGACTGAGTGCGCAGGGAGTGTTTTAGAGTAAGTGTGTAGGGAGTGTGTTGGTGAGTGTTTAGGGATTGTGTGAGAGTGACATTGTGTAGACAGTGTGTTAGTGCAGGGAGTGATAATGTAAGGAGTGTGTTAGATTGACAGCGTTTAGGGGATGGGTTAGACTGAGCATGTAGGGAGTGTGCTAGAGTAAGAGTGTGTAGGGAGTCTTGTAGAGTGAGAGTGTACGGAGTGTGTTGGAGTGAGTGTAGGGAGTGTGTTGGAGTGAGTGTGTAGAGAGTGTGTTAGAGTGAGTGTGTAGGGAGTGCGTTAGAGTGAGAGTGTAGGGAGTGTGTTGGAGTGAGTGTGTAGGGAGTGTGTTGGAGTGAGTGTGTAGGGAGTGCGTTAGAGTGAGAGTGTAGGGAGTGTGTTGGAGTGAGTGTGTAGGGAGTGTGTTGGAGTGAGTGTGTAGGGAGTCTGTAATAGTCAGTGTGTAGGCAGTGTGTTGGAGTGAGTGTGTAGGGAGCATGTTAAAGTGAGTGTGTAGGGAGTCTGTTGGAGTGAGTGTGTAGAGAGTGTGTAGGGAGTGTGTTACAGTGAGTGTGTAGGGAGTGTGTTGGAGTGAGTGTGTGTATGGAGTCTTGTAGAGTGAGAGTGTAGGGAGTGTGTTGGAATAAGTGTGTAGGGAGTGTGTTGGAGTGAGAGTGTAGGGAGTGTGTTAGAGTGAGTGTGCAGGGAGTGTGTTAGAGTGAGTGTGTAGGGAGTGTGTTGGAGTGAGTGTGTAGGGAGTGCGTTAGAGTGAGAGTGTAGGGAGTGTGTTGGAGTGAGTGTGTAGGGAGTGTGTTGGAGTGAGTGTGTAGGGAGTCTGTAATAGTCAGTGTGTAGGCAGTGTGTTGGAGTGAGTGTGTAGGGAGCATGTTAAAGTGAGTGTGTAGGGAGTCTGTTGGAGTGAGTGTGTAGAGAGTGTGTAGGGAGTGTGTTACAGTGAGTGTGTAGGGAGTGTGTTGGAGTGAGTGTGTGTATGGAGTCTTGTAGAGTGAGAGTGTAGGGAGTGTGTTGGAATAAGTGTGTAGGGAGTGTGTTGGAGTGAGAGTGTAGGGAGTGTGTTAGAGTGAGTGTGCAGGGAGTGTGTTAGAGTGAGTGTGTAGGGAGTGTGTTGGAGTGAGTGTGTAGGGAGTCTGTAATAGTCAGTGTGTAGGCAGTATGTTGGAGTGAGTGTGTAGGGAGTATGTTAGAGTGAGTGTGTAGGGAGTCTGTTGCAGTGAGTGTGTAGCGAGTATGTAGGGAGTGTGTTAGAGTGAGTGTGTAGGCAGTCTGTAATAGTCAGTGTGTAGGGAGTGTGTTGGAATGAGTGTGTAGGGAGTGTGTTAGAGTGATTTTGTAGGGAGTGTGTTGGAGTGACAGTGTGTAGGGATTGTGTTAGAGTGAGTGTGTAGGGAGTGTGTTGGAGTGACAGTGTGTAGGGAGTGTGTTTGAGTGACAGTGTTAGGGAATTTGTAATAGACAGTGTAAAGGGAGTGTGTGGGAGTGAGTTTGTAGGGAGTGTGTTAGAGTGACAGTGTGTAGGGAGTTTGTTAGAGTGACAGTGTTAGGGAGTCTGTAATAGTCAGTGTGTAGGGAGTGTGTTAGAGTGAGTGTGTAGGGAGTGTGTTAGAGTGAGTGTGTAGGGAGTGTGTTGGAGTGACAGTGTGTAGGGAGTGTGTTATAGGGAGTGTGTTAGAGTGAGTGTGTAGGGAGTGTGTTAGAGGGTGTGTGTTAGAATGACAGTGTGTAGGGAGTGTGTTAGAGTGACAGTGTTAGGGAGTCTGTAATAGTCAGTGTGTAGGGAGTGTGTTAGAGTGAGTGTGTAGCGAGTGTGTTAGAGTGAGTGTGCAGGGAGTGTGTTAGAGTCAGCATGTAGGGAGTGTGTTATAGGGAGTGTGTTAGAGTGAGTGTGTAGGGAGTGTGTTAGAGGGAGTGTGTTAGAGTGACAGTGTGTAGGGAGTGCGTTAGAGTGACAGTGTTAGGGAGACTGTAATAGTCAATGTGTAGGGAGTGTGTTAGAGTGAGTGTGTAGCGAGTGTGTTAGAGGGAGTGTGTTGGAGTGACAGTGTGTAGGGAGTGTTTTAGAGTGAGTGTGTAGGGATTGTGTTAGAGTGAGTGTGTAGGGAGTGTGTTAGAGTGAGCGTGTAGGGATTGTATTGGAGTGACAGTGTGTAGGGAGTGTGTTAGAGTGAGAGTGTAGGGAGTGAGTTAGAGTGAGTGTGTAGGGAGTCTGTTAGAGTGATCATGTAGGGATTGTGTTTGAGTGAGTGTGTAGGGAGTGTGTTGGAGTGAATGTGTAGGGAGTCTGTATTAGTCAGAGTGTAGGGAGTGTCTTGGAGTGACAGTATGTAGGGAGTGTGTTGGAGTGAGAGTGTAGGGAGTCTAATAGTGAGTGTATAGGGAGTGTGTTGGAGTGAGTGTGTAGGGAGTCTCTAATAGTCAGTGTGTTGGGAGTGTGTTAGAGTGAGTGTGTAGGGAGTGTGTTGGAATGAGTGTGTAGGGAGTGTGTTAGAGTGAGTGTGTAGGGAGTGTGTTGGAGTGACAGTGTGTAGGGAGTGTGTTAGAGTGAGTGTGTAGGGAGTGTGTTGGAGTGACAGTGTGTAGGGAGTATGTTAGAGTGACAGTGTTAGGGAGACTGTAATAGTCAGTGTTTAGGGAGTGTGTTAGAGTGAGTGTGTAGGGAGTTTGTTAGAGTGAGTGTGTAGGGAGTGTGTTAGAGTGAGCGTGTAGGGAGTGTGTTGGAGTGATATTGTGTAGGGAGTGTGTTATAGGGAGTGTGTGGGAGTGAGTGTGTAGGGAGTGTGTTAGAGGGAGTGTGTTAGAGTGACAGTCTGTAGGGAGTTTGTTAGAGTGACCGTGTTAGGGAGTCTGTAATAGTCAGTGTGTAGGGAGTGTGTTAGAGTGAGTGTGTAGGGAGTGTGTTAGAGTGAGTGTGTAGGGAGTGTGTTGGAGTGACAGTGTTAGGGAGTCTATAATAGTCAGTGTGTAGGGATTGTGTTAGAGTGAGTTTGTAGCGAGTGTGTTAGAGTGAGTGTGCAGGGAGTGTGTTAGAGTGAGCATGTAGGGAGTGTTTTATAGGGAGTGTGTTAGAGTGAGTTTGTAGGGAGTGTGTTAGAGGGAGTGTGTTAGAGTGACAGTGTGTGGGGAGTGCGTTAGAGTGACAGTGTTAGGGAGACTGTAATAGTCAATGTGTAGGGAGTGTGTTAGAGTGAGTGTGTAGCGAGTGTGTTAGAGGGAGTGTGTTGGAGTGACAGTGTGTAGGGAGTGTTTTAGAGTGAGTGTGTAGGGATTGTGTTAGAGTGAGTGTGTAGGGAGTGTGTTAGAGTGAGCGTGTAGGGATTGTGTTGGAGTGACAGTGTGTAGGGAGTGTGTTAGAGTGAGAGTGTAGGGAATGAGTTAGAGTGAGTGTGTAGGGAGTCTCTTAGAGTGATCATGTAGGGATTGTGTTAGAGTGAGTGTGTAGGGAGTGTGTTGGAGTGAATGTGTAGGGAGTCTGTATTAGTCAGTGTGTAGGGAGTGTGTTGGAGTGACAGTATGTAGGGAGTGTGTTGGAGTGAGTGTGTAGGGAGTCTCTAATAGTGAGTGTATAGGGAGTGTGTTGGAGTGAGTGTGTAGGGAGTCTCTAATAGTCAGTGTGTAAGGAGTGTGTTAGAGTGCGTGTGTAGGGAGTGTGTTGGAATGAGTGTGTAGGGAGTGTGTTGGAGTGACAGTGTGTAGGGAGTGTGTTAGAGTGAGTGTTTAGGGAGTGTGTTGGAGTGACAATGTGTAGGGAGTATGTTAGAGTGACAGTGTTAGGGAGACTGTAATAGTCAGTGTGTAGGGAGAGTGTTAGAGTGAGTGTGTAGCGAGTGTGTTAGAGGGAGTGTGTTGGAGTGACAGTGTGTAGGGAGTGTTTTAGAGTGAGTGTGTAGGGAGTGTGTTAGAGGGAGTGTGTTAGAGTGACAGGGTGTAGGGTGTTTGTTAGAGTGACAGTGTTAGGGAGTCTGTAATAGTCAGTGTGTAGGGAGTGTGTTAGAGTGAGTCTGTAGGGAGTGTGTTAGAGTGAGTGTGTAGGGAGTGTGTTGGAGTGACAGTGTGTAGGGCGTGTGTTATAGGGTGTGTGTTAGAGTGAGTGTGTAGCGAATGTGTTAGAGGGTGTGTGTTAGAGTGACAGTGTGTAGGGAGTGTGTTAGAGTGACAGTGTTAGGGAGTCTGTAATAGTCAGTGTATAGGGAGTGTGTTAGAGTGAGTGTGTAGGGAGTGTGTTAGAGTGAGCATGTAGGGAGTGTGTTAGAGTGACAGTGTGTAGGGAGACTGTTAGAGTGACAGTGTTAGGGAGTCTGTAACAGTCCGTGTGTAGGGAGTGTGCTAGAGTGATTGTGTAGGGAGTGTGTTAGAGGGAGTGTGTTAGAGTGACACTGTTTGGGGAGTGTGTTAGATTGAGTGTGTATGGAGTGTGTTAGAGTGAGTGTGTAGGGAGTGTGTTAGAGTGAGTGTGTTAGAGTGACAGTGTGTAGGGAGTGTGTTAGAGTGAGTGTGAAGTGGGGGGTGTTAGAGTGAGTGTGTAGGGAGTGTGTTGGAGTAACAGTGTGTAGGGAGTGTGTTATAGGGAGTGTGTTAGAGTGAGTGTGTAGGGAGTGTGTTAGAGGGTGTGTGTTAGAGTGACAGTGTGTAGGGAGTGTGTTAGAGTGACAGTGTTAGGGAGTCTGTAATAGTCAGTGTGTAGGGAGTGTGTTAGAGTGACAGTGTTAGGGAGTCTGTAATAGTCAGTGTGTAGGGAGTGTTTTGGAGTGAGTGTGTAGGGAGTGTGTTGGAGTGACAGTGTTAGGGAGTCTGTAATAGTCAGTGTGTAGGGAGTGTTTTGGAGTGAGTGTGTAGGGAGTGTGTTGGAGTGACAGTGTGTAGGGAGTGTGTTAGAGTGAGTGTGTAGGGAGTGTGTTGGAGTGAATGTGTAGGGAGTCTGTAACAGTCAGTGTGTAGGCAATGTGTTGGAGTGAGTGTGTAGGGAGTGTGTTAGAGGGATTGTGTTAGAGTGACAGTGTGTAGGGTGTGTGTTAGAGTGACAGTGTTAGGGAGTCTGTAATAGTCAGTGTGTAGGGAGTGTTTTGGAGTGAGTGTGTAGGGAGTGTGTTGGAGTGACAGTGCGTAGGGAGTGTGTTAGAGTGAGTGTGTAGGGAGTGTGTTGGAGTGAATGTGTAGGGAGTCTGTAACAGTCAGTGTGTAGGCAGTGTGTTGGAGTGAGTGTGTAGGGAGTATTTTGGAATGAGTGTGTAGGGAGTGTGTTGGAGTGAATGTGTAGGGAGTCTCTAATAGTCAGTGTGTAAGGAGTGTGTTGGAGTGAGTGTGTAGGGAGTATGTTAGAGTGAGTGTGTAGGGAGTCTGTTGGAGTGAGTGTGTAGGGATTGTGTAGGGGGTGTGATAGAGTGAGTGTGTAGGGAGTGTGTTGGAGTGAGTGTGTAGGGAGTCTGTAATAGTCAGTGTGTGGGGAGTGTGTTGGAGTGACGGTGTGTCGGAAGTGTGTTGGGATGTGTGTGTAGGGAGTCTGTAATAATAAGTGTGTAGGGAGTGTGTAAGAGTGAGTGTGTAGGGAATGTGTTGGAGTGAGTGTGTAGGGAGTCGGTAATACTCAGTGTGTAGGGCGTGTGTTGGAGTGAGTGTGCAGGGAGTATGTAGGGAGTGTGTTAGAGTGAGTGTGTAGGGAGTGTGTTGGAGTGACAGTGTGTAGGGAGTGTGTTATAGGGTGTGTGTTAGAGTGAGTGTGTAGCGAATGTGTTAGAGGGTGTGTGTTAGAGTGACAGTGTGTAGGGAGTGTGTTAGAGTGACAGTGTTAGGGAGTCTGTAATAGTCAGTGTATAGGGAGTGTGTTAGAGTGAGTGTGTAGGGTGTGTGTTAGATTGAGCATGTAGGGAGTGTGTTAGAGTGACAGTGTTAGGGGGTCTGTAACAGTCAGTGTTTAGGGAGTGTGTTAGAGTGATTGTGTAGTGAGCGTGTTAGAGTGAGCATGTAGGGAGTGTGTTAGAGTGACAGTGTGTAGGGAGAGTGTTAGAGTGACAGTGTTAGGGAGTCTGTAACAGTCCGTGTGTAGGGAGTGTGCTAGAGTGATTGTGTAGGGAGTGTATTAGAGGGAGTGTGTTAGAGTGACACTGTGTGGGGAGTGTGTTAGAGTGAGTGTGTAGGGAGTGTGTTAGATTGAGTGTGTAGGAGTGTGTTAGAGTGAGCGTGTAGGGATTGTGTTGGAGTGACATTTTGTAGGGAGTTTGTTATAGGGCGTGTGTTAGCGTGAGTGTGTAGGGAGTGTGTTAGAGTGAGTGTGTTAGAGTGACAGTGTGTAGGGAGTGTGTTAGAGTGAGTGTGAAGTGGGGGGTGTTAGAGTGAGTGTGTAGGGAGTGTGTTGGAGTAACAGTGTGTAGGGAGTGTGTTATAGGGAGTGTGTTAGAGTGAGTGTGTAGGGAGTGTGTTAGAGGGTGTGTGTTAGAGTGACAGTGTGTAGGGAGTGTGTTAGAGTGACAGTGTTAGGGAGTCTGTAATAGTCAGTGTGTAGGGAGTGTTTTGGAGTGAGTGTGTAGGGAGTGTGTTGGAGTGACAGTGTGTAGGGAGTGTGTTAGAGTGAGTGTGTAGGGAGTGTGTTGGAGTGAATGTGTAGGGAGTCTGTAACAGTCAGTGTGTAGGCAGTGTGTTGGAGTGAGTGTGTAGGGAGTATTTTGGAATGAGTGTGTAGGGAGTGTGTTGGAGTGAATGTGTAGGGAGTCTGTAATAGTCAGTATGTAGGGAGTGTGTTGGAGTGAGTGTGTAGGGAGTCTCTAATAGTCAGTGTGTAAGGAGTGTGTTGGAGTGAGTGTGTAGGGAGTATGTTAGAGTGAGTGTGTAGTGAGTCTGTTGGAGTGAGTGTGTAGGGATTGTGTAGGGGGTGTGATAGAGTGAGTGTGTAGGGAGTGTGTTGGAGTGAGTGTGTAGGGAGTCTGTAATAGTCAGTGTGTGGGGAGTGTGTTGGAGTGAATGTGTAGGGAGTCTGTAATAGTCAGTATGTAGGGAGTGTGTTGGAGTGAGTGTGTAGGGAGTCTCTAATAGTCAGTGTGTAAGGAGTGTGTTGGAGTGAGTGTGTAGGGAGTATGTTAGAGTGAGTGTGTAGTGAGTCTGTTGGAGTGAGTGTGTAGGGATTGTGTAGGGGGTGTGATAGAGTGAGTGTGTAGGGAGTGTGTTGGAGTGAGTGTGTAGGGAGTCTGTAATAGTCAGTGTGTGGGGAGTGTGTTGGAGTGACGGTGTGTCGGAAGTGTGTTGGGATGTGTGTGTAGGGAGTCTGTAATAATAAGTGTGTAGGGAGTGTGTAAGAGTGAGTGTGTAGGGAATGTGTTGGAGTGAGTGTGTAGGGAGTCGGTAATACTCAGTGTGTAGGGCGTGTGTTGGAGTGAGTGTGCAGGGAGTATGTAGGGAGTGTGTTAGAGTGAGTGTGTAGGGAGTGTGTTGGAGTGACAGTGTGTAGGGAGTGTGTTATAGGGTGTGTGTTAGAGTGAGTGTGTAGCGAATGTGTTAGAGGGTGTGTGTTAGAGTGACAGTGTGTAGGGAGTGTGTTAGAGTGACAGTGTTAGGGAGTCTGTAATAGTCAGTGTATAGGGAGTGTGTTAGAGTGAGTGTGTAGGGTGTGTGTTAGATTGAGCATGTAGGGAGTGTGTTAGAGTGACAGTGTTAGGGGGTCTGTAACAGTCAGTGTTTAGGGAGTGTGTTAGAGTGATTGTGTAGTGAGCGTGTTAGAGTGAGCATGTAGGGAGTGTGTTAGAGTGACAGTGTGTAGGGAGAGTGTTAGAGTGACAGTGTTAGGGAGTCTGTAACAGTCCGTGTGTAGGGAGTGTGCTAGAGTGATTGTGTAGGGAGTGTATTAGAGGGAGTGTGTTAGAGTGACACTGTGTGGGGAGTGTGTTAGAGTGAGTGTGTAGGGAGTGTGTTAGATTGAGTGTGTAGGAGTGTGTTAGAGTGAGCGTGTAGGGATTGTGTTGGAGTGACATTTTGTAGGGAGTTTGTTATAGGGCGTGTGTTAGCGTGAGTGTGTAGGGAGTGTGTTAGAGTGAGTGTGTTAGAGTGACAGTGTGTAGGGAGTGTGTTAGAGTGAGTGTGAAGTGGGGGGTGTTAGAGTGAGTGTGTAGGGAGTGTGTTGGAGTAACAGTGTGTAGGGAGTGTGTTATAGGGAGTGTGTTAGAGTGAGTGTGTAGGGAGTGTGTTAGAGGGTGTGTGTTAGAGTGACAGTGTGTAGGGAGTGTGTTAGAGTGACAGTGTTAGGGAGTCTGTAATAGTCAGTGTGTAGGGAGTGTTTTGGAGTGAGTGTGTAGGGAGTGTGTTGGAGTGACAGTGTGTAGGGAGTGTGTTAGAGTGAGTGTGTAGGGAGTGTGTTGGAGTGAATGTGTAGGGAGTCTGTAACAGTCAGTGTGTAGGCAGTGTGTTGGAGTGAGTGTGCAGGGAGTATGTTGGAGTGAGTGTGTAGGGAGTGTGTTGGAGTGAATGTGTAGGGAGTCTGTAATAGTCAGTATGTAGGGAGTGTGTTGGAGTGAGTGTGTAGGGAGTCTCTAATAGTCAGTGTGTAAGGAGTGTGTTGGAGTGAGTGTGTAGGGAGTATGTTAGAGTGAGTGTGTAGTGAGTCTGTTGGAGTGAGTGTGTAGGGATTGTGTAGGGGGTGTGATAGAGTGAGTGTGTAGGGAGTGTGTTGGAGTGAGTGTGTAGGGAGTCTGTAATAGTCAGTGTGTGGGGAGTGTGTTGGAGTGACAGTGTGTAGGAAGTGTGTTGGGATGTGTGTGTAGGGAGTCTGTAATAATAAGTGTGTAGGGAGTGTGTAAGAGTGAGTGTGTAGGGAGTGTGTTGGAGTGAGTGTGTAGGGAGTCGGTAATACTCAGTGTGTAGGGCGTGTGTTGGAGTGAGTGTGCAGGGAGTATGTAGGGAGTGTGTTAGAGTGAGTGTGTAGGGAGTGTGTTAGAGTGAGTGTGTAGGGAGTGTGTTAGAGTGAGTGTGTAGGGAGTGTGTTAGAGTGAGTGTGTAGGGAGTGTGTTAGAGTGACCGTGTTAGGGTGTCTGTAATAGTCAGTGTGTAGGGAGTGTGTTAGAGTGAGTGTGTAGGGAGTGTGGTAGAGTGAGTGTGTAGGGAGTGTGTTAGAGTGAGCATGTAGGGAGTGTGTTATAGGGAGTGTGTTAGAGTGAGTGTGTTAGAGGGAGTGTGTTAGAGTGACAGTGTGTAGGGATTGTGTTAGAGTGACAGTGTTAGGGAGACTGTAATAGTCAGTGTGTAGGGAGTGTGTTAGATTGAGTGTGTAGCGAGTGTGTTAGAGGGAGTGTGTTGGACTGACAGTGTCTAGGGAGTGTTTTAGAGTGAGTGTTTAGGGAGTGTGTTAGAGTGAGTGTGTAGGCAGTGTGTTAGAGTGAGAATGTAGGGAGTGTGTTGGAGTGACAGTGTGTAGGGAGTGTGTTAGAGTGAGTGTGTAGGGTGTGTGTTAGAGGGAGTGTGTTAGAGTGACAGTGTGTAGGGTGTTTGTTAGAGTGACAGTGTTAGGGAGTCTGTAATAGTCAGTGTGTAGGGAGTGTGTTAGAGTGAGTGTGTAGGCAGTGTGTTAGAGTGAGTGTGTAGCGAGTGTGTTGGAGTGACAGTGTGTAGTGAGTGTTTTATAGGGAGTGTGTTAGAGTGAGTGTGTAGTGTGTGTGTTAGAGGGTGTGTGTTAGAGTGACAGTGTGTAGGGAGTGTGTTAGAGTGACAGTGCTAGGGAGTCTGTAATAGTCAATGTATAGGGAGTGTGTTAGAGTGAGTGTTTAGAGAGTGTGTTAGAGTGAGCGTGTAGGGAGTGTGTTAGGGAGTGTGCAGGGAGTGTGTTAGAGTGATTGTGTAGGGAGTATGTAGGGAGTGTGTTAGAGTGACTGTGTAGGGCGTGTGTTAGAGTGAGTGTGTAGGGCGTGTGTTGGAGTGAGTGTGTAGGGAGTATGTAGGGAGTGTGTTAGAGTGAGTGTGTAGGGCGTGTGTTAGAGTGAGTGTGTAGGGAGTGTGTTAGAGTGAGCGTGTAGGGAGTGTGTTGGAGTGACAGTGTGTAGGGAATGTGTTATAGGGAGTGTGTTAGAGTGAGTGTGTAGGGAATGTGTTAGAGTGAGTGTGTTAGAGTGACAGTGTGTAGGGAGTGTATTAGAGTGAGTGTGTAGGGAGTGTGTTAGAGTGAGTGTGTAGGGTGTGTGTTAGAGTGAGCATGTAGGGAGTGTGTTACAGGGAGTGTGTTAGAGTGAGTGTGTAGGGATTGTGTTAGATGGAGTGTGTTAGAGTGACAGTGTGTAGGGAGTGTGTTAGAGTGAGTGTGTAGGGAGTGTGTTAGAGTGAGTGTGTAGGGATTGTGTTAGAGTGAGCATGTAGGGAGTGTGTTACAGGGAGTGTGTTAGAGTGAGTGTGTAGGGAGTGTGTTAGATGGAGTGTGTTAGAGTGACAGTGTATAGGGAGTGTGTTAGAGTGAGTGTTAGGGAGACTGTAATAGTCAGTGTCTTGGGAGTGTGTTAGAGTGAGTGTGTAGCGAGTGTGTTAGACGGAGTGTGTTGGAGTGACAGTATGTAGGGATTGTGTTGGGGTGTGTGTGTAGGGAGTCTGTAAGAATCAGTGTTAGGGAGTGTGTTGGAGTGAGTGTGTAGTGAGTCTGTAATACTCAGTGTGTAGGGAGTTTGTTGGAGTGAGTGTGTAGGGACTGCATAGGGAGTATGTTAGAGTGAGTGTGTAGGGAGTGTGTTAGAGTTAGTGTGTAGGGAGTCTGTTAGAGTGAGAGTGTAGGTAGTGTGTTGGAGTGTGTGTGCAGGGAGTGTGTAATAGTCAGTGTGTAGGCAGTGTGTTGGAGTGAGTGTGTAGGGAGTATGTTGGAGTGAGTGTGTAGGGAGTGTGTTGGAGTGAATGTGTAGGGAGTCTGTAATAGTCAGTATGTAGGGAGTGTGTTGGAGTGACAGTGTGTAGGTAGTGTGTTGGAGTGAGTGTGTAGGGAGTATGTTAGAGTGAGTGTGTAGGGAGTCTGTTGGCGTGAGTGTGTAGGGAGTGTGTAGGGGGTGTGATAGAGTGAGTGTGTAGGGAGTGTGTTGGAGTGAGTGTGTAGGGAGTCTGTAATAGTCAGTGTGTGGGGTGTGTGTTGGAGTGACAGTGTGTAGGGAGTGTGTTGGGGTGTGTGTTCGGGAGTCTTTAATAATGTGTGTAGGGAGTGTGTAAGAGTGAGTGTGTAGGGAGTGTGTTGGAGTGAGTGTGTAGGGTGTCGGTAATACTCAGTGTGTAGGGCGTGTGTTGGAGTGAGTGTGTAGGGAGTATGTAGGGAGTGTGTTAGAGTGAGTGTGTAGGGCGTGTGTTAGAGTGAGTGTGTAGGGAGTGTGTTAGAGTTAGTGTGTAGGGAGTCTGTTAGAGTGAGAGTGTAGGTAGTGTGTTGGAGTGTGTGTGCAGGGAGTGTGTAATAGTCAGTGTGTAGGCAGTGTGTTGGAGTGAGTGTGTAGGGAGTATGTTGGAGTGAGTGTGTAGGGAGTCTGTAATAGTCAGTATGTAGGGAGTGTGTTGGAGTGACAGTGTGTAGGTAGTGTGTTGGAGTGAGTGTGTAGGGAGTATGTTAGAGTGAGTGTGTAGGGAGTCTGTTGGCGTGAGTGTGTAGGGTGTGTGTAGGGGGTGTGATAGAGTGAGTGTGTAGGGAGTGTGTTGGAGTGAGTGTGTAGGGAGTCTATAATAGTCAGTGTGTGGGGTGTGTGTTGGAGTGACAGTGTGTAGGGAGTGTGTTAGAGTGAGTGTGTAGGGTGTGTGTTAGAGGGAGTGTGTTAGAGTGACAGTGTGTAGGGTGTTTGTTAGAGTGACAGTGTTAGGGAGTCTGTAATAGTCAGTGTGTAGGGAGTGTGTTAGAGTGAGTGTGTAGGCAGTGTGTTAGAGTGAGTGTGTAGCGAGTGTGTTGGAGTGACAGTGTGTAGTGAGTGTTTTATAGGGAGTGTGTTAGAGTGAGTGTGTAGTGTGTGTGTTAGAGGGTGTGTGTTAGAGTGACAGTGTGTAGGGAGTGTGTTAGAGTGACAGTGTTAGGGAGTCTGTAATAGTCAGTGTATAGGGAGTGTGTTAGAGTGAGTGTTTAGAGAGTGTGTTAGAGTGAGCGTGTAGGGATTGTGTTAGGGAGAGTGTGCAGGGAGTGTGTTAGAGTGACAGTGTTAGGGAGTCTGTAACAGTCTGTGTGTAGGGAGTGTGTTAGAGTGAGTGTGTAGGGAGTGTGTTAGAGGGTGTGTGTTAGAGTGACAGTGTTAGGGTGTCTGTAATTGTCAGTGTGTAGGGAGTGTGTTAGAGTGAGTGTGTAGGGAGTGTGGTAGAGCGAGTGTGTAGGGAGTGTGTTAGAGTGAGCATGTAGGGAGTGTGTTATAGGGAGTGTGTTAGAGTGAGTGTGTTAGAGGGAGTGTGTTAGAGTGACAGTGTGTAGGGATTGTGTTAGAGTGACAGTGTTAGGGAGACTGTAATAGTCAGTGTGTAGGGAGTGTGTTAGATTGAGTGTGTAGCGAGTGTGTTAGAGGGAGTGTGTTGGACTGACAGTGTGTAGGGAGTGTGTTAGAGTGAGTGTGTAGAGAGTGTGTTAGAGTGAGTGTGTAGGCAGTGTGTTAGAGTGAGCGTGTAGGGAGTGTGTTGGAGTGACAGTGTGTAGGGAGTGTGTTAGAGTGAGTGTGTAGGGTGTGTGTTAGAGGGAGTGTGTTAGAGTGACAGTGTGTAGGGTGTTTGTTAGAGTGACAGTGTTAGGGAGTCTGTAATAGTCAGTGTGTAGGGAATGTGTTAGAGTGAGTGTGTAGGCAGTGTGTTAGAGTGAATGTGTAGGGAGTGTGTTGGAGTGACAGTGTGTAGTGAGTGTTTTATAGGGAGTGTGTTAGAGTGAGTGTGTAGTGTGTGTGTTAGAGGTTGTGTGTTAGAGTGACAGTGTGTAGGGAGTGTGTTAGAGTGACAGTGTTAGGGAGTCTGTAATAGTCAGTGTATAGGGAGTGTGTTAGAGTGAGTGTTTAGAGAGTGTGTTAGAGTGAGCGTGTAGGGATTGTGTTAGGGAGAGTGTGCAGGGAGTGTGTTAGAGTGACAGTGTTAGGGAGTCTGTAACAGTCCGTGTGTAGGGAGTGTGCTAGAGTGAGTGTGTAGGGAGTGTGTTGGAGTAACAGTGTGTAGGGAGTTTGTTATAGGGAGTGTGTTAGAGTGAGTGTGTAGGGAGTGTGTTAGAGGGTGTGTGTTAGAGTGACAGTGTGTAGGGAGTGTGTTAGAGTGACAGTGTTAGGGAGTCTGTAATAGTCAGTGTGTATGGAGTGTTTTGGAGTGAGTGTGTAGGGAGTGTGTTGGAGTGACAGTGTGTAGGGAGTGTGTTAGAGTGAGTGTGTAGGGAGAGTGTTGGAGTGAATGTGTAGGGAGTCTGTAACAGTCAGTGTGTAGGCAATGTGTTGGAGTGAGTGTGTAGGGAGTATGTTGGAGTGAGTGTGTAGGGAGTGTGTTGGAGTGAATGTGTAGGGAGTCTGTAATAGTCCGTATTTAGGGAGTGTGTTGGAGTGAGTGTGTAGGGAGTCTCTAATAGTCAGTGTGTAAGGAGTGTGTTGGAGTGAGTGTGTAGGGAGTATGTTAGAGTGAGTGTGTAGGGAGTCTGTTGGAGTGAGTGTGTAGGGATTGTGTAGGGGGTGTGATAGAGTGAGTGTGTAGGGAGTGTGTTGGAGTGAGTGTGTAGGGAGTCTGTAATAGTCAGTGTGTGGGGAGTGTGTTGGAGTGACAGTGTGTAGGAATTGTGTTGGGATGTGTGTGTAGGGAGTCTCTAATAATAAGTGTGTAGGGAGTGTTTCAGAGTGAGTGTGTAGGGAGTGTGTTGGAGTGAGTGTGTAGGGAGTCAGTAATACTCAGTGTGTAGGGCGTGTGTTGGAGTGAGTGTGCAGGGAGTATGTAGGGAGTGTGTTAGAGTGAGTGTGTAGGGAGTGTGTTAGAGTGAGTGTGTAGGGAGTGTGTTAGAGTGAGTGTGTAGGGAGTGTGTTAGAGTGAGTGTGTAGGGAGTGTGTTAGAGTGACCGTGTTAGGGTGTCTGTAATAGTCAGTGTGTAGGGAGTGTGTTAGAGTGAGTGTGTAGGGAGTGTGTTAGAGTGAGTGTGTAGGCAGTGTGTTAGAGTGAATGTGTAGGGAGTGTGTTGGAGTGACAGTGTGTAGTGTTTTATAGGGAGTGTGTTAGAGTGAGTGTGTAGTGTGTGTGTTAGAGGGTGTGTGTTTGAGTGACAGTGTGTAGGGAGTATGTTAGAGTGACAGTGTTAGGGAGTCTGTAATAGTCAGTGTATAGGGAGTGTGTTAGAGTAAGTGTTTAGAGAGTGTGTTAGAGTGAGCGTGTAGGGAGTGTGTTAGGGAGAGTGTGTAGGGCATGTGTTAGAGTGAGTGTGTAGGGCGTGTGTTGGAGTGAGTGTGTTGGGAGTATGTAGGGAGTGTGTTAGAGTGATTGTGTAGGGAGTGTGTTAGAGTGAGCATGTAGGGAGTGTGTTAGAGTGACGGTGTGTAGGGAGAGTGTTAGAGTGACAGTGTTAGGGAGTCTGTAACAGTCCGTGTGTAGGGAGTGTGCTAGAGTGATTGTGTAGGGAGTGTGTTAGAGGGAGTGTGTTAGAGTGACACTGTGTGGGGAGTGTGTTAGAGTGAGTGTGTAGGGAGTGTGTTAGATTGATTGTGTAGGGAGTGTGTTAGAGTGAGCGTGTAGGGAGTGTGTTGGAGTGACATTTTGTAGGGAGTTTGTTATAGGGCGTGTGTTAGAGTGAGTGTGTAGGGAGTGTGTTAGAGTGAGTGTGTTAGAGTGACAGTGTGTAGGGAGTGTGTTAGAGTGAGTGTGAAGTGGGGGGTGTTAGAGTGAGTGTGTAGGGAGTGTGTTGGAGTAACAGTGTGTAGGGAGTGTGTTATAGGAAGTGTGTTAGAGTGAGTGTGTAGGGAGTGTGTTAGAGGGTGTGTGTTAGAGTGACAGTGTGTAGGGAGTGTGTTAGAGTGACAGTGTTAGGGAGTCTGTAATAGTCAGTGTGTAGGGAGTGTTTTGGAGTGAGTGTGTAGGGAGTGTGTTGGAGTGACAGTGTTAGGGAGTCTGTAATAGTCAGTGTGTAGGGAGTGTTTTGGAGTCAGTGTGTAGGGAGTGTGTTGGAGTGACAATGTGTAGGGAGTGTGTTAGAGTGAGTGTGTAGGGAGTGTGTTGGAGTGAATGTGTAGGGAGTCTGTAACAGTCAGTGTGTAGGCAGTGTGTTGGAGTGAGTGTGTAGGGTGTATGTTGGAGTGAGTGTGTAGGGAGTATGTTAGAGTGAATGTGTAGGGAGTCTGTAATAGTCAGTATGTAGGGAGTGTGTTGGAGTGAGTGTGTAGGGAGTCTCTAATAGTCAGTGTGTAAGGAGTGTGTTGGAGTAAGTGTGTAGGGAGTATGTTAGAGTGAGTGTGTAGGGAGTCTGTTGGAGTGAGTGTGTAGGGATTGTGTAGGGGGTGTGATAGAGTGAGTGTGTAGGGAGTGTGTTGGAGTGAGTGTGTAGGGAGTCTGTAATAGTCAGTGTGTGGGGAGTGTGTTGGAGTGACAGTGTGTAGGAAGTGTGTTGGGAGGTGTGTGTAGGGAGTCTGTAATAATAAGTGTGTAGGGCGTGTGTTGGAGTGAGTGTGCAGGGAGTATGTAGGGAGTGTGTTAGAGTGAGTGTGTTAGAGGGAGTGTGTTAGAGTGAGTGTGTAGGGAGTGTGTTAGAGTGAGTGTGTAGGGAGTGTGTTAGAGTGAGCATGTAGGGAGTGTGTTATAGGGAGTGTGTTAGAGTGAGTGTGTTAGAGGGAGTGTGTTATAGTGACAGTGTGTAGGGATTTTTTAGAGTGACAGTGTTAGGGAGACTGTAATAGTCAGTGTGTAGGGAGTGTGTAAGATTGAGTGTGTAGCGAGTGTGTTAGAGGGAGTGTGTTGGACTGACAGTGTGTAGGGAGTGTTTTAGAGTGAGTGTGTAGGGAGTGTGTTAGAGTGAGTGTGTAGGCAGTGTGTTAGAGTGAGAATGTAGGGAGTGTGTTGGAGTGACAGTGTGTAGGGAGTGTGTTAGAGTAAGTGTGTAAGGTGTGTGTTAGAGGGAGTGTGTTAGAGTGACAGTGTGTAGGGTGTTTGTTAGAGTGACAGTGTTAGGGAGTCTGTAATAGTCAGTGTGTAGGGAGTGTGTTAGAGTGAGTGTGTAGGCAATGTGTTAGAGTGAGTGTGTAGCAAGTGTGTTGGAGTGACAGTGTGTAGTGAGTGTTTTATAGGGAGTGTGTTAGAGTGAGTGTGTAGTGTGTGTGTTAGAGGGTGTGAGTTAGAGTGACAGTGTGTAGGGAGTGTGTTAGAGTGACAGTGCAAGTGAGTCTGTAATAGTCAGTGTATAGGGAGTGTGTTAGAGTGAGTGTTTAGAGAGTGTGTTAGAGTGAGCGTGTAGGGAGTGTGTTAGGGAGAGTGTGCAGGGATTGTGTTAGAGTGATTGTGTAGGGAGTGTGTTAGAGTGAGTGTGTAGGGCGTGTGTTAGAGTGAGTGTGTAGGGCGTGTGTTGGAGTGAGTGTGTAGGGAGTATGTAGGGAGTGTGTTAGAGTGAGTGTGTAGGGCGTGTGTTAGAGTGAGTGTGTAGGGAGTGTGTTAGAGTGAGTGTGTTAGAGTGACAGTGTGTAGGGAGTGTATTAGAGTGAGTGTGTAGGGAGTGTGTTAGAGTGAGTGTGTAGGGAGTGTGTTAGAGTGAGCATGTAGGGAGTGTGTTACAGGGAGTGGGTTAGAGTGAGTGTGTAGGGACTGTGTTAGATGGAGTAAGTTAGAGTGACAGTGTGTAGGGAGTGTGTTAAAGTGAGTGTGTAGGGAGTGTGTTAGAGTGAGTGTGTAGGGTGTGTGTTAGAGTGAGCATGTAGGGAGTGTGTTACAGGGAGTGTGTTAGAGTGAGTGTGTAGGGAGTGTGTTAGATGGAGTGTGTTGGAGTGACAGTGTGTAGGGATTGTGTTGGGCTGTGTGTGTAGGGAGTCTGTAATAATCAGTGTTAGGGAGTGTGTTGGAGTGAGTGTGTAGTGAGTCTGTAATACTCAGTGTGTAGGGAGTTTGTTGGAGTGAGTGTGTAGGGACTGTATAGGGAGTATGTTAGAGTGAGTGTGTAGGGAGTGTGTTAGAGTGAGTGTGTAGGGAGTGTGTTAGAGTGAGAGTGTAGGTAGTGTTTTAGAGTGAGTGTGTAGGGAGTGTGTTAGAGTGAGTGTGTAGGCAGTGTGTTAGAGTGAGAATGTAGGGAGTGTGTTGGAGTGACAGTGTGTAGGGAGTGTGTTAGAGTAAGTGTGTAAGGTGTGTGTTAGAGGGAGTGTGTTAGAGTGACAGTGTGTAGGGTGTTTGTTAGAGTGACAGTGTTAGGGAGTCTGTAATAGTCAGTGTGTAGGGAGTGTGTTAGAGTGAGTGTGTAGGCAATGTGTTAGAGTGAGTGTGTAGCAAGTGTGTTGGAGTGACAGTGTGTAGGGATTGTGTTGGGCTGTGTGTGTAGGGAGTCTGTAATAATCAGTGTTAGGGAGTGTGTTGGAGTGAGTGTGTAGTGAGTCTGTAATACTCAGTGTGTAGGGAGTTTGTTGGAGTGAGTGTGTAGGGACTGTATAGGGAGTATGTTAGAGTGAGTGTGTAGGGAGTGTGTTAGAGTGAGTGTGTAGGGAGTGTGTTAGAGTGAGAGTGTAGGTAGTGTGTTGGAGTGTGTGTGCAGGGAGTGTGTAATAGTCAGTGTGTAGGCAGTGTGTTGGAGTGAGTGTGTAGGGAGTATGTTGGAGTGAGTGTGTAGGGAGTGTGTTGGAGTGAGTGTTTAGGGAGTCTCTAATAGTCAGTGTGTAAGGAGTGTGTTGGAGTGAGTGTGTAGGGAGTATGTTAGAGTGAGTGTGTAGGGAGTCTGTTGGCGTGAGTGTGTAGGGAGTGTGTAGGGGGTGTGATAGAGTGAGTGTGTAGGGAGTGTGTTGGGGTGAGTGTGTAGGGAGTCTGTAATAGTCAGTGTGTGGGGAGTGTGTTGGAGTGACAGTGTGTAGGGAGTGTGTTGGGGTGTGTGTTCGGGAGTCTGTAATAATAAATGTGTAGGGAGTGTGTAAGAGTGAGTGTGTAGGGAGTGTGTTGGAGTGAGTGTGTAGGGAGTCGGTAATACTCAGTGTGTAGGGCGTGTGTTGGAGTGAGTGTGTAGGGAGTATGTAGGGAGTGTGTTAGAGTGAGTGTGTAGGGAGTGTGTTAGAGTGAGTGTGTATGGAGTGTGTTAGAGTGAGTGTGTAGGGAGTGTGTTAGAGTGAGTGTGTAGGGAGTGTGTTAGAGGGTGTGTGTTAGAGTGACAGTGTTAGGGTGTCTGTAATAGTCAGTGTGTAGAGAGTGTGTTAGAGTGAGTGTGTAGGGAGTGTGGTAGAGTGAGTGTGTAGGGAGTGTGTTAGAGTGAGCATGTAGGGAGTGTGTTATAGGGAGTGTGTTAGAGTGAGTGTGTTAGAGGGAGTGTGTTAGAGTGACAGTGTGTAGGGATTGTGTTAGAGTGACAGTGTCAGGGAGACTGTAATAGTCAGTGTGTAGGGAGTGTGTTAGATTGAGTGTGTAGCGAGTGTGTTAGAGGGAGTGTGTTGGACTGACAGTGTGTAGGGAGTGTGTTAGAGTGAGTGTGTAGAGAGTGTGTTAGAGTGAGTGTGTAGGCAGTGTGTTAGAGTGAGCGTGTAGGGAGTGTGTTGGAGTGACAGTGTGTAGGGAGTGTGTTAGAGTGAGTGTGTAGGGTGTGTGTTAGAGGGAGTGTGTTAGAGTGACAGTGTGTAGGGTGTTTGTTAGAGTGACAGTGTTAGGGAGTCTGTAATAGTCAGTTTGTAGGGAGTGGGTTAGAGTGAGTGTGTAGGCAGTGTGTTAGAGTGAATGTGTAGGGAGTGTGTTGGAGTGACAGTGTGTAGTGAGTGTTTTATAGGGAGTGTGTTAGAGTGAGTGTGTAGTGTGTGTGTTAGAGGGTGTGTGTTAGAGTGACAGTGTGCAGGGAGTGTGTTAGAGTGACAGTGTTAGGGAGTCTGTAATAGTCAGTGTATAGGGAGTGTGTTAGAGTGATTGTTTAGAGAGTGTGTTAGAGTGAGCGTGTCGGGAGTGTGTTAGGGAGAGTGTGCAGGGAGTGTGTTAGAGTGACAGTGTAGGGAGTATGTAGGGAGTGTGTTAGAGTGAGTGTGTAGGGAGTATGTAGGGAGTGTGTTAGAGTGAGTGTGTAGGGCGTGTGTTAGAGTGAGTGTGTAGGGAGTGTGTTAGAGTGAGTGTGTAGGGAGTGTGTTAGAGTGAGCGTTTAGAGAGTGTGTTGGAGTGACAGTGTGTACGGAATGTGTTATAGGGAGTGTGTTAGATTGAGTGTGTAGGGAGTGTGTTAGAGTGAGTGTGTTAGAGTGACAGTGTGTAGGGAGTGTATTAGAGTGAGTGTGTAGGGAGTGTGTTAGATTGAGTGTGTAGCGGGTGTGTTAGAGTGAGTGTGTAGGGCATGTGTTGGAATGACAGTGTGTAGGGAGTGTGTTATAGGGAGTGTGTTAGAGTGAGTGTGTAGGGAGTGTGTTAGAGGGTGTGTGTTAGAGTGACAGTGTGTAGGGAGTGTGTTAGAGTGACAGTGTTAGGTAGTCTGTAATAGTCAGTATGTAGGGAGTGTGTTACAGTGAGTGTGTAGAGAGTGCGTTAGAGTGAGTGTGTAGGGAGTGTGTTAGGGAGACAGTGTGCAGGGAGTGTGTTAGAGTGACAGTGTTGGGGAGTGTGTAACAGTCAGTGCGTAGGGAGTGTGTTAGATTGAGTGTGTAGTGAGTGTGTTAGAGGGAGTGTGTTGGACTGACAGAGTGTAGGGAGTGTTTTAAAGTGAGTGTGTAGGCAGTGTGTTAGAGTGAGCGTGTAGGGAGTGTGTTGGAGTGACAGTGTGTAGGGAGTGTGTTAGAGTGATTGTGTAGGGTGTGTGTTGAGGGAGTGTGTTAGAGTGACAGTGTGTAGGGTGTTTGTTAGAGTGACAGTGTTAGGGAGTCTGTAATGGTCAGTGTGTAGGGAATGTGTTAGACTGAGTGTGTAGGCAGTGTGTTAGAGTGACAGTGTTAGGGAGTGTATTAGAGTGAGTGTGTAGGGAGTGTGTTTGAGTGAGTGTGTAGGGAGTGTTTTAGAGTGAGCGTGTAGGGAGTGTGTTAGGGAGACAGTGTGCAGGGAGTGTGTTAGAGTGACAGTGTTAGGGAGTGTATTAGAGTGAGTGTGTAGGGAGTCTGTTAGAGTGAGTGTGTAGGCAGTGTGTTAGAGTGAGAATGTAGGGAGTGTGTTGGAGTGACAGTGTGTAGGGAGTGTGTTAGAGTAAGTGTGTAAGGTGTGTGTTAGAGGGAGTTTGTTAGAGTGACAGTGTGTAGGGTGTTTGTTAGAGTGACAGTGTTAGGGAGTCTGTAATAGTCAGTGTGTAGGGAGTGTGTTAGAGTGAGTGTGTAGGCAATGTGTTAGAGTGAGTGTGTAGCAAGTGTGTTGGAGTGACAGTGTGTAGTGAGTGTTTTATAGGGAGTGTGTTAGAGTGAGTGTGTAGTGTGTGTGTTAGAGGGTGTGAGTTAGAGTGACAGTGTGTAGGGAGTGTGTTAGAGTGACAGTGCAAGTGAGTCTGTAATAGTCAGTGTATAGGGAGTGTGTTAGAGTGAGTGTTTAGAGAGTGTGTTAGAGTGAGCGTGTAGGGAGTGTGTTAGGGAGAGTGTGCAGGGATTGTGTTAGAGTGATTGTGTAGGGAGTGTGTTAGAGTGAGTGTGTAGGGCGTGTGTTAGAGTGAGTGTGTAGGGCGTGTGTTGGAGTGAGTGTGTAGGGAGTATGTAGGGAGTGTGTTAGAGTGAGTGTGTAGGGCGTGTGTTAGAGTGAGTGTGTAGGGAGTGTGTTAGAGTGAGTGTGTTAGAGTGACAGTGTGTAGGGAGTGTATTAGAGTGAGTGTGTAGGGAGTGTGTTAGAGTGAGTGTGTAGGGAGTGTGTTAGAGTGAGCATGTAGGGAGTGTGTTACAGGGAGTGGGTTAGAGTGAGTGTGTAGGGACTGTGTTAGATGGAGTAAGTTAGAGTGACAGTGTGTAGGGAGTGTGTTAAAGTGAGTGTGTAGGGAGTGTGTTAGAGTGAGTGTGTAGGGTGTGTGTTAGAGTGAGCATGTAGGGAGTGTGTTACAGGGAGTGTGTTAGAGTGAGTGTGTAGGGAGTGTGTTAGATGGAGTGTGTTGGAGTGACAGTGTGTAGGGATTGTGTTGGGCTGTGTGTGTAGGGAGTCTGTAATAATCAGTGTTAGGGAGTGTGTTGGAGTGAGTGTGTAGTGAGTCTGTAATACTCAGTGTGTAGGGAGTTTGTTGGAGTGAGTGTGTAGGGACTGTATAGGGAGTATGTTAGAGTGAGTGTGTAGGGAGTGTGTTAGAGTGAGTGTGTAGGGAGTGTGTTAGAGTGAGAGTGTAGGTAGTGTGTTGGAGTGTGTGTGCAGGGAGTGTGTAATAGTCAGTGTGTAGGCAGTGTGTTGGAGTGAGTGTGTAGGGAGTATGTTGGAGTGAGTGTGTAGGGAGTGTGTTGGAGTGAGTGTTTAGGGAGTCTCTAATAGTCAGTGTGTAAGGAGTGTGTTGGAGTGAGTGTGTAGGGAGTATGTTAGAGTGAGTGTGTAGGGAGTCTGTTGGCGTGAGTGTGTAGGGAGTGTGTAGGGGGTGTGATAGAGTGAGTGTGTAGGGAGTGTGTTGGGGTGAGTGTGTAGGGAGTCTGTAATAGTCAGTGTGTGGGGAGTGTGTTGGAGTGACAGTGTGTAGGGAGTGTGTTGGGGTGTGTGTTCGGGAGTCTGTAATAATAAATGTGTAGGGAGTGTGTAAGAGTGAGTGTGTAGGGAGTGTGTTGGAGTGAGTGTGTAGGGAGTCGGTAATACTCAGTGTGTAGGGCGTGTGTTGGAGTGAGTGTGTAGGGAGTATGTAGGGAGTGTGTTAGAGTGAGTGTGTAGGGAGTGTGTTAGAGTGAGTGTGTATGGAGTGTGTTAGAGTGAGTGTGTAGGGAGTGTGTTAGAGTGAGTGTGTAGGGAGTGTGTTAGAGGGTGTGTGTTAGAGTGACAGTGTTAGGGTGTCTGTAATAGTCAGTGTGTAGAGAGTGTGTTAGAGTGAGTGTGTAGGGAGTGTGGTAGAGTGAGTGTGTAGGGAGTGTGTTAGAGTGAGCATGTAGGGAGTGTGTTATAGGGAGTGTGTTAGAGTGAGTGTGTTAGAGGGAGTGTGTTAGAGTGACAGTGTGTAGGGATTGTGTTAGAGTGACAGTGTCAGGGAGACTGTAATAGTCAGTGTGTAGGGAGTGTGTTAGATTGAGTGTGTAGCGAGTGTGTTAGAGTGAGTGTGTTAGAGTGACAGTGTGTAGGGAGTGTATTAGAGTGAGTGTGTAGGGAGTGTGTTAGAGTGAGTGTGTAGGGAGTGTGTTAGAGTGAGCATGTAGGGAGTGTGTTACAGGGAGTGGGTTAGAGTGAGTGTGTAGGGACTGTGTTAGATGGAGTAAGTTAGAGTGACAGTGTGTAGGGAGTGTGTTAAAGTGAGTGTGTAGGGAGTGTGTTAGAGTGAGTGTGTAGGGTGTGTGTTAGAGTGAGCATGTAGGGAGTGTGTTACAGGGAGTGTGTTAGAGTGAGTGTGTAGGGAGTGTGTTAGATGGAGTGTGTTGGAGTGACAGTGTGTAGGGATTGTGTTGGGCTGTGTGTGTAGGGAGTCTGTAATAATCAGTGTTAGGGAGTGTGTTGGAGTGAGTGTGTAGTGAGTCTGTAATACTCAGTGTGTAGGGAGTTTGTTGGAGTGAGTGTGTAGGGACTGTATAGGGAGTATGTTAGAGTGAGTGTGTAGGGAGTGTGTTAGAGTGAGTGTGTAGGGAGTGTGTTAGAGTGAGAGTGTAGGTAGTGTTTTAGAGTGAGTGTGTAGGGAGTGTGTTAGAGTGAGTGTGTAGGCAGTGTGTTAGAGTGAGAATGTAGGGAGTGTGTTGGAGTGACAGTGTGTAGGGAGTGTGTTAGAGTAAGTGTGTAAGGTGTGTGTTAGAGGGAGTGTGTTAGAGTGACAGTGTGTAGGGTGTTTGTTAGAGTGACAGTGTTAGGGAGTCTGTAATAGTCAGTGTGTAGGGAGTGTGTTAGAGTGAGTGTGTAGGCAATGTGTTAGAGTGAGTGTGTAGCAAGTGTGTTGGAGTGACAGTGTGTAGGGATTGTGTTGGGCTGTGTGTGTAGGGAGTCTGTAATAATCAGTGTTAGGGAGTGTGTTGGAGTGAGTGTGTAGTGAGTCTGTAATACTCAGTGTGTAGGGAGTTTGTTGGAGTGAGTGTGTAGGGACTGTATAGGGAGTATGTTAGAGTGAGTGTGTAGGGAGTGTGTTAGAGTGAGTGTGTAGGGAGTGTGTTAGAGTGAGAGTGTAGGTAGTGTGTTGGAGTGTGTGTGCAGGGAGTGTGTAATAGTCAGTGTGTAGGCAGTGTGTTGGAGTGAGTGTGTAGGGAGTATGTTGGAGTGAGTGTGTAGGGAGTGTGTTGGAGTGAGTGTTTAGGGAGTCTCTAATAGTCAGTGTGTAAGGAGTGTGTTGGAGTGAGTGTGTAGGGAGTATGTTAGAGTGAGTGTGTAGGGAGTCTGTTGGCGTGAGTGTGTAGGGAGTGTGTAGGGGGTGTGATAGAGTGAGTGTGTAGGGAGTGTGTTGGGGTGAGTGTGTAGGGAGTCTGTAATAGTCAGTGTGTGGGGAGTGTGTTGGAGTGACAGTGTGTAGGGAGTGTGTTGGGGTGTGTGTTCGGGAGTCTGTAATAATAAATGTGTAGGGAGTGTGTAAGAGTGAGTGTGTAGGGAGTGTGTTGGAGTGAGTGTGTAGGGAGTCGGTAATACTCAGTGTGTAGGGCGTGTGTTGGAGTGAGTGTGTAGGGAGTATGTAGGGAGTGTGTTAGAGTGAGTGTGTAGGGAGTGTGTTAGAGTGAGTGTGTATGGAGTGTGTTAGAGTGAGTGTGTAGGGAGTGTGTTAGAGTGAGTGTGTAGGGAGTGTGTTAGAGGGTGTGTGTTAGAGTGACAGTGTTAGGGTGTCTGTAATAGTCAGTGTGTAGAGAGTGTGTTAGAGTGAGTGTGTAGGGAGTGTGGTAGAGTGAGTGTGTAGGGAGTGTGTTAGAGTGAGCATGTAGGGAGTGTGTTATAGGGAGTGTGTTAGAGTGAGTGTGTTAGAGGGAGTGTGTTAGAGTGACAGTGTGTAGGGATTGTGTTAGAGTGACAGTGTCAGGGAGACTGTAATAGTCAGTGTGTAGGGAGTGTGTTAGATTGAGTGTGTAGCGAGTGTGTTAGAGGGAGTGTGTTGGACTGACAGTGTGTAGGGAGTGTGTTAGAGTGAGTGTGTAGAGAGTGTGTTAGAGTGAGTGTGTAGGCAGTGTGTTAGAGTGAGCGTGTAGGGAGTGTGTTGGAGTGACAGTGTGTAGGGAGTGTGTTAGAGTGAGTGTGTAGGGTGTGTGTTAGAGGGAGTGTGTTAGAGTGACAGTGTGTAGGGTGTTTGTTAGAGTGACAGTGTTAGGGAGTCTGTAATAGTCAGTTTGTAGGGAGTGGGTTAGAGTGAGTGTGTAGGCAGTGTGTTAGAGTGAATGTGTAGGGAGTGTGTTGGAGTGACAGTGTGTAGTGAGTGTTTTATAGGGAGTGTGTTAGAGTGAGTGTGTAGTGTGTGTGTTAGAGGGTGTGTGTTAGAGTGACAGTGTGCAGGGAGTGTGTTAGAGTGACAGTGTTAGGGAGTCTGTAATAGTCAGTGTATAGGGAGTGTGTTAGAGTGATTGTTTAGAGAGTGTGTTAGAGTGAGCGTGTCGGGAGTGTGTTAGGGAGAGTGTGCAGGGAGTGTGTTAGAGTGACAGTGTAGGGAGTATGTAGGGAGTGTGTTAGAGTGAGTGTGTAGGGAGTATGTAGGGAGTGTGTTAGAGTGAGTGTGTAGGGCGTGTGTTAGAGTGAGTGTGTAGGGAGTGTGTTAGAGTGAGTGTGTAGGGAGTGTGTTAGAGTGAGCGTTTAGAGAGTGTGTTGGAGTGACAGTGTGTACGGAATGTGTTATAGGGAGTGTGTTAGATTGAGTGTGTAGGGAGTGTGTTAGAGTGAGTGTGTTAGAGTGACAGTGTGTAGGGAGTGTATTAGAGTGAGTGTGTAGGGAGTGTGTTAGATTGAGTGTGTAGCGGGTGTGTTAGAGTGAGTGTGTAGGGCATGTGTTGGAATGACAGTGTGTAGGGAGTGTGTTATAGGGAGTGTGTTAGAGTGAGTGTGTAGGGAGTGTGTTAGAGGGTGTGTGTTAGAGTGACAGTGTGTAGGGAGTGTGTTAGAGTGACAGTGTTAGGTAGTCTGTAATAGTCAGTATGTAGGGAGTGTGTTACAGTGAGTGTGTAGAGAGTGCGTTAGAGTGAGTGTGTAGGGAGTGTGTTAGGGAGACAGTGTGCAGGGAGTGTGTTAGAGTGACAGTGTTGGGGAGTGTGTAACAGTCAGTGCGTAGGGAGTGTGTTAGATTGAGTGTGTAGTGAGTGTGTTAGAGGGAGTGTGTTGGACTGACAGAGTGTAGGGAGTGTTTTAAAGTGAGTGTGTAGGCAGTGTGTTAGAGTGAGCGTGTAGGGAGTGTGTTGGAGTGACAGTGTGTAGGGAGTGTGTTAGAGTGATTGTGTAGGGTGTGTGTTGAGGGAGTGTGTTAGAGTGACAGTGTGTAGGGTGTTTGTTAGAGTGACAGTGTTAGGGAGTCTGTAATGGTCAGTGTGTAGGGAATGTGTTAGACTGAGTGTGTAGGCAGTGTGTTAGAGTGACAGTGTTAGGGAGTGTATTAGAGTGAGTGTGTAGGGAGTGTGTTTGAGTGAGTGTGTAGGGAGTGTTTTAGAGTGAGCGTGTAGGGAGTGTGTTAGGGAGACAGTGTGCAGGGAGTGTGTTAGAGTGACAGTGTTAGGGAGTGTATTAGAGTGAGTGTGTAGGGAGTCTGTTAGAGTGAGTGTGTAGGCAGTGTGTTAGAGTGAGAATGTAGGGAGTGTGTTGGAGTGACAGTGTGTAGGGAGTGTGTTAGAGTAAGTGTGTAAGGTGTGTGTTAGAGGGAGTTTGTTAGAGTGACAGTGTGTAGGGTGTTTGTTAGAGTGACAGTGTTAGGGAGTCTGTAATAGTCAGTGTGTAGGGAGTGTGTTAGAGTGAGTGTGTAGGCAATGTGTTAGAGTGAGTGTGTAGCAAGTGTGTTGGAGTGACAGTGTGTAGTGAGTGTTTTATAGGGAGTGTGTTAGAGTGAGTGTGTAGTGTGTGTGTTAGAGGGTGTGAGTTAGAGTGACAGTGTGTAGGGAGTGTGTTAGAGTGACAGTGCAAGTGAGTCTGTAATAGTCAGTGTATAGGGAGTGTGTTAGAGTGAGTGTTTAGAGAGTGTGTTAGAGTGAGCGTGTAGGGAGTGTGTTAGGGAGAGTGTGCAGGGATTGTGTTAGAGTGATTGTGTAGGGAGTGTGTTAGAGTGAGTGTGTAGGGCGTGTGTTAGAGTGAGTGTGTAGGGCGTGTGTTGGAGTGAGTGTGTAGGGAGTATGTAGGGAGTGTGTTAGAGTGAGTGTGTAGGGCGTGTGTTAGAGTGAGTGTGTAGGGAGTGTGTTAGAGTGAGTGTGTTAGAGTGACAGTGTGTAGGGAGTGTATTAGAGTGAGTGTGTAGGGAGTGTGTTAGAGTGAGTGTGTAGGGAGTGTGTTAGAGTGAGCATGTAGGGAGTGTGTTACAGGGAGTGGGTTAGAGTGAGTGTGTAGGGACTGTGTTAGATGGAGTAAGTTAGAGTGACAGTGTGTAGGGAGTGTGTTAAAGTGAGTGTGTAGGGAGTGTGTTAGAGTGAGTGTGTAGGGTGTGTGTTAGAGTGAGCATGTAGGGAGTGTGTTACAGGGAGTGTGTTAGAGTGAGTGTGTAGGGAGTGTGTTAGATGGAGTGTGTTGGAGTGACAGTGTGTAGGGATTGTGTTGGGCTGTGTGTGTAGGGAGTCTGTAATAATCAGTGTTAGGGAGTGTGTTGGAGTGAGTGTGTAGTGAGTCTGTAATACTCAGTGTGTAGGGAGTTTGTTGGAGTGAGTGTGTAGGGACTGTATAGGGAGTATGTTAGAGTGAGTGTGTAGGGAGTGTGTTAGAGTGAGTGTGTAGGGAGTGTGTTAGAGTGAGAGTGTAGGTAGTGTGTTGGAGTGTGTGTGCAGGGAGTGTGTAATAGTCAGTGTGTAGGCAGTGTGTTGGAGTGAGTGTGTAGGGAGTATGTTGGAGTGAGTGTGTAGGGAGTGTGTTGGAGTGAGTGTTTAGGGAGTCTCTAATAGTCAGTGTGTAAGGAGTGTGTTGGAGTGAGTGTGTAGGGAGTATGTTAGAGTGAGTGTGTAGGGAGTCTGTTGGCGTGAGTGTGTAGGGAGTGTGTAGGGGGTGTGATAGAGTGAGTGTGTAGGGAGTGTGTTGGGGTGAGTGTGTAGGGAGTCTGTAATAGTCAGTGTGTGGGGAGTGTGTTGGAGTGACAGTGTGTAGGGAGTGTGTTGGGGTGTGTGTTCGGGAGTCTGTAATAATAAATGTGTAGGGAGTGTGTAAGAGTGAGTGTGTAGGGAGTGTGTTGGAGTGAGTGTGTAGGGAGTCGGTAATACTCAGTGTGTAGGGCGTGTGTTGGAGTGAGTGTGTAGGGAGTATGTAGGGAGTGTGTTAGAGTGAGTGTGTAGGGAGTGTGTTAGAGTGAGTGTGTATGGAGTGTGTTAGAGTGAGTGTGTAGGGAGTGTGTTAGAGTGAGTGTGTAGGGAGTGTGTTAGAGGGTGTGTGTTAGAGTGACAGTGTTAGGGTGTCTGTAATAGTCAGTGTGTAGAGAGTGTGTTAGAGTGAGTGTGTAGGGAGTGTGGTAGAGTGAGTGTGTAGGGAGTGTGTTAGAGTGAGCATGTAGGGAGTGTGTTATAGGGAGTGTGTTAGAGTGAGTGTGTTAGAGGGAGTGTGTTAGAGTGACAGTGTGTAGGGATTGTGTTAGAGTGACAGTGTCAGGGAGACTGTAATAGTCAGTGTGTAGGGAGTGTGTTAGATTGAGTGTGTAGCGAGTGTGTTAGAGTGAGTGTGTTAGAGTGACAGTGTGTAGGGAGTGTATTAGAGTGAGTGTGTAGGGAGTGTGTTAGAGTGAGTGTGTAGGGAGTGTGTTAGAGTGAGCATGTAGGGAGTGTGTTACAGGGAGTGGGTTAGAGTGAGTGTGTAGGGACTGTGTTAGATGGAGTAAGTTAGAGTGACAGTGTGTAGGGAGTGTGTTAAAGTGAGTGTGTAGGGAGTGTGTTAGAGTGAGTGTGTAGGGTGTGTGTTAGAGTGAGCATGTAGGGAGTGTGTTACAGGGAGTGTGTTAGAGTGAGTGTGTAGGGAGTGTGTTAGATGGAGTGTGTTGGAGTGACAGTGTGTAGGGATTGTGTTGGGCTGTGTGTGTAGGGAGTCTGTAATAATCAGTGTTAGGGAGTGTGTTGGAGTGAGTGTGTAGTGAGTCTGTAATACTCAGTGTGTAGGGAGTTTGTTGGAGTGAGTGTGTAGGGACTGTATAGGGAGTATGTTAGAGTGAGTGTGTAGGGAGTGTGTTAGAGTGAGTGTGTAGGGAGTGTGTTAGAGTGAGAGTGTAGGTAGTGTTTTAGAGTGAGTGTGTAGGGAGTGTGTTAGAGTGAGTGTGTAGGCAGTGTGTTAGAGTGAGAATGTAGGGAGTGTGTTGGAGTGACAGTGTGTAGGGAGTGTGTTAGAGTAAGTGTGTAAGGTGTGTGTTAGAGGGAGTGTGTTAGAGTGACAGTGTGTAGGGTGTTTGTTAGAGTGACAGTGTTAGGGAGTCTGTAATAGTCAGTGTGTAGGGAGTGTGTTAGAGTGAGTGTGTAGGCAATGTGTTAGAGTGAGTGTGTAGCAAGTGTGTTGGAGTGACAGTGTGTAGGGATTGTGTTGGGCTGTGTGTGTAGGGAGTCTGTAATAATCAGTGTTAGGGAGTGTGTTGGAGTGAGTGTGTAGTGAGTCTGTAATACTCAGTGTGTAGGGAGTTTGTTGGAGTGAGTGTGTAGGGACTGTATAGGGAGTATGTTAGAGTGAGTGTGTAGGGAGTGTGTTAGAGTGAGTGTGTAGGGAGTGTGTTAGAGTGAGAGTGTAGGTAGTGTGTTGGAGTGTGTGTGCAGGGAGTGTGTAATAGTCAGTGTGTAGGCAGTGTGTTGGAGTGAGTGTGTAGGGAGTATGTTGGAGTGAGTGTGTAGGGAGTGTGTTGGAGTGAGTGTTTAGGGAGTCTCTAATAGTCAGTGTGTAAGGAGTGTGTTGGAGTGAGTGTGTAGGGAGTATGTTAGAGTGAGTGTGTAGGGAGTCTGTTGGCGTGAGTGTGTAGGGAGTGTGTAGGGGGTGTGATAGAGTGAGTGTGTAGGGAGTGTGTTGGGGTGAGTGTGTAGGGAGTCTGTAATAGTCAGTGTGTGGGGAGTGTGTTGGAGTGACAGTGTGTAGGGAGTGTGTTGGGGTGTGTGTTCGGGAGTCTGTAATAATAAATGTGTAGGGAGTGTGTAAGAGTGAGTGTGTAGGGAGTGTGTTGGAGTGAGTGTGTAGGGAGTCGGTAATACTCAGTGTGTAGGGCGTGTGTTGGAGTGAGTGTGTAGGGAGTATGTAGGGAGTGTGTTAGAGTGAGTGTGTAGGGAGTGTGTTAGAGTGAGTGTGTATGGAGTGTGTTAGAGTGAGTGTGTAGGGAGTGTGTTAGAGTGAGTGTGTAGGGAGTGTGTTAGAGGGTGTGTGTTAGAGTGACAGTGTTAGGGTGTCTGTAATAGTCAGTGTGTAGAGAGTGTGTTAGAGTGAGTGTGTAGGGAGTGTGGTAGAGTGAGTGTGTAGGGAGTGTGTTAGAGTGAGCATGTAGGGAGTGTGTTATAGGGAGTGTGTTAGAGTGAGTGTGTTAGAGGGAGTGTGTTAGAGTGACAGTGTGTAGGGATTGTGTTAGAGTGACAGTGTCAGGGAGACTGTAATAGTCAGTGTGTAGGGAGTGTGTTAGATTGAGTGTGTAGCGAGTGTGTTAGAGGGAGTGTGTTGGACTGACAGTGTGTAGGGAGTGTGTTAGAGTGAGTGTGTAGAGAGTGTGTTAGAGTGAGTGTGTAGGCAGTGTGTTAGAGTGAGCGTGTAGGGAGTGTGTTGGAGTGACAGTGTGTAGGGAGTGTGTTAGAGTGAGTGTGTAGGGTGTGTGTTAGAGGGAGTGTGTTAGAGTGACAGTGTGTAGGGTGTTTGTTAGAGTGACAGTGTTAGGGAGTCTGTAATAGTCAGTTTGTAGGGAGTGGGTTAGAGTGAGTGTGTAGGCAGTGTGTTAGAGTGAATGTGTAGGGAGTGTGTTGGAGTGACAGTGTGTAGTGAGTGTTTTATAGGGAGTGTGTTAGAGTGAGTGTGTAGTGTGTGTGTTAGAGGGTGTGTGTTAGAGTGACAGTGTGCAGGGAGTGTGTTAGAGTGACAGTGTTAGGGAGTCTGTAATAGTCAGTGTATAGGGAGTGTGTTAGAGTGATTGTTTAGAGAGTGTGTTAGAGTGAGCGTGTCGGGAGTGTGTTAGGGAGAGTGTGCAGGGAGTGTGTTAGAGTGACAGTGTAGGGAGTATGTAGGGAGTGTGTTAGAGTGAGTGTGTAGGGAGTATGTAGGGAGTGTGTTAGAGTGAGTGTGTAGGGCGTGTGTTAGAGTGAGTGTGTAGGGAGTGTGTTAGAGTGAGTGTGTAGGGAGTGTGTTAGAGTGAGCGTTTAGAGAGTGTGTTGGAGTGACAGTGTGTACGGAATGTGTTATAGGGAGTGTGTTAGATTGAGTGTGTAGGGAGTGTGTTAGAGTGAGTGTGTTAGAGTGACAGTGTGTAGGGAGTGTATTAGAGTGAGTGTGTAGGGAGTGTGTTAGATTGAGTGTGTAGCGGGTGTGTTAGAGTGAGTGTGTAGGGCATGTGTTGGAATGACAGTGTGTAGGGAGTGTGTTATAGGGAGTGTGTTAGAGTGAGTGTGTAGGGAGTGTGTTAGAGGGTGTGTGTTAGAGTGACAGTGTGTAGGGAGTGTGTTAGAGTGACAGTGTTAGGTAGTCTGTAATAGTCAGTATGTAGGGAGTGTGTTACAGTGAGTGTGTAGAGAGTGCGTTAGAGTGAGTGTGTAGGGAGTGTGTTAGGGAGACAGTGTGCAGGGAGTGTGTTAGAGTGACAGTGTTGGGGAGTGTGTAACAGTCAGTGCGTAGGGAGTGTGTTAGATTGAGTGTGTAGTGAGTGTGTTAGAGGGAGTGTGTTGGACTGACAGAGTGTAGGGAGTGTTTTAAAGTGAGTGTGTAGGCAGTGTGTTAGAGTGAGCGTGTAGGGAGTGTGTTGGAGTGACAGTGTGTAGGGAGTGTGTTAGAGTGATTGTGTAGGGTGTGTGTTGAGGGAGTGTGTTAGAGTGACAGTGTGTAGGGTGTTTGTTAGAGTGACAGTGTTAGGGAGTCTGTAATGGTCAGTGTGTAGGGAATGTGTTAGACTGAGTGTGTAGGCAGTGTGTTAGAGTGACAGTGTTAGGGAGTGTATTAGAGTGAGTGTGTAGGGAGTGTGTTTGAGTGAGTGTGTAGGGAGTGTTTTAGAGTGAGCGTGTAGGGAGTGTGTTAGGGAGACAGTGTGCAGGGAGTGTGTTAGAGTGACAGTGTTAGGGAGTGTATTAGAGTGAGTGTGTAGGGAGTCTGTTAGAGTGAGTGTGTAGGCAGTGTGTTAGAGTGAGAATGTAGGGAGTGTGTTGGAGTGACAGTGTGTAGGGAGTGTGTTAGAGTAAGTGTGTAAGGTGTGTGTTAGAGGGAGTTTGTTAGAGTGACAGTGTGTAGGGTGTTTGTTAGAGTGACAGTGTTAGGGAGTCTGTAATAGTCAGTGTGTAGGGAGTGTGTTAGAGTGAGTGTGTAGGCAATGTGTTAGAGTGAGTGTGTAGCAAGTGTGTTGGAGTGACAGTGTGTAGTGAGTGTTTTATAGGGAGTGTGTTAGAGTGAGTGTGTAGTGTGTGTGTTAGAGGGTGTGAGTTAGAGTGACAGTGTGTAGGGAGTGTGTTAGAGTGACAGTGCAAGTGAGTCTGTAATAGTCAGTGTATAGGGAGTATGTTAGAGTGAGTGTTTAGAGAGTGTGTTAGAGTGAGCGTGTAGGGAGTGTGTTAGGGAGAGTGTGCAGGGATTGTGTTAGAGTGATTGTGTAGGGAGTGTGTTAGAGTGAGTGTGTAGGGCGTGTGTTAGAGTGAGTGTGTAGGGCGTGTGTTGGAGTGAGTGTGTAGGGAGTATGTAGGGAGTGTGTTAGAGTGAGTGTGTAGGGCGTGTGTTAGAGTGAGTGTGTAGGGAGTGTGTTAGAGTGAGTGTGTTAGAGTGACAGTGTGTAGGGAGTGTATTAGAGTGAGTGTGTAGGGAGTGTGTTAGAGTGAGTGTGTAGGGAGTGTGTTAGAGTGAGCATGTAGGGAGTGTGTTACAGGGAGTGGGTTAGAGTGAGTGTGTAGGGACTGTGTTAGATGGAGTAAGTTAGAGTGACAGTGTGTAGGGAGTGTGTTAAAGTGAGTGTGTAGGGAGTGTGTTAGAGTGAGTGTGTAGGGTGTGTGTTAGAGTGAGCATGTAGGGAGTGTGTTACAGGGAGTGTGTTAGAGTGAGTGTGTAGGGAGTGTGTTAGATGGAGTGTGTTGGAGTGACAGTGTGTAGGGATTGTGTTGGGCTGTGTGTGTAGGGAGTCTGTAATAATCAGTGTTAGGGAGTGTGTTGGAGTGAGTGTGTAGTGAGTCTGTAATACTCAGTGTGTAGGGAGTTTGTTGGAGTGAGTGTGTAGGGACTGTATAGGGAGTATGTTAGAGTGAGTGTGTAGGGAGTGTGTTAGAGTGAGTGTGTAGGGAGTGTGTTAGAGTGAGAGTGTAGGTAGTGTGTTGGAGTGTGTGTGCAGGGAGTGTGTAATAGTCAGTGTGTAGGCAGTGTGTTGGAGTGAGTGTGTAGGGAGTATGTTGGAGTGAGTGTGTAGGGAGTGTGTTGGAGTGAGTGTTTAGGGAGTCTCTAATAGTCAGTGTGTAAGGAGTGTGTTGGAGTGAGTGTGTAGGGAGTATGTTAGAGTGAGTGTGTAGGGAGTCTGTTGGCGTGAGTGTGTAGGGAGTGTGTAGGGGGTGTGATAGAGTGAGTGTGTAGGGAGTGTGTTGGGGTGAGTGTGTAGGGAGTCTGTAATAGTCAGTGTGTGGGGAGTGTGTTGGAGTGACAGTGTGTAGGGAGTGTGTTGGGGTGTGTGTTCGGGAGTCTGTAATAATAAATGTGTAGGGAGTGTGTAAGAGTGAGTGTGTAGGGAGTGTGTTGGAGTGAGTGTGTAGGGAGTCGGTAATACTCAGTGTGTAGGGCGTGTGTTGGAGTGAGTGTGTAGGGAGTATGTAGGGAGTGTGTTAGAGTGAGTGTGTAGGGAGTGTGTTAGAGTGAGTGTGTATGGAGTGTGTTAGAGTGAGTGTGTAGGGAGTGTGTTAGAGTGAGTGTGTAGGGAGTGTGTTAGAGGGTGTGTGTTAGAGTGACAGTGTTAGGGTGTCTGTAATAGTCAGTGTGTAGAGAGTGTGTTAGAGTGAGTGTGTAGGGAGTGTGGTAGAGTGAGTGTGTAGGGAGTGTGTTAGAGTGAGCATGTAGGGAGTGTGTTATAGGGAGTGTGTTAGAGTGAGTGTGTTAGAGGGAGTGTGTTAGAGTGACAGTGTGTAGGGATTGTGTTAGAGTGACAGTGTCAGGGAGACTGTAATAGTCAGTGTGTAGGGAGTGTGTTAGATTGAGTGTGTAGCGAGTGTGTTAGAGGGAGTGTGTTGGACTGACAGTGTGTAGGGAGTGTGTTAGAGTGAGTGTGTAGAGAGTGTGTTAGAGTGAGTGTGTAGGCAGTGTGTTAGAGTGAGCGTGTAGGGAGTGTGTTGGAGTGACAGTGTGTAGGGAGTGTGTTAGAGTGAGTGTGTAGGGTGTGTGTTAGAGGGAGTGTGTTAGAGTGACAGTGTGTAGGGTGTTTGTTAGAGTGACAGTGTTAGGGAGTCTGTAATAGTCAGTTTGTAGGGAGTGGGTTAGAGTGAGTGTGTAGGCAGTGTGTTAGAGTGAATGTGTAGGGAGTGTGTTGGAGTGACAGTGTGTAGTGAGTGTTTTATAGGGAGTGTGTTAGAGTGAGTGTGTAGTGTGTGTGTTAGAGGGTGTGTGTTAGAGTGACAGTGTGCAGGGAGTGTGTTAGAGTGACAGTGTTAGGGAGTCTGTAATAGTCAGTGTATAGGGAGTGTGTTAGAGTGATTGTTTAGAGAGTGTGTTAGAGTGAGCGTGTCGGGAGTGTGTTAGGGAGAGTGTGCAGGGAGTGTGTTAGAGTGACAGTGTAGGGAGTATGTAGGGAGTGTGTTAGAGTGAGTGTGTAGGGAGTATGTAGGGAGTGTGTTAGAGTGAGTGTGTAGGGCGTGTGTTAGAGTGAGTGTGTAGGGAGTGTGTTAGAGTGAGTGTGTAGGGAGTGTGTTAGAGTGAGCGTTTAGAGAGTGTGTTGGAGTGACAGTGTGTACGGAATGTGTTATAGGGAGTGTGTTAGATTGAGTGTGTAGGGAGTGTGTTAGAGTGAGTGTGTTAGAGTGACAGTGTGTAGGGAGTGTATTAGAGTGAGTGTGTAGGGAGTGTGTTAGATTGAGTGTGTAGCGGGTGTGTTAGAGTGAGTGTGTAGGGCATGTGTTGGAATGACAGTGTGTAGGGAGTGTGTTATAGGGAGTGTGTTAGAGTGAGTGTGTAGGGAGTGTGTTAGAGGGTGTGTGTTAGAGTGACAGTGTGTAGGGAGTGTGTTAGAGTGACAGTGTTAGGTAGTCTGTAATAGTCAGTATGTAGGGAGTGTGTTACAGTGAGTGTGTAGAGAGTGCGTTAGAGTGAGTGTGTAGGGAGTGTGTTAGGGAGACAGTGTGCAGGGAGTGTGTTAGAGTGACAGTGTTGGGGAGTGTGTAACAGTCAGTGCGTAGGGAGTGTGTTAGATTGAGTGTGTAGTGAGTGTGTTAGAGGGAGTGTGTTGGACTGACAGAGTGTAGGGAGTGTTTTAGAGTGAGTGTGTAGGCAGTGTGTTAGAGTGAGCGTGTAGGGAGTGTGTTGGAGTGACAGTGTGTAGGGAGTGTGTTAGAGTGATTGTGTAGGGTGTGTGTTGAGGGAGTGTGTTAGAGTGACAGTGTGTAGGGTGTTTGTTAGAGTGACAGTGTTAGGGAGTCTGTAATGGTCAGTGTGTAGGGAATGTGTTAGACTGAGTGTGTAGGCAGTGTGTTAGAGTGACAGTGTTAGGGAGTGTATTAGAGTGAGTGTGTAGGGAGTGTGTTTGAGTGAGTGTGTAGGGAGTGTTTTAGAGTGAGCGTGTAGGGAGTGTGTTAGGGAGACAGTGTGCAGGGAGTGTGTTAGAGTGACAGTGTTAGGGAGTGTATTAGAGTGAGTGTGTAGGGAGTCTGTTAGAGTGAGTGTGTAGGGGGTGTGTCAGAGTGAGTGTGTAGGGCGTGTGTTGGAGTGACAGTGTGTAGGGAGTGTGTTATTGGGAGTGTGTTAGAGTGAGTGTGTAGGGAGTGTGTGGGAGTGACAGTGTGTAGGGAGTGTGTTTGAGTGACAGTGTTAGGGAATTTGTAATAGACAGTGCGTAGAGAGTGTGTTGGAGTGAGTGTGTAGGGAGTGTGTTTGAGTGAGAGTGTTTAGGGAGTCTTTTGGAGTGACAGTGTGTAGGGAGTGTGTTATAGGGAGTGTGTTAGAGTGAGCGTGCAGGGAGTTTGTTTGAAGGAATGTGTTAGAGTGACAGTGTGTAGGGAGTTTGTTAGAGTGACAGTGTTAGGGAGTCTGTAATAGTCAGTGTGTAGGGAGTGTGTTAGAGTGAGTGTGTAGGGAGTGTGTTAGAGTGAGTGTGTATCGAGTGTGTTGGAGTGACAGTGTGTAGGGAGTGTGTTATAGGGAGTGTGTTAGAGTGTGTGTGTAGGGAGTGTGTTAGAGTGAGCATGTAGGGAGTGTGTTATAGGTAGTGTGTCGGGAGTGTGTTAGAGTGAGTGTGTAGGGAGCGTGTTAGAGTGAGCATGTAGAGAGTGTGTTATAAGGAGTGTGTCAGAGTGAGTGTGTAGGGAGTGTGTTAGAGGGAGTGTGTTAGAGTGACAGTGTGTAGGGAGTGTGTTAGAGTGACAGTGTTAGGGAGACTTTAATAGTCAGTGTGTAGGGAGTGTGTTACAGAGAGTGTTTCGGGAGTGTGTTAGAGGTAGTGTGTTAGAGTGACAGTGTGTAGGGAGTGTGTTAGATTGAGTGTGTAGGGAGTGTGTTAGAGTGACTGTGTAGGGAGTGTGTTAGAGTGAGCATGTAGAGAGTGTGTTATAGGGAGTGTGTTAGAGTGACAGTGTGTAGAGAGATTGTTAGAGTGAGTGTGTAGCGAGTGTGCTAGAGGGAGTGTGTTGGAGTGACAGTTTGTAGGGAGTGTTTTAGTGTGAGTGTGTAGGGAGTGTATTAGAGTTAGTGTGTAGGGAATGTGTTAGAGTGAGCGTGTAGGGATTGTGTTGGAGTGACAGTGTGTAGGGAGTGTGTTAGAGGGAGTGTGTTAGAGTGACAGTGTGTAGGGAGTGTGTTAGAGTGACAGTCTTAGGGAGTCTGTAATAGTCAGTGTATAGGGAGTGTGTTAGAGTGAGTGTGTAGGGAGTGTGTTAGAGTGAGTGTGTAGGGATTGTGTTAGAGTGAGCGTGTAGGGAGTGTGTTAGAGTGACAGTGTGTAGGGAGTGTTTTAGAGTGACAGTGTTAGGGAGTCTGTAACAGTTGGTGTGTTTGGAGTGTGTTAGAGTGATTGAGTAGGCAGTGTGTTAGAGGGAGTGTGTTAGAGTGACAGTGTGTAGGGAGTGTGTTAGAGTGAGTGTGTAGGGATTGTGTTAGAGTGAGCGTGTAGGGAATGTGTTGGAGTGACAGTGTGTATGGAGTGTGTTATAGGGAGTGTGTTAGAGTGAGTGTGTAGGGTGTGTTAGAGGGAGTGTGTTAGATTGACAGTGTGTAGGGAGTGTGTTAGAGTGACAGTGTTAGGGAGTATGTAATAGTCAGTGTGTAGGGAGTGTGTTAGAGTGAGTGTGTGGGGAGTGTGTTAGAGTGAGTGTGTAGGGAGTGTGTTGGAGTGACAGTGTGTTGGGAGTGTGTTAGAGTGACAGTGTTAGGGAGTCTGTAATAGTCAGTGTGTAGGGAGTGTGTTAGAGTGAGTGTATAAGGAGTGTGTTAGAGTGAGCGTGTAGGGAGTGTGTTATAGGGATTGTGTTAGAGTGAGTGTGTAGGGAGTGTGTTATAGGGTGTGTGTTAGAGTGACAGTGTGTAAGGAGTGTGTTAGATTGAGTGTGTAGGGTGTGTGTTAGAGTGAGTGTGTAGGGAGTGTGTTAGAGTGAGCGTGTAGGGATTGTGTTGGAGTGACACTGTGTTGGGAGTGTGTTATAGGGAGTGTGTTAGATTGAGTGTGTAGGGTGTGTGTTAGAGGGTGTGTGTTAGAGTGTCAGTGTGTAGAGAGTGTGTTAGAGTGACAGTGTTAGGGAGTCTGTAATAGTCAGTGTGTAGGGAGTGTGTTAGAGTGAGTGTGTAAGGAGTGTGTTAGAGTGAGCGTGTAGGGAGTGTGTTATAGGGTGTGTGTTAGAGTGAGTGTGTAGGGAGTGTGTTAGTGTGACAGTGTGTAGGGAGTGTGTTAGAGTGACAGTGTTAGCGAGTCTGTAACAGTCAGTGTGTAAGGAGTGTGTTAGAGTGAGTGTGTAGGGAGTGTGTTAGAGGGAGTGTGTTAGAGTGACAGTGTGTAGGGAGTGTTTTAGAGTGAGTGTGTAGGGAGTGTGTTAGAGTGAGCATGTAGGGAGTGTGTTATAGGTAGTGTGTAGGGAATGTGTTAGAGTGAGTGTGTAGGGAGTGTGTTAGAGTGACAGTGTTAGGGAGTCTGTAATAGTCAGTGTATAGGGAGTGTGTTAGAGTGAGCATGTAGCGAGTGTGTTATAAGGAGTGTGTTAGAGTGAGTGTGTAGGGAGTGTGTTAGAGGGAGTGTGTTAGAGTGACAGTGTGTAGGGAGTGTTTTAGAGTGAGTGTGTAGGGAGTGTGTTAGAGTGAGCATGTAGAGAGTGTGTTATAAGGAGTGTGTCAGAGTGAGTGTGTAGGGAGTGTGTTAGAGGGAGTGTGTTAGAGTGACAGTGTGTAGGGAGTGTGATAGAGTGACAGTGTTACGGAGACTTTAATAGTCAGTGTGTAGGGAGTGTGTTACAGTGAGTGTGTCGGGAGTGTGTTAGAGGGAGTGTGTTAGAGTGACAGTGTGTAGGGAGTGTGTTAGAGTGAGTGTGTAGGGAATGTGTTAGAGTGAGCGTATAGGGATTGTGTTGGAGTGACAGTGTGTAGGGAGTGTGTTATTGGGCGTGTGTTAGAGTGATTGTGTAGGGAGTGTGTTAGAGTGAGTGTGTTAGAGTGACAGTGTGTAGGGAGTGTGTTAGAGTGACAGTGTTAGGGAGTCTGTAATAGTCAGTGTATAGGGAGTGTGTTAGAGTGAGTGTGTAGGGAGTGTGTTAGAGTGAGTGTGTAGGGAGTGTGTTAGAGTGAGCGTGTAGGGAGTGTGTTAGAGTGACATTGTGTAGGGAGTGTGTTAGAGTGAGTGTGTAGGGATTGTGTTAGAGTGAGTGTGTAGGGAATGTGTTGGACTGACAGTGTGTAGGGAGTGTGTTATAGGGAGTGTGTTAGAGTGAGTGTGTAGGGTGTGTTAGAGGGAGTGTGTTAGATTGACAGTGTGTAGGGAGTGTGTTAGAGTGACAGTGTTAGGGAGTCTGTAATAGTCAGTGTGTAGGGAGTGTGTTAGAGTGAGTGTGTGGGGAGTTTGTTAGAGTGAGTGTGTAGGGAGTGTGTTGGAGTGACAGTGTGTAGGGAGTGTGTTATAGGGAATGTGTTAGAGTGAGTGTGTAGGGAGTGTGTTAGAGGGTGTGTGTTAGAGTGTCAGTGTGTAGGGAGTGTGTTAGAGTGACAGTGTTAGGGAGTCTGTAATAGTCAGTGTGTAGGGAGTGTGTTAGAGTGAGTGTATAAGGAGTGTGTTAGAGTGAGCGTGTAGGGAGTGTGTTATAGGGAGTGTGTTAGAGTGAGTGTGTAGGGAGTGTGTTAGTGTGACAGTGTGTAGGGAGTGTGTTAGAGTGACAGTGTTAGCGGTCTGTAACAGTCAATGTGTAGGGAGTGTGTTAGATTGAGTGTGTAGGGAGTGTTTTAGAGGGAGTGTGTTAGAGTTACAGTGTGTAGGGAGTGTGTTAGATTGAGTGTGTAGGGAGTGTGTTAGAGTGAGCGTGTATGTACTGTGTTGGAGTGACATTGTGTATGGAGTGTGTTAGAGGGAGTGTGTTAGAGTGACAGTGTTTAGGGAGTTTTTTAGAGTGACAGTGTTAGGGAGTCTGTAATAGTCAGTGTGTAGGGAGTGTGTTAGAGTGAGTGTGTAGGGAGTGTGTTGGAGTGACAGTGTGTAGGCAGTGTGTTATAGGGAGTGTGTTAGAGTGAGTGTGTAGGGAGAGTGGTAGAGGGTGTGTGTTAGAGTGACAGTGTGTAAGGAGTGTGTTAGAGTGACAGTGTTAGGGAGTGTGTTAGAGTGAGTGTTTACGGAGCGTGTTAGAGTGAGTGTGTTTGGTTGTGTGTTAGAGCGAGTGTGTAGGGAGTGTGTTAGAGTGAGCGTGTAGGGAGTATGTTATAGGGAGTGTGTTAGAGTGAGTGTGTAGGGAGTGTGTTAGAGGGATTGTGTTAGAGTGACAGTGTGTAGGGTGTGTGTTAGAGTGACAGTCTTAGGGAGTCTGTAATAGTCAGTGTGTAGGGAGTGTGTTAGAGTGAGTGTGTAGGGAGTTTGTTAGAGTGAGTGTGTTAGATTGACAGTGTGTAGGGAGTGTGTTAGAGTGAGTGTGTAGGGAGTGTGTTAGAGTGAGTGTGTAGGGGGTGTGTTAGAGTGAGCGTGTAGGGAGTTTGTTGGAGTGACAGTGTGTATGGAGTGTGTTATAGGGAGTGTGTTAGAGTGAGTGTGTAGGGAGTGTGTTAGAGTGACAGTGTTAGGGTGTCTGTAATAGTCAGTGTCTAGGGAGTATGTTAGAGTGACAGTGTGTAGGGATTGTGTTAGAGTGAGTGTGTAGGGATTGTGTTAGAGTGAGATTGTTAGGGTGTTCTGTAATAGTCAGTGCGTAGGGAGTATGTTAGAGTGAGTGTGTAGGCAGTTTGTTAGAGTGAGAGTTTGAAATTGGGGCAGAGGGCAGGCATTGGATTGGGCATTTTACTTTAACTGATGACAATGTTTGTTTGGTTGAATCTCCCAGTCTGATATGTGGGAAGTTACACAACAGCCACTTTCCCAGAGGAGTAGCTGAAGTTACCCCATCACATTTCACAACCACTACAGTCCAGTCTATTAAGCTGTGCACTCGCCAATTCCTGCGGTGATTCACCAGGTTTCAGCCTTGTGACTGTTTAAGCCTATTGCCACTGTGTGTACACCTGTGCTGTCAGCCACATTAGATTATCATTCACAAGGAGCAGACTTATTGACAGGACCTGCTTTAACTCGACATCAAATCCCCTCTTTCAACATGTTATTTCCCTGTGGTGTTCAAGACACAATGCAGAAATCTTACTGTACGGTATTAAAGATTCTTTTCTCTTTTACACATGCTTTTTCACAGTTAGTACCCAGCTGCTCTCTGTTATTGTAAAATGGAATGACATTTACAGTGATAAGATGCAGGCTCAGAGCAGACTCACTGCAGGTAATAGCTGACAATTAACAGAGACCTGTACTGCATGCATTTCTGGTCTTGTTCTTAATATTCAGCTTTTGGGCACAACTTAAAGAGACAGAGACATAATAGATGCTGCAAGTGAAATGTGAATGGCTATTGCTGCATACTTTGCACTCACTCTTGACAGTTTTGTGCTGACCTCACTCTGACTTTCAGACAGTTCATTGTAAATAGGATGGAGAGGAGCGTGTGGATTAGTGAGGGGATTACAGGGGTGAAATTGACATTCAGCTGGGAAACAAACTCCGACCCATCGATTTCGAGCTTTTATTGCAGCACCTTGGGAGAGGCAGGGTTAGTGATTAACATTTGTTAATCAATTAGAGTCTCATCGACATAGATATTTAATGACTACGTGATTCATGGGATAACCAGTATTACTTAAACTCACCAGTGATAGCAAGGTGAGTAAGCAATGCTAATTTCTCAGATGTATGAGAATACCATACTCTGTGTTCATTGTGGCTTCCTTTCCTGCTCATGGGAAAGGGCATTCTCAGTATTTCTATAAGGAGTGCATGATTTATGAAAACAGACTATCAGGATGGCCACCACTGGTACATACCGGTGCATACTGGTGGCCACTGGCCACCCACTCTGGTCTGAGGAAGAGTCATACAGACGCGAAACGTTAACTCTGTCTTCCTCTGCACAGATGCTGTTAGGCCTGCTGAGTTCTTTCCAGAATTTTCTGTTTTTGTGGCTACCACTCATGCTGTCTTAGGTGAGGATAGTATCAACCTGCCGGTCATAGACCAGAAGCTGCACAGGACACAGGGGACCAGTTCACAGGAAGCAATACTCATCACACAGGGTGTACAGGCCGTAGATCAGAACAACAACAGAGATTGGCGTGTCTGTGGTTTCGGCTACCCTGCTGCCTGCTGGACCTGTGGCCATACTTCATCGGTGACTCTCAAAGTTACCACTGCCATCAGGTATCTTTTGCCTCTGGATGTTCTACTGCAGACTTATCAAGGGTCTCTCAGTTAGATTTTTAAGGTTCTTTCATGGGATGTGGGCATTGAAGGTTGGCATTTGTTGCCCATCCCTAATTGCCCTTGAACCTAATGGCTTTCTAGGCCATTTCAGGGGGCAGTTAAAAGTCAACCACATTGCTATGGATCTGGAGTCACATGTAGGCCAGACCTGGTAAGGACAGCAGAGTTCCTTCCTTAAAGGATATTAGTGAACCAGATGGGTTTTTACAGTGATGGTTGTTGTGTTCACCATTACTGACACTAGCTTTATGTTCCAGATTTATTAATTGAATTTAAATTCCATCAGCTGCCGTGGTGGATTTGGAACCCGAGTCCCCAGAGCGTTAACCTGGGCCTCTGGATTATCAGTTCAGCGGCTTTACCACTACTCCATCTTCCCCACAAACACTTAAGACTGATGTCTTGTTTATCGGAGTTGACAAATGTGTCAACTTGACTGTGATGATGCCGGTCAGAAGGAATGGGTGGTAAAAGCTAAAAACTGCAGATCGTAGAAATCTGAAATAAAGACAGAAAATGCTGGAAAAAACTCAGCAGGTCTGGCCACCCATGGAGAGAGAAACAACACTGAGGTTCTGAGCCCGTATGACTTTTCTTCACATCTGAAGAGGAGTCATACGGACTTGAAACGTTAACTCTGTTTCTCTCTCCGCAGATGCTGCCAGACCTAATGTCTTCTTATGGACTCTTTCCCTCTACCTGGCAACATGAATCACATGGATCTTATATTCAGGTAGAAATGCTAATTAGCTAGCTTTTTGACCCGCTAATTGCATACCATCTTGAAATGAAATAGACAGTTTAAAGTGTAACCATTTACAAAACCTGATGTTCCTAACAGCTCCCTAGGACTTGGAGGCTAATAATCCCTGCCAGCACAGCTGCCCTGGTCATTGTCTACAGATGTGAATATCTTTCACCTTCTTCCCAGAAAAATAACCTGAGCCCCCACCCCCTACCTGTCCCCCACCCTTTAATCTTCAACAACTAAACCACCCAACCTCGTTATCAGCAGAATTCAGAGCAGGTCACATGGCCACCTTCATTCTCCACCCCCCCCCCATCTTATTCCAAATTCAAGACTCAGTCCAAAGAACATAGCAGCTTTATGAAACTGCACATTTGTAACACATCTCAGGAACTGAGAAAATGAATCATAAGAGCCTTACAATCAATGCCAGTTCACATCCAGCTACATGATTGATATTCATGATGAAAATTCATTTTAGGCCTTGGCACCTCTGAGTAAACACCAGCCCGAATCTAGTGTTTCAGTTCCATTTGAATCTCCTCAGATACTGAAGCAGTCCATGCCCAGAGGCAACATTTACTACGCAATGCACTCCTATAAGAAGGGAAGGTTTAGAGGAGAGTTGATAGAGGTGCTCAAAATCATGAGGGGTCTATAGAGAGTTGATAGAGAGAAACTCCCCATTAGAATGAGAACCAGAGGACATGGATTTAAAGTGGTTGGCAAAAGACCAACAGTGACATGAGGAATAACATTTTTTCATAGTGAGTGTTTAGATCTGGAAGATAGATTTAATCAGATCAGACTTAATCAGATCCTTCAAAAAGGAATTCAAAAACACCTGAAGAGAAAAACCTTGCAGGCTTAGGGGGAAAGAGCGGAGAGTGGGATTAGTAGAGTCGCTCTTGAAGAGAGCTGACATAGATACACAAGGCCAAATAGCCTCTTTCTGTGCCTTAACCATCCTATACTATTACCCAATGCTTCCCAACCTTATTAACACCCCTCAGAATACAGCAACTTCATCCAGATCAATAGAGGATGTGGTTGACCCTAGGTAAGTCTGCAGTAGAACATCCAGAAGCAAATGATACCTGATGGCAGTGGTAACTTTGAGAGTCACTGATAACGTATGGCCACAGGTCCACCAGGCAGCAGGGTACCTGATACCACAGACACGCCAATCTCTGTTGTTGTTCTGATCTTCAGCCTGCACACCCTGTGTGATGAGTATTGCTTCCAGTGAGCTGGTCCCCTCTGTCCTGTGCAGCTACTGGTCTATGTACCCTCTGCTAAAGACACTCCACAGCTGTCCCTGTCACTGCTGTCTGCTCTTGTTATCCAGTGAAGTGTGAGTCAACAGGTCAACAACCTAACTCTCTGTGGGGAGGTGATAGCATGGTGGTATTGTCACTGGACTAGTAATCAAAGATTCAGGGTAATGCGCTCGGGATCTGAGTTTGAATCCTGCCATGAAGGCTGGTGGAATTTAAATTTAATAAAAATCTGGAATTAAAATTTTAATGATGTCCATAAAACCATTATTGATTGCGCTTTAGGGAAGGGAATGTGCTTTCTTTACCTGGTCTGCCTTACATATCACTCCAGACAATGTGGCTGACTCTGAAGTAGCCCTAGCAAACCGCTATCGAGCCTCAAAAAAGGAATGAAACTGAACGGACCAGCCAGCGTTGACATAGGCACTGGAAGCGGCAATGAAACACTCAGCCCTGTCAACCCTACAAAGTCCTCCTTACTAACAACTGGAGGTAGGTCACCAGGTGGAGGCGCAGAGGTATAAAGTCAGGAGGCAGTTGTTCTGGGAGCCCTCAATATCGACTCCAGATCCCAATAATTCTCATGGCATCAGGTCAAACATGAGAAAGGAAACCCCCTGCTGATTATCACGTACCGCCCTCCCTCAGCTGATGAATCGTCCATGTTGAACACCACTTGGAGGAAGCACTGAAGGTGGTAAGGGCTCAGAATATACTCTGGGTGGGGGACTTCAGTGTTCATCACCAAGAGTGGTACCACTACTGACCGAGCTGGCCGAGTCTAAAATGACATAACTGCTAGACTGGGTCTGTGGCAGATGGTGAGGGAACCAACAGGAGGGAAAAACATACTTGCCTTATCCTCACCAACCTGCCTGCTGCAGATGCATCTGTCCATGATAGTATCAGTAGGAGTGACCGCCGCACAGTCATTGTGGAGACGAAGTCCCGCCTTCACACTGAGGATACCCTCCATTGTGTTGTGTGGCACTACCACTGTGCTAAATAGGATAGATTTCTAGCTACTCAAGACTAGGCATTCCTTGAGATGCTGTGGGCCATCAGCAGCAGCAGAATGTATTCGAAAACAATCTGTAACCTCTTGGCCTGGCATATCCCCCACTTTATCATTACCATCAAGCTAGGGGATCAACCCTGGTTCAATGAGGAGTGCAGGAGGGCATGCCAGGAGCAGCACCAGGCATACCTAAAAATGAGGTGTTAACCTGGTGAAGCTATAACACAGGACTACTTGTATGCCAAACAGCATAAGCAGCAAGTGATAGACAGAGCTAAGCGATCCCACAACCAACGAATCATATCTAAGCTCTGCAGTCTTGCCACATCCACTTGTGAATGATGGTGGACAATTAAACAACTCACTGGAGGAGGAAACTCCACAAATATCCCCATTCTCAATGATGGAGGAGCTCAGCACATCAGTGCAAAAGGTAAGGCTAAAGCAATTGCTACAATCTTCAGCCAGAAGTACCGAGTGGATGTTCCATCTTGGCCTCCTCTGGAGGTCTCCAGCATCACAGGTGCCTCTTCAGCCAATCCAATTCACTTCATGTGATATCAAGAAGCAGCTGAAGGCACTGGATACTGCAAAGGCAATGGGCATTGACAACATTCCAGCAATAGTACTGAAGACTTGTTCCCCAGAACACGCCGCGCCTCCAGCCAAGCTGTTCCAGTACAGCTACAACACTGGCATCTATCCGACTATGTGGAAAATTGCCCAGGTATGTCCTGTGCACAAAAAGTAGGGCAAATCCAACCCGGCCAATTACCGCCCCATCAGTCTACTCTCGATCATCAGTAAAGTAATGGAAAGGGTCATCAGCAGTGTTATCAAGCGGCACTTGCTTAGCAATAACCTGCTCACTGATGCCCAGTTTAGGTTCTGCCAGGGCCACTCAGCTCCTGACCTCATTACAGCCTTGGTTCAAACATGGCCAAAAGAGCTGAACTCCAGAAGTGAGGTGAGAGTTACTGCCCTTGACATCAAGGCAGCATTTGACCGAGTGTGGCATCAAGGAGCCCTAGCAAAACTGGAGTCAATGGGAATCAGAGGTCAAACTCTCCACTGGTTGGAGTCATACCTAGCACAAAGAAAGATAGTTGTGGTTGTTGGAGGTCAATCATCTCAGCTCCAGGGCATCACTGCAGGAGTTCCTCAGGGTAGTATCCTAGGCCCAACCATCTTCAGCTGCTGCATCAATGACCTTCCTTCCATCATAATGTCAGAACTGGAGATGTTCGCTGATGATTGCACAATGTTCAGCACCATTTGTGACTCCTCAGATACTGAAGCAGTCCATGTCCAAACGCAGCAAGACCTGGACAATATCCAGGCTTGGGCTGACAAGTAGCAAGTAACATTTGTGCCACACAAGTGCTATCTTCAACTGTCAGGTTGCTGAAACTCCACTGATCTCCATCTGTGCAGTTGTTTTCTGGGAGGATAATGTCTGGATCTCTCCCTCTCCTTAATTTTCTACGTTCTTGTCTCCTGCAGGGAAGGGAAGGACAGACCTATGAGCGAGTGTAATGACATGTGTCCACCTAATAGATGCAGTGCATTTAACGAGGTGACTTTCAGGGCAAGTCAAGTGGGAGTGGGAGTGGCTGATAGATGCAGATATGAAGAAATGCAAAGCAAGAGAAGAATTGATGAACTTTCCAGGTAAGTCGATATGGGAGAGACATGATGGAAGCAAGCTCAGTGAGTTGTTGGGCAGATACACACAGCAGGACATTGGTGAATGGGCCATTGTATTAACCTTTCCTAACCCTGACCCTACCCCTAACCCTAAAATTAACCCCAGCCCTGACCCTAAATTTAACCCTAACCTTAACCCTAACCCTAACTCTGACCCTAACCTGGAACCTAACCCTAAGTGGTAACATGGTGAACCACAACACTGCCCACCCCACACCTTATGCTGCCCCCGCCCCTTCACTCTCTTCATCCGCCTCACCCTCTTCACCCACCTCACCCTCCTCACTCTCTTCATCCTCCTCACCCTCCTCACTCTCCTCAACCTCCTCATCCTCCTCACCCTCCTCACCCTCCTCACCCTCCTCACTCTCCTCACCCTCCTCACTCTCCTCACCCTCCTCACCCTTCTCACCCTCCTCGCTCTCCTCACACTCCTCACCCTCCTCACCCTCCTCACCCTCTTCACTCTCCTCAGCCGCCTCACCCTCATTTTCCTCACCCTCCTCAGCCTCCTCACCCTCCTCACCCTTGTTACCCTCCTCACTCTCTTCATCCTCCTCACCCTCCTCACCCTCCTCACTCTTCATTCTCCTAATCTGCGCTCTCCTCACTCTCCTCACCCACCTCACTCTCCTCACCCTCCTCAACTTCCTCTCCCTCCTGCCCCTCTCTCCTCCAGCAGCTGCCGCTGCTCTGCCTGACTTCAGCTCCTCCTCCCAAGGCGTCCATAAAGATAGCACAGCATGGACTCTTTTTAGGTAAAACCCTTAGAGAATTTCTGGGAAAGATGTTGGTGAAGACTTGACAAAGAGGCCCTGAAAGTCTTTAGTGAGTCTAGAGTCCAATTTAATTGGCAATAAGACACTTAACAATCCTTGGACAGGTGATCCCAGCCTGTGGCTGAATTCCTTTACCTAGACAGGGATGGATCTGCTTTCCCTATCAAGATCCCATCTTGGTCACCAGGAAGCCCTTAATTATATAGGGAAAGTGGGAAGACTGTGAAATTTACTCTGCTACAGCAATGGGCTGATTAATCTGCAGTGAAGCTACAACCCTTGCCACAGAGAAAGCCTCATTCGGGGTCTCAAATTATCTGTCAGACATTTTTCAGGGTGGGGGATCCTCCAGGAACGAGTTCTTTCAGATCTCATTAACAAAACATACTTTTTGAAGAATAGAAACTTGAGCCTAAATTGTTTCTAGTTGCTTCCACTTTCAGTAACCTTATGACAACCAACAGTTTAATGTTTTCTTTTTCTGGAATGAAGCTGTGGGTAAGAGTTTTATTTCAAATTATTATCTAACCCGGCCTCATCGGGATAGGCAGATTCAGGACCTATTTTCTGAGATGGCGGGATGAACATTTTGCAACAGAAGCTTTTCCGTGGGTGAGGATTGGACCTGCCTTGAGTGAGCGGAATCAAGTTCCAAATGAAACAGCTAAACTGAGCTGCCTTTGTGTGTGACCGAAGGTTGATCCCTGCTGTGCTAATAAACCAGTCAGCAAAGCGTCCAGAACTGTGGTGCAAGAGGGACTGGTATAAACAGTGAAAATTTTACTATCCTCGCGCTGGTTAAAAAATTCTGAAGTAATCCTTTTAAACTTGAACACGGTTTTTTTCTTGGCCTCTGGTCACTTTGACCGCATTTTCCCTTTTCCCCCATTGGTTAAAAAATCAGCAATTACTGGCGCTGTACAGCAGGCCTATCAGTGTCTTGTCACAGAGAGGAGAAACTCATGTTCTTTCGACTTGCCTGTGTAATCCAGTGGTCAGGGATTCAGTCCCGTCTTGTGGAGGTGCAGTGAAACCTCACGTTCTGTCATTATGGCTGCAACTTGAGGCAGCCTCGAAAGATTCTGGGCAAATGTTCAAAAACTTTGGAAGTTCCCAGGATACTGTTTCCCAGGATACTGTTTCCAAAGGTCTTTCTTCCTTGTCCATGACCTCATCCTGTTGGCGAATAGGTGCAGCTGTTGTGGAACTTCACCCTCCAGGAGGCCAACACAACAATCTGATCTACTGGATGTACCACAGCAATTTTCCACAACTTCTTCAACAGCATCTCCCAAACCCCAACCACCAAGAAGGGAATGGTCCATGGGAACACCATCCCCTCCAAGTTGCCCTAAAGTTACACACTTCACAGTTGCCAGTTCAGAAATCTGTATCTAACAGCATCCTGGGAGATTTGTACTTGGGATGTGGGCCAGCATTTATTGTTCAGCCTTAATTGCCCTTGTTCAGACAGCATTTAAGAGTCAACCACATTGCTGTGAGTCTGGAGTCACATGTAGGCCAGACCAGGTAAGGATGGCAGATTTCCTTCCCTAAAGGACATTAGTGAACCAGATGGGTTTTTACATCAATCATTTCATAGTCATCATCAGACTTATAATTCCAGATTTTTATTAAATTCAAATTTTACCGTCTGCTGTGGTAAGATTCAAACCCAGGGCCCCAGAGCATTACGTTAGGCCTCTGGATTACTAGTCAGTGACAATATCACTACACCATTGTCTCCCCATATATATGTATGTACGTGTACATGCGTGTGTGTCTGTGTGTGAAGCTGTCAGTGTATATGTGTGTTTGTGTGTATGTGTTTGTCAGAGTGAGTGTGTATGTATGTATGCACGCATGTGTGTGTGAGACTGTGTGTGTGGGTGATTGTGTGCTTGTTTCTGTATGTATGTGAGGCTGTCAGTGGGTGTGTGTATGTGTGTGTGCGACTCTTACTGTGAGAGTGTATGATTGTCAATGTATATGGCTGTGAGTGTGTTTAAGCATGTGTGTGTGAGACTGTCTGTGTGTGTATGTGTGTGAGAGACACTATGTGGTTTTGTGTGTGAGAGAGTTTGTGCATCTGTGTGTGACTGTATGTGTGTGTGAGACTGTGTTTGTGCAACAGCCAGTGTGTTTGTGATTATGTGTGTGCTTATGTGTGCATGTGTGCACATGTGTGTGGATGTTTGTGTGTGACTGTGTGTTTGTGTATGTGAGACTCTGTGTGTGAGATTGTCATAGTGAGTGTGTGTGAGACTGTGTGACTGTCAGGGTGCGTGAGAGCGAGAGACTATGTGCGCAAGGTGTGTGTGCATGTATGTGAGAGATTGTGTGGATATGTGTGTATGTGACTGTGTATGTGTATGTGTATGTGTGACTGTCAAGTTGTGTGTGTGATTATGTGACTGTGTGTGTGGGACTGTATGTGTGTGTTTGTGTGTGGGTGTGTTTGTGCATGCTTGTATGAGACTGTGTGTGAGAGATGGTGTGTGTGTGTGTGCGTGCATTTAAGAGTTTGTGTGTGTGGCTGTGCTTGTATATGTATGTATGTGAGGCTGTTATTGGGTGTGTGTGTGCAACCGTCTGTGTGTGTGTGATTGTCAATGTTTATGTGACCGTGTAAGTGTGTTTGAGTACGTGTGTGTGAGTCTGTGTGTGTGCACACAAGATATTGTAAGTAAGTATCTATATGCGTGTGTGACTGTGTGTTTGTATATGACTGTCAACGTGAGCATGTGTGTCTGTGTGTGCATGTGTGTGAGAGAGAGACTGTGTGTGACTGTGTGAGTGAGAGAGGCTGTGTGTGCACGAGATTGTCAGAATGTGTGTGTGTGTGTGTGCATGTGTAACTATGTGTTTGTGTGTGACTGTCAATGTATGTCCGTGTGACTGTGTGCATGTGCATGTGTGTGTATGTGTGACTGTGTGTGTGAGTATGAGATTCTCAGTCTGTGTGACTGTGGCCTGAATGTTACTCTTGGTGTGTGGATCAGTGAGTGTGTGTGAGTGAGTGCCGCATGGAAAGGACTGGAAGCGGCTGTGATGTCCGTGCCTACCCAAGACCTGCTGCTGACAGCGATTACACCAATTAACAGCCAGCCAGTGGAAAAGGCGTTCGCTGAGAGGGCTGGAGCTGTCAGGGGGTTAAGAGCAGGCTGGGCTCCTTGCTGTGGTTGGGGGTTTAAAGGGGCTGGTGGTTGATGCTGGGGAAGGGGAAGCAACAGTCCTGTAATTGTGTATGACTGCAGGACCCTCTCCAGTGACAGCCAATCAGTGCCATCCTGCAGCATTGGCACAAATAACTCATTGAAGGAGCTCAGCCATGGAATGAGGGCACTAAACCAAGCCAGCTGGAAGGCAAATGAGCGCATGTGCACAGCCACTCAGTTGCCTAAAGGCTGCTTGTGATCCCTCCTGAAAACAGTGAGTGAGCGACAGGAGGTACATGCTGCCACCTTATGGGAAGAGGACACATCCACATCCAACCAAGACAGTTTGGACGGAGGTGGCGGAGATAGTGACCAGTCTTGGGGTTGTACACAGGACCTGGGTGCAGTGTCAGCAGAGAGCTAATGAGCTCCTCCACTCTGCAAGGGTGGATAAGGAACCACTTGGCATTTTGAATGAGTGTATATAGGCGGGCATGCATTTGGTGGGACTGGAAGGTGGAACACAAGTGGCTCTGTGAAATCTGTGCCCAGCAAAGATGTTTAGGACTAAGTGGAATGGCAGACATGCATAGAAGGGAGAAGTCCTGCAATGTGTTGGGGACATGGATCAGCAATGGTTGGGGAGGAGCATCTACATATCAGTCAAATAGAAAAGGAGCTCATGAAAATGCTGCTGTCTTCACAGGAGAAGAGGAAACACACAGCTGTACAGGTGGTAGAATTCCAAATCTGGCAGTGCTGACATTGATGGAGGAGGGCGTTCTAGAGTTGGTATGTGAGCAGGTGGTGAGATATGCTGGTCAAGGAGAGCCGGAGGGCTTCTGAAGAGGGTGGGAGTGAAGGGGATGCACTTTTGATGTTGGCCGAGGAGTGGGGGCAAGAGATAGGCTCAGGGGTAGCGAACGCCAGCTTATTGACTGCTTTTTTAGTACCCTGTATCATTATGCCACGTGCAGAATGCTGCAGCAGCTACTGACTCTGCTCCTTTAATACTCACAGATACTCACTGCTGTTTGTCATCCATCAGGTGGATCATTGTCCAGACCAATCAAGGATCCAGGCAATCACCATTAACATCAGAGGAGGAGGGATGCTCAGGTGCTACATCCTTGCCCCACACCTTGCACCCCCTCAGGTATTGGCACCTCAGTGGGGTTGCACACCTCCATACTGATGGCACAGGCTGGGTGTGGCACATCACAGCCTCCTGAGATTTTCCAGGACTCTGACAGTCACAGGAGTGTTGAAAACCAGAAAGATGCTGAGTCCCCAGCAGATGACAATGGGATGTGGGCATCTTTGCCTATGCCAACAATTATTGCCCATCCCTGATTGCCCTTGTTCATTTAAGGGTCAACCACATTGCTGTTCTGGAGTTACATATAGACCAGGCCAGGTAAGGACAGCAGGTTTCCTTCCCTAAATGACATTAGTGAACCAGATGGGTTTTTGCAGCAATCATTTCTTATAATTCAAGATTTTATTGAATTCAAACTTCACACCTGCTATGGTGAGATTTGAACCTGGTGTCCCCAGAGCATTACCGCAGGTCTCTAGTATACTAGTTCAGTGAAAATACCGCTGTGTCACCACCTCTCCCTAGGTATAGGTGAATGAGAGTGATTTTCACATTACGGTCAAACAGAAGCTCAAAATGACTAGTTGAGCATGCTGCTCCTTGGCCTATTGTTTTGTAGGAGCTTTGTCAAGTTAAATGCAGCGAAGACTCACCAGTACTTGATCAAAATAGCCATTCCTTAAATGTAGACTTCAACAATAAATGCCTAATTAATTAATGAGACTAATTAATCATGAGTGGCATTACAGCAAAGCCAGATCCTATTCTGATCTGGTGCCCAGCAGGGGGCTAATTGATTGGGATCAGGAGTGGGTCCCCTTCCTAACTTCTCCCTCTCCTTCCTGGGATATGATGAGAAGGCAGTGCTGTGTAATTAAAATAAAGTCTATATTGCTCCTTTTATGACTACAGGACATCCCAAAGTGCTCTATAGGAGTGAAGTTTGTTTTTTAGGTGTAGCCACTGTTTGGCAGAATATATTTAGAAGAGGCTGTGCTGCTATCACCTTAACGAGGCAAGAGTTTGGAGCAGCAGTGTGTCACTATGTACCATCCATAATGAATGATTGGTACAATGGGATACTCAGATTTGGGCAAATTGATTCTTTTCACAGAATCACAAAATTTTAATGACACTCAAAGGAGGCTATTCAGCCCATCGTGTCTGCACTGGCTCTCCAGATGAGCGTTATGACCTAATCCCATTGCCCTGCCTTTTCCCCTTACCCCTGAACCTTGTTTTTATTCAAATAATCAGCTAATGCCCTCTTGAATGCCTCGATTGAACCTGCCTCCACCACACTTCCAGGCTGTGCATTCCAGACATGAACCACTCGTTGTGTGAAAAAGTTTTTTCTCACATCACACTTGCTTCTTTTGAAAATCACTTTAAATCTGTGCCTTCTCATCCTTGATCCATTTACGAGTGGGAACAGCTTCTCCCTATCTACTCTGTCCAGTCCCCTCATGATTTTGAACATCTCTATCAAATCTCCTCTTAGCCTTCTCCTCTCCAAGGAGAACAGTCCCAATCTCTCCAATCTATCCTCATAGCTGAAGTATCTCATCCCTGGAGCCATTCTTATAAACCTGTCCTGCACTCCCTCCAATGTGTTCACCTCCTTCCTATAATGTGGCACGCAGAACTGTACACAATACTCCAGCTGAAGTCAAACAATTCATCATTTGCTTCTTTTGAAAATCACTTTAAATCTGTGCCCTTTTCTTCTTGATCCTTTTATAAGTGGGAGCAGCTTCTTCCTATCTACTCTGTCCAGCCCCCAAGGTAAGCCAGGGTACTACAGGCCAGTGAGTCTCACGCCAGTGTTAGGGAAACTATTGGAGAAAGTTCTGAAGGTGAGAATCTATCTCCACTTGGAGAGGCAAGGTTTGCTCAGGGATAGTCAGCATGGCTTTGTCAGAGTTTTTTTGAGGAGGTGACCAGGTGTGTAGATGAGCATAGTGAATTTGACGTAGTATATGGATTTCAGCAAAGCCTTTGACAAGGTCCCGCATGGGAGACTTATAAAGAAGGCAAATGCACATGGGATACAGGGTAATTTGATAAGGTGGATTCATAATTGGCTTAGTTGTAGGAGACAGAGGGTGATGACAGAAGGATGCTTTAGTGACTGGAAGCCAGTGTCCAGTGGTGTACCACAGGGATCTGTGCTGGGTCCCCTATTATTTGTCATTTGTATAAATGACATAGATGACAATGTTGGGGGGTAGGATAAATTAGTAAGTTTGCGATGACACAAAGATTGGCCAGGTGGTTAACAGTGAGGTTGAGTGTCTTGGGCTACAGGAAGATATAGACGGGATGGTCAAATTGGCATATAAGTGGCAGATGGAATTTAACCCTGAAAAGTGTGAGGTGAGGAAGGAGTAATTTGACAAGGTAGTATTCAATGAACGGCATGGCACTAGGAAGTTCTGAGGAACAAAGGGACCTTGGCGTGTGTGTCCATAGATCTCTGAAGGCGGAGGGGCATTTTAGTGGGGTGGTGAAAAAGGCATATGGGACACTTGTCTTTATCAATCGAGGCATAGAGCACAAACGTAGGGAGGTCATGTTGGAGTTGTATAGAACCTTGGTGAGGCCACAGCTGGAGCACTGTGTGCAGTTCTGGTCACCACATTATAGGAAGGATGTACTTGCACTGGAGAGGGTGCAGAGGAGATTCACCAGGATGTTGCCTGGGATGAAACACTTAAGTTATGAAGAGGGGATAGACTTGGGTTGTTTTTTGCTGGAACAGAGAAGACAGAGGGGTGACCTGATCGAGGTGTACAAGGTTATGAGGGGCATGGACTGGGTGGAAAGGGATCAGCTGTTCCCCTTAGTGGAAGGGTCAGTCACAAGGGGACATAAGCTCAAGGTGAGGGGCAGGAGGTTTAGGGGAGATATGTGGAAAAACTTTTTTACCCAGAGGGTGGTGAGGGTCTGGAATGCGCTGCCTGGGAGGGTGGTGGAGGCGGGTTGCCTCACATCCTTTAAAAAGTACCTGGATGAGCACTTGGCACGTCATAACATTCAAGGCTATGGGCCAAGTGCTGGTAAATGAGATTAGGTAGGTAGGTCAGGTGTTTGTCACATGTCGGTGCAGACTCAATGGGCCGGAGGGCCTCTTCTGCACTGTGTGATTCAGTGATTCTCTGTGTGATAATCTCCCTGCTCTTGTACTCTATGCCCCTATTAATAAAGCCCAAGATACTATACGCTTTAATAACTGCTCTCTCCACCTGCCCTGCCACATTCAATGATCTATGCACATATACACCCAAGTCTTTCTGCTCGTTCACCCCCTTCAAAATTTCACCCTTTATTTTATACTGTCTGTCCATGTTCTTCCTACCAAGAGGCATCACTTCACACTTCTCCACATTGAACTTCATCTGCCATGTATCTGCCCACTCCACCAACTTGTCTATGTCCTCTTAAAGTTTCACTCCATCCTCCTCGCAGTTCACAACACTCCCAAGCTTCATATCATCTGCAAACTTTGAAGTTGTCCCCTGATCACCAAGATCTATTTCATTAATATATATCAGGAAAAGCAAGGGTCCTAATATTGGCCCTTGGGGAACTCCACTACAATCCTTCCTCCAGCCCGAAAAATATCCATTGACCATTACTCTCTGCTTCCTATTTTTCAGCTGATTTTGTATCCTGTCCTTTTTATGCCATGAGCAATAACTTTTCTCACAATTCGGTTGTGTGGCACTGTGTCAAATGACTTTTCAAAGCTCATGTACACCACATCAACACTGTTTCCCTCATCAACCTTTTCTGTTATCTCTTCAAAAAACTCCAGCAAGCTAGTTAAAAACAATTTCCCCTTTAGAGTTCCATGCTAGGTCTTCCTTATCAACTCATATTTTTCCATGTGACTAATTCTATCCCGAATAATTGTTTCTAGAATCTTCTCCACCACTGAAGTTAAACTGATGGTCTGTAATTGCTGGGCTTATCCTTACAACCTGTTTTTGAACAAGGACATAATGTTTGCATTTCCTCAGATCGTTAGTACCACCCCTGAGTCTAGGGAAGACTGAAAGATTATGGCCAGTGCCCCTGCAATTTCTACTTTCACTTCCTTCAATATCCTTGCATGCATCTCATCTGGTCCCAGTGCCTTGTCAATTTTAAATTCGGACAGTCTATTCAACACTTCCTCCTTATCAATTCTGAACCCTTCTAGTGATAGAGCTACCTTCACTGTCACTATGGCCTGGTTAGCATCTACCTCCTTGGTAAAGATGCATGCAAAAAAAAGATGCATTAATTTGATATCTCAGCCATGGCCCATTTGTCCATGTGAAAATTCCTGGTTAGGTCCCTAATCGGCCCTACTCCTCCTTTTACTATTTATGTGTCTATAGAAGGCTTTGGAATTCCCCTTTATGTTGGCTTCCAGTCTCTTCTCATTATCCCTCTTTGCTTCTCTAATATGATTTTTCACCACCCCGACCCTACCACCCCCACCCCGAATCTTCTGTATCCTCTTGGTTCTCAATTGTATTTTCTACATGACACTTGTCATATGCACGCTTTTTCTTCCTTATCTTAATTTCTATCTCCTTTTTCATCCAGGGAGCTCCGGATTTCTTTGCCCCACCTTTCCCTTTCGAAGGAATAAACCTTGACTGTGCCCAAACTCGTGCTATCTGTCCCTCCCTGTATTTTGTGCACCCTGGTATTCCTCTCTAATATTTTCTCTCAGTTTCTATACCCCTGCTGAGTTGGTTTAAAGCCCTCTCAACAGCTGACCAATAGCCTTGGTTCAAGCTTTTTTTATGTAATTACAGTCAGCAGTCTGTACAACGACTGTATCAAGTAAATCAGAAAAGGTTATTAATGTGGTTCGGGTTGTAAAAAATCACCTTTCCTCTGTGACTCGCTTCTTTTCACTCCCTTCCCCCTTTTGTCACTCTTGATTCATGCTGTATATTTCCACAACATAAAAAACCCATTAACACTTCTCTGGATATTAACAATAAATTGAAGTAACTTATAGTAAACTTTTACGTGTGCAGGATCTGATTTAAGTTAATGGGACTCCATTGAAAAATAGCCTTCCTCACAGCTTGAGATTGAATCAAGATGAAATAATTCTACAGGTTGGAGAACCAATCAGGTTCACCCTGTATCTAATTAAAGGTGTATCAGAATTTGGACAATGCAGTGATGTCCTGTTATTCTCAGATGTTGTTTTATTTTCATTTTAAGACAATATTAATAATCTGAAAATCCAGTCAGATGGTGACCAGTTGCTAACTGTAAGTCAGAAACTGGGGATCATTAGATGTCTCCTATTTGATCAAAGCAATTTGGAAAGTTTGTCTTGTGCCAATCTCAGGCTGCCAACAGCTGCTCCTCATGTGATGCTTTTGGTTTGCCAGTGCTGCTCATTCCCATTATTCACTTTTGTCAGATGCCTGGAAGGTTAACATTCATTGTACCAGCTGCTTGCCGGTGTTTAGGGCCAGCAGAGTCTAAGTATCTTTGAGTGCTGAGCACCTTCGTTTTCTTTACCAGGTCAGCTCAGTAGTCATCCTGAAGGTCGATGCTTAACAAAACAAGACATCCTGGGTCTCCCCCAAATCTCCTGCACATTCCTAAATGTCTCCAGCTCTTCTCATAGCTCAACTTTCCTTCTTAATGTCTCGATTCATTGCCACTCCTTATGGCAATATGACACAAAACTTCCCTTTGAACATCACCACTGTTCCTTCAACAATTCCCATAGATTTTCAGTGATCTCATTCCTTTCCTTTTTCCATAAACAATGCTCTTTGGGCTCCCAATTTTTTTCCTTTATTTTTTTCATGGGATGTGGACATTCCTAATTGCTCTGGCTAGGCCATTTCAGAGGGGAGTTAAAAGTCAACTACATTGCTGTGCGGCTGGAGTCACATGTAGGCCAGACAAGGATGGCAGATTTCCTTCCCTAAAGGGCATTAGTGAACCAGATGAGTTTTTATAACAATCAATGATAGTTTCATGGTCACCATTACAGAGACTAGCTTTTTACATTCCAGATTTATTCATCTAATTTAAATTCCACCAGCTGTTGTAGTGAGGGTTTGAACCCATGTCCCCAGAGCTTTAGCCTGGGCTCTGGATTACTCATCCAGTGACATTAGCACTATGCCGCTGTCTCCCCATATGACAGAGACCAACCTGGGCAAGTCATTGAAGTGTTTGTGGTATCTGTGCAATGATGTGTTCAAAATGCAAAAGCATGTTATTGTGGGAAAAACAATAATTCAAAGGGATTCCAAAGTGGCAGGGTTAGCATCCTGTACTGATGGGTTTCAATGGGTTAATAGCTTTTTCTCATTATTTCCTTCTCTTTTGTATTCGTTTTTTTTAGACTTAGCTGCAACCAGGAGACACTCTGTGCAATGTTTATAATTTCTATCTTGTTTTCATATACCTCCTTAGTTTAGTCTAATCAGTAATTACCCTGAGTATGATTGGTAGGAATGGAGGGAGCCAGTATCTGCACTGCTGCTGCAGGCACACAGCTCTCTAGACACAGACATTCAAGTCTGGTTAACCATATCAAATTTCCATTTTACATCTTTTTATTGATGCTGCACCAGACATGTTCCTACAAAGCAGACACTAATGTTGCAGTAGAAATTTTCACTGGGAGAATATTCGCAAGAAGTTAAGTATAAGGACAAAAAGCTAACAAGATAAATAGGCCCTAGCAGCTGCTACGCATCAAATCCAATGTGTGTATAGCTCACTGAGACCACATTCTACACGACGCTCTGATGAATCCTCCTGTTCCATTAGCTCAATGAGATATAATGTGGCAATGGCACTTTCTGGATTTCATTTGTCTCTCCCTTCAGGAGCAGTGTGACCTCTCTGAGTACTTGAAACTAAACACAGTAAAGGGACACAAATCCCCTGCTCTAGGGAGTAACACTCATTGTGCAGCAACCTATCAGACAAATAGCTTTGTTAATATTTCGATATCTCTGTGACTGAAACTTCAGGCATCGATTGCCACGCTCAGCATCTTTCTCGACTTTAGTATGTCAGCACTGTAGATGTGGGATGGCAAAAACTAAACCATGCTCCACCTCAGGATAAAACCAAAAGCGGCTCCTGCATGTTGCTGAATCTTTAGAGTGAGAAACGCAAGGATGAGAAATAAATAATCAACCTGTTTTCCCCTGGGTCACTGGTTGTGGGGAGCCTACCTGAGAACAGGCAAAGGCCACTGCAGATTGCTCACTGAATGTGGCAGCTAGTCACAGCAAACAGCATGGCAGAAACACCAACACATGCACAACTCTCCGAGCTGTGATTATTCCCAGCCTTTTTCCAACAGCCCTGCAACAGCCATTCAGACTCACTCCCACCCCGGTTTAAAAAGTTGATGGGGAGATGGCCAATGATCCTGACAGATGCCCCACGGCAATTTAACACCAGGAACAAAAAATGCTTCAGAGTGCGTCTTCCTCCCATATCTTCGGAGGAGTCTGGCTGTCGGATTGGCTGGCAGCTCAGAGACCCCTCAGTGAAACTGCTGAGACTGCAGGCTGTCCCGCTATGCTGGGAAGGCCAGGTAAGTCTGGGATCAGGAGCTTCAGCCAAGGTGTTGGGGGGTGAGGGGGTAGTGGGCCAGGCTCCAGAAGCCAGAGGGCTGGGTTAAAGTTGGGAGGAAGTGCGTCCAGTGAGACCAAGGGGCTAGCCTCCCCTTGCCCAACACCACCCTGCACAGCTAAAGCTGTTAGGCCTCTGGCTGCAGATAATATACAGGCCTGGTTGGAATTAGACCCTTACATCACCATCTAAGGGCTTTAACAGGGCCAAGAGCAGGCAGGCTACCCGATGCCTCCCCCACCTCCCTATAAAATTTCAGACAGGTCAGTGTTAACAGAAGGGATATGCTAATGCAGCCAAAAGTCCACTGATGACCCCAGTAGTGGGCGAGAGTGGAAAATCCCTTCCCATGTATTAAACTTAAGAGAGAGAGAGAGGTTGGAATCATGCCTTAGTGCAAAGTGCTCACTCTGTAACCTGGTTCGATGTAGTAATAATAAACAAGTTTTAAGTAGATATTAGAGTATGTCTGCAGTCTGTCAAATAACCAAGTCCCACATCCAGAGTCCAAGATAGAAGGACCCATCTCAGAACATGGTGGCAGCAGTGGACACATGGATATAAAAGACACATGGGTGTTATCGAAGGAACCTAGAGTGAAGAAACCTTTGAAAGCAGCTTGAGAAATTTCGGTGGTAGAAGGAGGCACACTGGAGAGAGGTAAGGATGACCATACCGAATGAGTAGTCCTTGCCCTTGACCCGACCACTTGGCCGTCTTGAGGTCCCGCAGAGAGGCCCGCAGTGGGAGTTATGGAAATGCCATTTTCTCTGGTTCCGAGCAGCGTCAGGTCTTCACAAAAAGGAGCCAAAGTAGGGAAATAGTTCTTTTCTTTATGCAGTAGGTCCAGTAGCAGACAACACCATCCTAAGGCAGGGTGCGCAGGAAACCCTCGCAAGCTTTGATTCTATTAGTAAAGCCCCTGACACTTATTTTAGCCTGAAGCAAAATGTAGTAATTGAACGAGCACATTTTAACCAGCACTCACAATGACCTGGGGAATTGATTGAATTATTCCTAACTAACCTATATCGCTTAGTCAGCTCTTGCAGATACGGGGCTTTGAAGGACGAGTAATCTGTGAACCCATAGTCCTGGGCATCCAGGAGGAGAAACTCTCCGACTTTCTGCAGACCAAAGATGATCAAATGGTCCAGTGTGCAAAGCAGACTGAGCTTAGAGAATTTAATTGGGTGATCACTGGGGGCAACTCCGAGTCTTCGCCTGGCTTTGTAAATTGGGTGGGCTCCTGAGCAGCGGCCCCACCCATTAAAAGCCCACCAAACCAAGTGAAAGGGCAGGAAAATCCTAGCCAGCAGCCATTTTGAGATGTTTGCATTGTGGCGCGAAAAGCCAGCATGGATGCCAGGGTTGCCTGTAGGATGCATCCGGTGAGGCAAAACTGGACATTTCAAGCATTTCTGCAAATCCAGCAATTTTAATCAAAGTCAAAGATCAGAAAGCGTTTGTGAAGTACATTCCATCCAAGAAATGGAAAATCAAGAATAAGACAAAATTACTGAGTTTCTAGGGGAAGTTGATAGTCTTAATCCAGACTATTGGTCAGTTACAGTCCAAGGCTTCAATACTGCTTTTAAAATTGATACTGGAGCTGTTAATATATTAGCTGATCAACTGTGACCCTTCATCCATCAGACATCAAGTTACAAGGTCCAGACAGCATAGACCTTCCAATCAAAGTCAGGATTATTGCTCCTCTGAGCTACAAGGAGGGACATATCATTGAGCCTCTCTATGTTCTTCACAATCAGTTGAGTGGAGATACTGACATATTTCTAGGAATTCTAGAAAAACCAGATGATGCTCATTATTTGAATAACTCGCTGTTATCCATGCAACAATCTTCAACCTTTTGTTTAGAACTAGTGGAACTTCAGCCTTCAGAAGCTGAGGAGATTTATTCCATCAGCAGTGACTTCCTTTCTTTCACAGAGACACTAGCCACTAGACCCTGGGTGGAAATTTAAGTTATGAACCTCTTAGTTCTTTACATAGTAAGTCCAGAGGTGACAGATAGAGATGGCACTGCAGCAGTCGGTGACCATCTCCTTAAAGACTGGCTGGACCTGAATTAGCTCTTCCTAGAAAGTGAGAAGGAAAAATCCCTTTCAGTACTGAGTGATCTCTTGGAGATTGAGGCCCTAGAGAATGATGCATATTTCCCATTGATGGATGTGCCTTATGAAATCTCTGTTGTCTTTTTTAGAGGAGTCAACTGTGCTTTTAGTGGCTCAACAGCATTTAAATCTTCATTCCACTGAATCTATCAATGTATTCCCTACTTTACCTCCTGTTGTCCATGAAGCATCTTTCATAGAGGATACTTTGCCTGAGTCCAGGTAGAGTCCATGGATGATCACACTGCTCAAAAGCTGGTGCTTTCCAAGGTTAAAAGCCACTTGACACCTAGACTTCAGTCCCAGCTGAAAGTCTTCCCTCCAGGAGGTCAGCACAGAAGCTGCGGCAGAATCTTTAACACTTCTGAAGCTGCAGAATCCTGGACAGCAATCTTGTCCCCGAGTTAATCGTTACAGGAAATTCATCTCATTGCAGAAGATGAGGCTGTCTTGTTTCCATACCCTCTGTAATTCTTCCCATTGCCCAGAGCGGAGCGACTTCACACACACAAAAATGTTGCTCTTTTACCACTGTCTACAGAAAATACATACGAACATATGAATTAGGAGCAGGAGTAGGCCATTTGTCCCCTTGAGCCTGCTCCATCATTCAGTAAGATCATGGCTGATCTGCTTGTGTTTCGAATTCTATATTCCCTTCTACACCCTATAACCTTTGATTCCCTTGGCTAACAAGAATCCATCTACCTCTGCCTTAAAAATATTCAATGACCCACCTTCACCACCTTCTGAGGCAGAGAATTCCAAAGTCGCACAGCCCTCTGAGATAAAAAATTTCTCCTCATCTCTGTCCTAAAAGGGTGACCCATAATTTTAAAACAGTGCCCCCTAGTTCTGGACACACCCACAAGAGGAAACATCCTTTCCATGTCCATCTTGTCAAGGCCGTTCAGGATCTTACATACTTCATTCAAATCATTGTTCACTCTTCTGAACTTCAGTGGAAACAAGCCCAGTCTGTTTAACCATTCCTCATAAGACAATCCACTGATTCTAGGTATCAATCTAGTAAACCTCCTCTAAATCATCTCCAACACATTTACATCCTTCCTTAAATAAAGAGACTGAAACTGCACACAATAGAAATGCCACTGGGAAATCATCTCTGTTTCTTTTCCTGACAGTCTTGCCGGAAGTTAGTTTTTTTTTCTTTGTTGTCTAAGTTCATTGAAATCTTGGATCTTCAATGCCTTTCCTGTCTTTGATACAGTTGTGGATGATACAGCTCTGGATGATATAGCTGTGGTTGATACACCTGTGGATGATACAGCAGTGGATGATACAGCTGTGGATGATATAGCTGTGACAGTCTTCATTGGAGTTGAAGATCATTCCTCTTCTGTAGCTTCTTCCCAGAGTCCTTCGAGGGAGCAAATTCCTCAGAATCTCCTGAGTTCTTCTCTTCTCGTTCCAGAGGGTCCAATGTTTGATTCTCCTCAGTCTTTTCTTTTGGATCAATCTTTTGTTGAAAAGTCTTTGCTGTCTTTGTAGTTTAGTCATTCTGAAACCTATACTCTGCTTCCCAGCTATTCTGACAGCATTTATGCTAAATGTTGTGCCATTTTGCAGACAATGATGTCCTACCAGATACAGAAGGAAATCCTCGTGTCTCCAAAATGCCTGCCCTAAGGACTGAGAATAATGTGGGAGACTGAATCCCCCCAGCACTGTGATTTGGAGAGGGGAAGAGTCAGAGTTGAAGTTGGCTAGAATCTGTAGTTATAGAGAAGAAGTTACAGAAAAGTAACGTAAATAGTTAAAGAAGCTTCATGTTGTTGTCAAAAAGTAGGATAGTTTACTTTGGTGGAGATGTAATAGAAAGTGTTAACATATGGGATATGCTAATGTATAACGTAGATGGTGATACATTATTGACATCAGTTAGTCAAGTGTTAGACTCTGTGTCTCCCTCTGTTGAGAAGTTGGAATGATGCCCAGGAGCAACATGCGTACTTTGTAACCTGTTTAGATGTAGTACTAATAAACAAGCAGATACCAGAGTATGTCGGCAATCTACCTACTAACCAAGTCCCATGTCTTGAGTCCAAGATAGAAGGACCCATCTCAGAACTCTGAAGAAGGGTCATATGGACTCAAAACATTAACCCTGTTTCTCTCTCCACAGATGCTGTCAGCCCTGCTGAGTTTTTCCAGCATTTTCTGTTTTTGTTCCATCCATCGGGGGCAGGAGGGTAAGCAGCGGGAAGACCACCCGTTGGATTTTATGTGTCACCTCCACCTTCAAACCCACTAGTGGGAAGCATGAAATCCAGCCCCAGGCTGGGACACCTGGAAGAGAGGAGGGGGTAATACACAACAATACATTGTACTTCAAAGTGAGCATGGATTAGTGAGAGATTCCTGGGGAAGGTTTACCTGGGACTGTGTCTTCCTTGCCTGTCTGGATCGGGAGTAGCCAAAAGCTGACCCGCAGAGAGATTCCCCTCTCTCACTACCCCACAGTGGTGGTCTGGTTACTTTCTATACATTTACTTGCACTTTTAAAAAGTGGTTGCATAAGAGATGGTTGCACCTTCCTTACAAAGTGCCCTCTGGGTTAGTTACTTTGTACTGCAGCTACATGCTCCTTTGAAGGTAGAAGGCCTCTGATTGGCCCCCCAGCTTTGAGAGCCCACCTGATGCTCTTACTTGGACAGTGAGCTCACCTCCAAGCAAATTAAAGGGCGGCCAGGTCAAAATTCCAGGTCAGTACTGATTCTGAGTGGGCTCAGCGTACAGAAACAATCCTGGCTGCTTTTACCAACAGGCCTTCACCCCGAAAAGTGAATATTCAGCTCATGTCTCTGCCAGTGCAGTCCCCTACTTGTAAAATGAATTTCTTCACTCTGGTTCCTGTGAGTTGATAGCCAGGCATCACCAAGCACACCTGGTGGTGTCAACCTGGTGAAGCTACAACACAGGACTACATGTATGTAAAAGCACAAACAGCATGCTATAGACAGAGCTAATTGATCACACGCCAATGGATCAGATCAAAGCCCTACAGTTCTGCTACATCCAGTCATTAATGGTGGTGGACAATTAAACAACAAACTGGAGGAGGAGGCTCCACAAATATCCCCATCTCAATAGTGGAAATGCAAGGCTGAAGTGTTTGCAACCATCCTTAGCCAGAAATATACAATGGATGGTTCATCTTGGACTTCTCCGGAGCATCACCGATGCCAGTCTTTAGACAATTCGATTCACTCCAGGTGATATCACGAAACGGCTGAAGGCACCCATACTGCAAAGGCTACCGGCCCCAACAACATCCTGGAATAGTACTGAAGACTTGTGCTCCAGAACTTGCCATGACCCTAGACATGCTGTTCCAGTACAGATACAACACCAGTATCTGCTCCACAATGCAGAAAATTGCCCAGGTATGTCTTGCCCACAAAAAGCAGGACAAATCCAACCCGGCCAATTACCGTCCAATCAGTCTCCTCGCCATCATCAGCAAAATGATGGAAGGTGTCACTGATGGTAAAATCAAGCCACATTATCAGCAATATCCTGTACGGCTTGACTTCCATCCAGGGCCACTCAGCTCCAAACCTCATTTCAACATCGGTCCAAACATGGGCAAAAGTTCTGAACCCCCGCGGTGAGGTGAGAGTGACTGCCCTTGACATCAAGGCAGCATTTGACCGAGTGTGGCATCAAGGAGCACTAGCAAAACTGGAGTCAATGGGAATCAGAAGGGAACAGGTTGGAGTCATGCCCAGCTTAAAGATACATGATTTGGCTGTTGGAGGTCAATCATCAATCATCTCAGCTTCAGGACATCACTGCAGGAGTTCTTCAGGGTAGTGTCCTCGGCCCAACCATCTTCAGCTGCTTCATCAATAGCCTTCCCTCCACCATAAGGTCAGATATAAGGATGTTTGCTGATGATTGCATAGTGTTCAGTACCATTCACAACTCATCAGATTCCAAAGCAGTATGTGCCTGTATGCAGCAAGACCTGGACAATGTTCACACTTGCTGATAAGTGGCAAGTAACATTCAGACCACACAAGTACCAGGCAACAACATCTTCAACAAGGATGAATCTAATTATCTCTTCTTGACATTCAATGACATTACCATCGCTGAATCCCCCCATAACAACATCCTGGAGATTACCATTGACCAAAAATTGAACTGGAGTTGACATAAAAATATTGTGGCTACAAGGGCAGGTCAGAGGCTGGGAATTCTGTGGTGAGTAACTCATTTCCTGATTCTCCAAAGCCTGTCTGCCATCCACAAAGTACAAGTCAGGAGTGTGATGGAATACTCACCACTTTCCTAGATTAGTCTAACAGCACTCAAGGAGTTCAGTGGCATTCAAGACAAAGCAGCCCGAAGCCAGGGGAACTTTAGGAGTGGAGTTTGTGTCTAGTTGTGGACCTTGATGGAAGCATGTAACTGCTGTTGAAGCCCTGTAAATAAAGTTCACTGTTTCTCACAAGAAACCTGTGTGGAAAATCAAGTCGATAACAACTGGCGATGAGGTTAAATTGTATTCGGTGCTGTCCCTCACCCAGTGAGTGTGAGTATCTTGTACTAAACAGAAGAAAGGGAAAATATACTCACCGAGTAAGCAACTTTTTGGCAGGACCGACCCCTTTGACTCAGCCACAGAGGATTGGAGTCAATATATAGAATGCTTCAGTGTCTTTTACCAAGCAAGCAAAATATCCATAGAGGAAAAAACAGAAAGCAATTCTCTGAAGCATCTGTGAGAGTAAAACTTAGAATTTAATCTGTAGTTTGACAGCCCCAAATGCTCCCAAAGGCGTGATTTGGTGGACGTCATATAGGGTCATTTTCAACATAAACCCTGCAGACATTCACATTTAATTTGAAAGTAAGAGTCCCAGGGGGAGACCATAGCCACATACGTAGTGAAGCTGAAACAGCCGACTGAACATTGTGACTTCGGGGAGACCCTAAACAATATGTTAAGGAATCGTTTGGTCTGCGGTGTGCACGATGATGCCATTCAAAGACGGTTATTAGCTGAAGTAAATATCGATTTTAAAAGAGCATAGGAAATAGCGCTTGTAATGGAAAATACAGAGTGGGACTTGCAAGCCTTAGAGGAGGTACAAAATGGCGCTGTTTTCGAGCTGGGGCAGGAACAGACCGGTTTGCCGGGTGTGGTGCAAAAAGCAGGGAGTCCCTGCTACTCGAAAATTTTAAAAACATACAGGACACAGCTCAGCAGCAAATCTGAAAATGAATTGTTACTGATGTGGAAGTAACCATATCCTTGAAACTTTCCGTTTTAAAGAGATGGCGTGACATTATTGTCATAATAGAGTGCACATACTGAAGAAAGGTAAAGCTAGATTGAGACAGACTCCCAAGCAGCGAACTAAACTGATCAAAGTACGTAATGTGGAAGAACTAGAAAGCACTAATTCCAATATTCATTCTTTATTTAATGTGAAAGTCGGGAAAACAGAGCCAATCACTTTACTCTGCAGGTAAATGGAAACCTTTGATTATGATTATGGAAGTGGATACTGGTGCATCAGCCACTGTACTGGGGAACACGCCTTCACATATTTAAACAAGGGTCCTCAGCAATTTAATATGGAGCAGACTTCAACCAAATTAAAAATGTATACTGGTGAAGCCATACAAGTGACAGGTATTACCACTGTACCTGTTTATTACATGCACCAGACAGCACAGCTCCCTGTGATTGTAGTGGAAGGTGAAGGACCAAAGCTTCTAGGTCGTGATTGGTTGAGGAAAATTAACCTTGATTGGCCAGTGAGATTTTAGAAGGAAGCAGGAAGAGTTCCTGAGTTGGGAAAGGAACAAGGCTAGGTGCTTCAGAATGAGTCTGGAGAGTCCAAGGGTCACAATTGGATGAAAAAGGAGTCATTCAGCAACCTGAGGAATGAAGACTGTCTGAAACAGCAGCATGGAGGAACAGCTGAAGAAACTCAAGGAGACTTTACTGAATTACAGAATCCAAGATGAAGCGAGTGAGATTCACAAAGAGAAGAAAAACCTGTTGAAAGACCTTCACACATGACAAGGATCCTTCAGGTCAAAGTCTGTACCTCTGGAAAATTATGAAGAGGAGCAGAATGAATTTAACGTCACTCTGAACAAACTGAAGAACCAGTTGGCAGAGAAAAGGCTGCAACGTTCAAGGTTCCAGGAGGAAGCCAAAAGAAACAAGGGGGAGATAGAAGAGATGAAGAATCAGCTGACTGAAATAAAAGAAGTTTTAGAAGGAAAAGTCATGAAACTTTCCAAAATGCAGGTGGGTGATGAAGCCATGGGGAGGTCAACCCCTGAACAGAATCAAGTGGAGATTTCACCTGAGAGAAGTCAGCTGTCTGAAGTTAACATGAAGGACGAGATTAAACTCTGCAGTAGGCAGAAGAAGACAAGGTGGAAGATGGCTCAGGAAAGACAATGAATGACCCCCCCCCACACACACTACTACAGGTTCAACACCTTCAGAGTTACTTATGAAGCACGGCCTTCATGTGAGATTAAACCTGGTACTTCCCAATTTGGAGGTGAAGATAGAGAACAGTCAAGGGAATAAAGAAGTGACTCATGCTTTGCATAGTCAAGAGCGAGAATTTATTGTCAGTGAAACAGTATTTGTACGAAACTTTGGTGGTGGTGGATCGAGTTGGTCACCTGGTGTATTAGTTTCTGAGACTGGACCCTTGTTGAAGTGTAGAAGTAGAGAGCCAGATTACCCACAAACCTGTGAGAAAAAGAGAGATACCCCCAACAAACCGATGTTCCACCTGTAACCATTAAAGAATCTGTGGTGTCTGTAGTGATTGATCAACCAAGGATCGACGTACCAGATGTTACTGTTGGAGTGGATAACACTGAACTGCCTGGGCCTAAGGAGGTCCCTGATGTTGCTATGGTTCCAGATAATGAAGATTCAGTAAAAGATTCTAAAGTCTTGGAGCTACAATGTTCCATCTTTATCAGGAAACCACCTGAGAAACTGGACTTATAATTTCATAACCTGTATATATATTTGTCATGTTATGAATGTAGTTGTTTTAGTAAATACAAATTGTAAAAAAAATGAAAGGAGAGGAATATAGTATCTCTAGCCATAAGAAATGTAGTGACTGCAGCTTTAAATCTTATTGTGCTATGTAGTATCACTAGACAATGCAAATGAATCAGCCCTGAGTGCCTTAGGGGTGGAGTTTGTGTCTAGTTGTGGATCTTGATGGAAGCGTGTAACTGCTGCTGAAGACCTGTAAATAAAGTTCACCGTTTCTTAAGGGAAACTTGTCTGGAAAATTAATTATATAATACTTGCAGACCTGTGATCTTTACCACCTAGACAGACGAGGGCAGCAGATGGATGGGACTACCACCCCCTACCATGTAATCGATCGTCCTTTGGAATTAAGTCACTGCTCCTTCACTGTCCCTGGAGCAGAACTCTAGAACTCCTTCCTTAATAGCACTGTGGATGTATCTACATCAAATGGTTCAATATGGCAGCTTACCACCAGTTTCTCAAGGGGAATTTAGTGATGGTCAATAAACACTAGCAAAACCAGTAATGCTCACACCCCAAGAACAAATTCAAAAACACAAGCTTACAACACATGGAACTGTTGGATTATGCAAATTTCACTGATGTCAGAAACTATGGCAGGTTCAATGCCAATAACATTAAATGGATAAAAGATACCACCTCGTGTCATGATGTGGCAGATGATGTGTGCCAGATAGACCAAATTCACAAGGAAAACTTGGTCCCAATATCACAACATTTTGCAATTTGTATTTTTTATGAGAAGATGTGTGCACTGAATTCAGAGATAATGACTCCGCCAAGGACTTACCAGATTTTAAAAATTAAATTAAAATATTTATTAACAAAATAAAATATTTCAAACACATACATAAGACTACAATTACTTATGACTATAATAATTCCTCGAATTCCTAATTAACCTGACTCCCAGTTACACACCTGCCTTAATGCAGCTGTCAAAACTAAATTTTAGATTTAAAACAAAACCAGCAAGTTAACACAGTACCCACTTGACAGTGGAATTCCAAACGGTTTTGCTCCAAGTTCAGTTATGAGACACAGCTGACTTATGCACAAATGGCTGGAGGTTTCTTGAAGGCCCCTGTTAGATCTTACATGGCCCTTTCCTCACATAGCCTTCCGTTTCACTTTATATATGTTTCTCTCTCTTTAATAATATGTAAATTCTATTGTCCCATATGTCTTTGCCAGGAACCTTTGGAAAAAATAAACACACTCCTTAGCCTTGTTTATCTGGCTAGATTTAAACAGGCTAACATCCCTTTGAGATGTAAGCAATCCCTTCACTTATATAAAAATGAAAATTCCTTTCATACCTTACATGCTAAGTCAGCATCCATGTTTACTCATTAGCTTTTCAAACACATGTCTACATCTAGATTATTTTGATGATTTCAGCTTGTAATCTACTTGACTCCAAATGTAATTAAATTGCACAGACAGAACCAAATTTATTTACACCCATAAACCTACTTCACAATAAACCAAAAAAAATTATGAAAATCATTATACTTCCGTTACACTCAGGACCATAGCTGCGTTGAATATTCAAGCTAAAATGTCTTGACCCTTAGACTTGCATGATGAAAATTTTTAATCTGTAATAAATTTACTTGAACTTAAAAAGTTCAATCACATTGCTGTGGCCTGGAGTCACATGTAGGCCAGACCAGGTCAAGTAAGGACAGTGGGTTAGTGAACCAGGTGGGCTTTTACATATGGCCATCAAATGACTGAGCTTTTAAGAACATAAGAACTTCAAGCAACATGAGAAGGTTATTAATTAAACATCAATTGCCGACGTCGGTACCATCTTTGTTCCTGAGTCAGAAGGTTATAGCATTAAACCCAAGTCTTTTTCTATGAGGGATTATATAGCAACATCTAGTGCTTGGTTCAATGGAGTACTGAGCTATTGCTTCATGATCAGAAATACTGTTATTCAAATGAAGCCCTGGCCAGTTGGACATAAAGATTCTATTGTGTGAGGAATTAACTTTGCCAATACTCCACCCTCAGTTAACACCTTCTGATACAGCCAACCTTGGTTTACTGTGTCTAGTTTTGGTCACTGGAGGAGCAGAGGATTTTACATGGAATCAGAGCTCTTAGTTGTGTGGATTAGTTTTCAAGAATTAGGGTCAATAACTTTAGAGTAGCACAAATAGAGCAGGAATGCATTTGAGGCTTTTTGAATGTTACAGGAATTGGATTGTATAAGATGGATAGCGGTTTGGAAAGAATTTTCCCATGGTGTTTCTTCAATTTACCACTTTTTAAAGACATTTTTTTTCTTCTCCTAAAAGATTGCATGGTGAGAGGTGTCTATGCGTTGAATGAGGACAAACTATTGTTTGATGAGGACAACTTGATTGTCCTCATTCCCAAACCGTTTGCAGCTCATGAAGCAATCTTGCGTTTGTATTGCTCCTTTAACTTAGCAAAACTTTCCAAGATACTTTGTAAGAGCATTGCCAAATAAAATATGACGTGAACCACATAAGGAGAATTAGGACAGAGAAACCAAAAGGTTGGTCCAGAGTTAGGTTCTAAGGAGTGTCTTGAAGGAAAAGAGAGAGCTAAAGAGGTGGAGAGGTTTAGAGAGAGAATCCCAGGGTTTAGGGCCTAGGAATCTGGTGGTGGTGATTAAAATTGCAAACGTACAGGAGGCCAGAGTTGGAAGAGTTGTGGGGATGAAGGATAGGGATGGCCAAAGTCCTATGGATAAATTCAAAGCTAGGATGAGAATTTGATGATTGATGCATTGCCAGGCTAGGAACCAACGTAGATTAGTGAACACAAAGTCTGGCGCACTGACCTCTACCACGCGGAGGCTGAGCGTCAACTCGCAGACACTTCCTCCTACCTCTCCCTGGACCATGACCCCACCACTGAACATCAAGCCATTGTTTCCAGGACTGTCACTGACCTCATCTCCTCTGGGGATCTCCCTCCCACAGCTTCCAACCTGATAGTTGCCCAACCTCGGACGGCCCGCTTCTATCTCCTACCCAAAATCCACAAACAGAACTGCCCCGGTAGACCGATCGTCTCAGCTTGCTCCTGCCCCACAGAACTCATTTCTCGTTATCTTGACTCCCTTCTCTCTCCCCTTGTCCAGTCCCTTCCCACCTACATCCGTGATTCCTCTGACACCTTACGTCACATCAACAATTTCCAGTTCCCTGGCCCCTACCGCTTCCTCTTCACCATGGACGTCCAATCCCTCTACACCTCCATCCCCCACCAGGATGGTCTGAGGGCCCTTAGCTTCTTCCTCGAACAGAGGCCCGAACAATCCCCATCCACCACTACTCTCCTCCGTCTGGCTGAACTTGTTCTCACGCTGAACAATTTCTCCTTCAACTCCTCTCACTTCCTCCAAATAAAAGGTGTGGCTATGGGTACCCGCATGGGCCCCAGCTATGCCTGTCTCTTTATGGGGTATGTGGAACATTCCTTGTTGCAGTCCTACTCCGGCCCCCTTCCACAACTCTTTCTCCGGTACATCGATGATTATTTCGGTGCTGCTTCATGCTCTCGTCAGGACTTGGAAAAATTTATTAATTTTGCTTCCAATCTCCACCCCTCCATCATTTTCACGTGGTCCATCTCTGACACTTCCCTTCCCTTCCTTGACCTCTCTGTCTCAATCTCTGGTGATAGACTGTCCACCAATATCCATTACAAACCCACCGACACCCACAGCTATCTCGACTACAGCTCCTCACACCCCACTTCCTGTAAGGACTCCATCCCATTCTCTCAGTTCCTTCGCCTCCGTCGCATCTGTTCCGATGATGCTACATTCAAAAACAGTTCCTCTGACATGTCCTCCTTCTTCCTTAACCGAGGTTTTCCACCCACGGTCGTTGACAGGGCCCTCAACCGTGTCCGGCCCATCTCCCGCGCATCCGCCCTCACTCCTTCTCCTCCCTCCCAGAAACATGATAGGGTCCCCCTTGTCCTCACTTATCACCCCACCAGCCTCCGCATTCAAAGGATCATCCTCCGCCATTTCCGCCAACTCCAGCATGATGCCACTACCAAACACATCTTCCCTTCACCCCCCTTATCGGCATTCCGTAGGGATCGCTCCCTCCGGGACACCCTGGTCCACTCCTCCATCACCCCCTACTCCTCAACCCCCTCCTATGGCACAACCCCTTGCCCACGCAAAAGATGCAACACCTGCCCCTTCACTTCCTCTCTCCTCACCGTCCAAGGACCCAAACACTCCTTTCAAGTGAAGCAGCATTTCACTTGCATTTCCCCCAACTTAGTCTACTGCATTCGTTGCTCCCAATGTGGTCTCCTCTACATTGGAGAGACCAAACGTAAACTGGGCGACCGCTTTGCAGAACACCTGCGGTCTGTCCGCAAGAATGATCCAAACCTCCCTGTCGCTTGCCATTTTAACACTCCACCCTGCTCTCTTGCCCACATGTCTGTCCTTGGCTTGCTGCATTGTTCCAGTGAAGCCCAACGCAAACTGGAGGAACAACACCTCATCTTCCGACTAGGGACTTTACAGCCTTCCGGACTGAATATTGAATTCAACAACTTTAGGTCGTGAGTCCCCTCCCCCATCCCCACCCCCTTTCTGTTACCCCCTTCTTTTTTTTTTCCCAATAAATTATAAAGATTTTCCTTTTCCCACCTATTTCCATTATATAAAATATAAAAAAAAACCCACTAGAGCTATACCTTGAGTGCCCTACCATCCATTCTTAATTAGCACATTCGTTTAGATAATATCACCAACTTTAACTTTAACACCTATGTGTTCTATTGTACTATTGTTGTTGACATCTTTTGATGATCTGCTTCTATCACTGCTTGTTTGTCGCTACAACCACACCAACCCCCTCCACCTCTCTGTCTCTCTATCTCTCCACCCCCCACACACACACCTTAAACCAGCTTATATTTCAGCTCTTTCCTGGACTCGAACTCAAGTTCTGTCGAAGGGTCATGAGGACTCGAAACGTCAACTCTTTTCTTCTCCGCCGATGCTGCCAGACCTGCTGAGTTTTTCCAGGTAATTCTGTTTTTGTTTTGGATTTCCAGCATCCGCAGTTTTTTTGTTTTTAACAAAGTGAATGGAGCTCAGAATGAGTTAGGATTATGGACAGCATAGCTTTGGATGACCTCAAGTTTATTTGGGGTGGAAGATGGAAGACCACCCAGGGCAGTGTTGGACTAGAGTAGTCAAGACTTTAGGTAACAATTGTGGGTGTGGGTTTCAGCAGCAGACTACTTGAGGAGCGGGGTTAAGTGGGTGATGCTACAGCGGTAGAAATAGACGATTATAGTAATGGCATTATAGTGTGCTGGGGAGCTCAGCTTGTGGTCAAATATGAAACCAAGTTAATGAATTGCCTGGTTCGGCCCTGGGCTGTTATCAGGGAGAGGAATGGAGTTAGTGCAGCAACGTTTGTGACAGGAACTAAAGACTCTGACTTCAATCTTCCCAATACTGAATTGGAGGAAATTCCTGCTCATCCAGTACTGGTGTCAGATAAGCAGGTCTGATAACCCATAGGCAGTAGAGTAGGTTTGAAATGTGACCACTGCGATTATGTAGGAGAAAAGTGGTAGCCAGTTTTCACAGAGCAAGATTCCAGATACTGCATTGAGATCATAGAATCATAAAATGGTGACAGCACAGGAGAAGGCCATTTGGCTCATTGTGTCAGTGCTGGCTCTCTGCAAGAGTAGCTAGGCTCATTCCCACATCCTTTCTCTGTCACCCTGTAAATCTTTCCTCTTAGATATTTTCATTTGAAGGCTTTGATTGTCACTGCCTCCACTACGTCCTATGGCAGTGCATTGCAGATCCTAATGCCTCGCTGGCTAAGAGAAAAAATTTTGCTTACCGAGCCATTTGTTCTTTTGATAATCACCTTAAATCGGTGTCTTATGGTTCTCCACCCTTCCGCCAAATTTCTCTCTAGCTACTCTGTTTAGACCTCTCAGGATTTTGAACACCTCTACCAATTTCCTCTCAACCGTCACCTCGCTAAGAGAACAATCCCAGCTGCTCCAATCTATCCACATAACTGAAGTCCCTCATCCCTGGAACCATTCTCGTCAATATTTTCTGTGCCCTTCCTAAAGCAGCCTTCCTAAAGTTCCCAGAATTGGATATAATACTCCAGTTGAGGTCAAACTAAAGTGTTATCACTATAAATTCCTTGTTTTTGTACTGTATGCTTCTGTTCATAAAATCCAGGATCCTATATCTGAATTTAACCACTATCTCAACCCGCTGTGCTGCCTTCAATGATTTGTATACATTCACCCCCAGGTATCTTGGCTCCTTTAGAATTGTATCCTTTACTTTATCTTGTCTCTCCCCCTTCTTCTTACCACAATGTATCATTTCACATTTCTCTGCATCAAATTTTATCTGCCATTTGAATGCCCATTCCACCAGCCTGTCTGTGTCCTCTTGAAGTCTGTCTTAATCTCTGTACAGTTCACAATACTTCCAAACTCTGGGTCATCTGCAAATTTTGAAATAGTGCCTGTAGATCCAAGTCTGAGTCATTAATATATATCAAGAAAAGCAGTGTCCCAGTACTGACCCCGAATACCTTCCTCCAGTCCAAGAAGCAACGGTTCAGCATTACTCTCTGTGTCCTGTCATTCAGCCAACTTCAGATCCATGCTAACACTATCTCTTTTATTCTATGAGCTTCAAATTTGCTGGCAAGCCTTTTATGCTGCATATTATCAAATGTTTTTGGACATACATGTACACCATATCAACTCCATTACCTTCATCAACCCTTTCTCTCACTTTGTCTAAAACCTAAATTAAGTTAGTTAAGCATGATTTGCCTTTAACGAATCCATGCCAGATTTCCCTAATTAATCTGTACTTGTCCAAGCGACTGTTAATTTTGTCCTGGTTTATCGTCTCTAAAACCTTTTCAGCCACCGAGGTTAAACTCTAACCTTCAGTTGCTAGGTTTATTTTTACTCAGTTTTTTGAACAAGGGTGTAACGCTTGCAATTCTCCAGTCCTCTGGCACCATCCCCACCCCCACCCCACCTGTATCTGAGGAGGATTGGAAGATTTTAGCCAGCGCCTCCTCAATTTCCACCCTTACTTCACTCGGTTTCCTCAGATGCATCCCATTTGGCCATGGTGACGTATGACCTTAAGTACAGACAGTCTTCCTAATGCCTCCTCTTTATCAATTTTTAGCCCATTCAGCATCTCAACTACCTCCTCTTTCACTAAGATGTTGGCAGCATCTTGATAAAGAGAGAAGCTATAAACTCATCTAGTACCTCAGCTATGCCCATTACCACCATGTACACAACACATATCTGCTCACTAAATGGACCCACATCAGCTTTTACTACCCTTTTACTATTAATGTGCTTATAGATGACAGTTACATTCTCCAAGAAGTTAAATGATCCAATAATCTATTTTTGACAGGGTTGGTTGAGGGACCAATTAGCCAGGACACCAGCAGAACTCATCTGCTGTTCCTGAAATTTGCCAAGGAATCTTTACTTCCACCTGACCAGGGAGAAGGAGTTTAAATTTAACTTCTCATTCAGAAAACGACACCTTCCATAATGCAGCACTCCCTCAGTTCTGCACCAAGTTATGTGACTAATTCCTGCAGTGGTGATGGAACTGACAATCTCTAAGTTAGAGGCATGGACAGTCACTAAAACAAAGGCTTCCCATTTCCACATGCGGTTTGTGGATTTTGCTGCATATAAACAGCAGAATACAACTGACAACAAAACAATCAAAAATATATGACACATTACTGGCTTGTGGAAGCCTTGAGGATGTGGCAAGGTGCTAAATGAATACAAACATACGAACAAGGAGTAGGAACAGGCCATTCGGCCCCTCTAGCCTGCTCCGCCATTTAATAAGATCATGGCTGATCTGATAGTAACTTCAAATCTGCATCCCGCCTACCCCCAATAGCTTGTCACCCCCTTGTGCACCAATAATCTATCCACCTCTGATTTAAGACTCTACTTCCACTACCTTTTCAGGAAGAGCATTCCAAAGACTCACAACTTTCTGAGAGAAAAAATTTCACCTCATCTCTGTTGTAAATGGGCGACCCCTTATTTTTAAACAGTAACCTCTAGTTCTAGATTCTCCCACGAGAGGAAACATCCTCTCCATATCCACCTTGTCAAGACCCCTTAGGATCTTACAAGCCTAGTCTGTCCAACCTTTCCTCATAAGACAACCCGCCCATTCCGTGAATTAGTCTGGTAAACCTTCTCTGAACTGCTTCTAACACATTTACATCCTTCCTAAGTGAGCTCTTTCTTTCCAGCAAGGCTGTCCCTTTCTCAAAACTCAACTATATTGACTCACCGTTGGATATGAACTGTTATGCTATGGGTTCATTTGATGTCTCCATGATGAGATCATGAGACTTGTATGTTTAAACATGAACTATTTATTGTTAATCTTTAACCATGTACAGATCCCAGTTAATGTCGTGCATGGTGTTGCCATGCAGGTAGGCTGCTTCTAGAGTGTTCTCTCATTCTATTACCAGTGGCTCTATATGTCATACAATGGGCGGTGCTATTTTGCAGTCCCAAATTAACACTTGCTCTGCCAAGTACCTTCACATTACAATGTCATGCAGGCATATACAACACCATACAGCACAAACTGGCTTGCATTTATATAGTTCCTTCAGTGACATAAAAATATCTTATCACTATGGCCTAGATTTTTGACATGGAGAGGGCAAAAAAGGTGGAATTGGCCAAAAATCATCAGTTCCACCCACAAACACAGCAATTCCCATTTTCACAGGGGCAGGGATGGGGTGGGGCATGTTTCACACATACACATTTTACCAAGGCAGCTGACCATGTAAATCGTCAGCTGCCTCCACTGAAGTGCGGTTTTGGTAGCCTTATAGTGTGAAACCTGAACTTTGCAGGTTAGGACTAGTAAGAGCAAGTCTGAACTTTGTGGATTCATTTGGATAGCCATGGGACCCTATTGAAAGGTTAGGTATCCCTTTGGACCTGGTCCCAACACAACTTTTGGGGACGGTCAGATGCCCTTTGGTGGAGGAAAAGCGCCACTTAGAATTGTTAAAATTAGGCATGAATGTGTATGAAAGTGAATAAACTCATTAACTATCGAGCTCATTGGAACTGTCAAGACTTGCCAAAATAAACTGTCAAAAGGAAGACCTGTCAAGAGAGTTTGTTAAATGTGTCAAGAGGAACTGTCAAGAGGACCTTCAGAGGGAGCTGACAATGGGAGCTTTCAAGCTGCCAAGGTATTTATAAGTCCTGCCTTTTAAATCTTTGAAAAAAAAATGTCTGGAGTGTTTTAAAGAAACATTATTGCTTGCTATTTCACTTTGTCTGGTGTCATAAGCCTGAGGGCTTCCATTCCTAGATTGCTGCTGCCTGACTGATTTCACAGCCACCCATTATCACAGTAGGGTGCCTGCCATTTCAGGGTTTGATTGCCAGCTACAAGTGGTTATACACTCTTTGAAGTGGGACCATGAATTTCAATGCAATAAGGGACTCTGCATTCGATTGAAATGTCTGTTACAAGGCTTTACCTTGTTGAAGGAATGAAAATGTCATAATTTTTTTAAGAATATGTGTGTTTTTTTTCAATATAGTGAAGTCTGTAATAGACACTTGGAACTTTATTTTATCTCATCTCTGAGGTTTGCCCATGGTGCTTACTGGGTGATTTGGCATGGTAGGTGTAAGGGAAAAGGGCAGTGGGTTGGGGCATGGGTTGGAATGACTTAACACTAAGTTGACATGGAGGCTATAAAGGGCCATGGGGGTGGGCAGAGGGCATAGATTGGCATGGAGGCTATAAGGGGTGATGGGGCAGGTGGCATGAGGTAGCATGCATTGCCATGGATGGAGCATGGGGAGTTTGTGGGTGAGTGTGAGGGGGTGAGGGGTGAAGGCTAGAGGGAGGTTTCATGTTTTATTCTTTCTTTTAATATTTTGGGCACAGTGCCAATGTCCTGAGGCAGGTCATCTACCAACCCACCTCCATACCGTCAGCCTCCTAATTTCTTCCAGCCCTGACTCCGAATATAGCCCTCCCCATGCCCCACCTCTACCCCCACTCCCCTCTGAGTTCTGGGACAGGAGCAAGCTGAGACGATCGGTCTACCGGAGCAGTCTGTTTGTGGATTTTGGGTAGGGAAATGAAGCTGGCCATCCGAGGTTGGGCGACTATCAGGTTGGAAGCTGTGGGAGGGAGATCCCCAGAGGAGATGAGGTCAGTGACAGTCCTGGAAACAATGGCTTGATGTTCAGTGGTGGGTTCATGGTCCAGGGAGAGGTAGGAGGAAGTGTCTGCGAGTTGACGCTCAGCCTCCGCGTGGTAGAGGTCAGTGCGCCAGACAACAACAGCACCACCTTGTCAGCGGGTTTGATGACAATGTCAGGGTTGGACCTGAGAGAATGGAGTGCAGTAAGTTCAGAGAGAGACAGGTTAGAATGGGTGAGAGGAGCAGAGAAATTGAGACGACTAATGTCGCGCCGACAGTTCTCAATGAAAAGATCAAGAGAAGGTAAGAATCCAGAGGGAGGGGTCCAGGTGGAGGGAGAATATTGGAGTTGGGTAAAAGGATCCGTTGAACTGGGAGAGGACTCCTGCCCAAAGAAGTGAGCCCGGAGACGAAGATGGCGGAAGAAGAGTTCAGCATCATGCCGAGCCCGAAATTCATTAAGGTGAGGGCGTAAGGGTATGAAACTAAGTCCTTTGCTGAGCACTGAACGTTCAGCATCGGAGAGGGGATGGTCAGGGGGTATAGTGAATACACGGCTGGGGTTGGGATTGGAAGATGGGGTGGGGACGGAGGGACAGGCAGGGGTGGAGGGTCCTAGATGGGTGTTGGTGTCGATGAGTTGTTGGAGCTTGCGTTCCTTAGCACTTGAGAGAAAGAGAAAAAGGTTCTTGTTGAGGCATCGGATGAGCCGAAGGATAAAAAGAAACTGGGGGCATGCGCAGCTTTGAAAAAGGGTACGGCGGTGCTGCTGGAGGGAGAGGTCGAGTGTGTTCATATGGCGGTGCATGGCACTGAGTGTGGATCTCAGGATGTGACGGGAACAGCAGTCCGAGAAACGTTTTATGTCCTGGAGATACCTGTAATCCTAGGTGGGTTCGAAACATGAGGGGTGGAATTTCAGTTGAAATCCACGTGGGGTAAGTCGGAGACAGAGACAGTCACTGAGAAAGGAGATATGGCTGTGAAAGCGGGTTTTAGTAAATACCTTGTCAAACACCAGGAGAGAAATGGAAAGCAATGAAGGTGAACAAGGCAAAAGAGAGATACGGAAATCTTGTCGCAGAAAAGAACAGAACTTCTTCAAGGAGGTAGGCATTTCTTGAACAGCAGTGGCAGTCAATTAAACACAGAGATAAAAACAAAAAAACTGCGGATGCTGGAAATCCAAAACTTGGAAAAATTTATTAATTTTGCTTCCAATCTCCACCCCTCCATCATTTTCACATGGTCCATCTCTGACACTTCCCTTCCCTTCCTTGACCTCTCTGTCTCAATCTCTGGTGATAGACTGTCCACCAATATCCATTACAAACCCACCGACTCTCACAGCTACCTCGACTACAGCTCCTCACACCCCGCTTCCTGTAAGGACTCCATCCCATTCTCTCAGTTCCTTCGCCTCCGTCGCATCTGTTCCGATGATGCTACCTTCAAAAACAGTTCCTCTGACCTGTCCTCCTTCTTATTTAACCGAGGTTTTCCACCCACGGTCGTGAGAGAGCCCTCAACCGTGTCCGGCCCATCTCCCGCGCATCCGCCCTCACGCCTTCTCCTCCCTCCCAGAAACATGATAGGGTCCCCCTTGTCCTCACTTATCACCCCACCAGCCTCCGCATTCAAAGGATCATCCTCTGCCATTTCCGCCAACTCCAGCATGATGCCACCACTAAACACATCTTCCCTTCACCCCCCTATCAGCATTCCGTAGGGATCGCTCCCTCCGGGACACCCTGGTCCACTCCTCCATCACCCCCTACTCCTCAACCCCCTCCTATGGCACCACCCCATGCCCACGCAAAAGATGCAACACCTGCCCCTTCACTTCCACTCTCCTCACCGTCCAAGGGCCCAAACACTCCTTTTAAGTGAAGCAGCGTTTCACTTGCATTTCCCCCAACTTAGTCTACTGCATTCGTTGCTCCCAATGTGGTCTCCTCTACATTGGAGAGACCAAACGTAAACTGGGCAACCGCTTTGCAGAACACCTGCGGTCTGTCCGCAAGAATGACCCAAACCTCCCTGTCGCTTGCCATTTTAACACTCCACCCTGCTCTCTTGCCCACATGTCTGTCCTTGGCTTGTTGCATTGTTCCGGTGAAGCCCAACGCAAACTGGAGGAACAACACCTCATCTTCCGACTAGGCACTTTACAGCCATCCGGACTGAATATTGAATTCAACAACTTTAGGTCGTGAGCTCCCTCCCCCATCCCCACCCCCTTTCTGTTTCCCCCTTCCTTTTTTTTCCAATAAATTATAAAGATTTTCCTTTTCCCACCTATTTCCATAAAATAAAAAAAACATCTTTTATGCTCTCCCCACCCCCACTAGAGCTATACCTTGAGTGCCCTACCATTCATTCTTAATTAGCACATTCGTTTAGATAATCTCACCAACTTCAACTTTAACACCTATGTGTTCTTTTGTACTATTGTTGCTGACATCTTTTGATGATCTGCTTCTATCACTGCTTGTTTGTCCCTACAACCACACCCCTCCACCTCTCTCTCTCTCTCTCTCTCTCCGCCCCCCCCCCACCCCCCCACCCCCCACACACCTTAAACCAGCTTATATTTCAACTCTTTCTTGGACTCGAACTCAAGTTCTGTCAAAGGGTCATGAGGACTCGAAACGTCAACTCTTTTCTTCTCCGCCGATGCTGCCAGACCTGCTGAGTTTTTCCAGGTAATTCTGTTTTTGTTTTTGTTTTGGATTTCCAGCATCCGCAGTTTTTTTGTTTTTAACTTTAACACCTATGTGTTCTGTTGTACTATTGTTGTTGACATCTTTTGATGATCTGCTTCTATCACTGCTTGTTTGTCCCTACAACCACACCCCCCCCACCTCTCTCTCTCTCTCTCTCTCTCTCCCCCCCACCCCCCCCACACACCTTAAACCAGTTTATATTTCAACTCTTTCTTGGACTCGAACTCAAGTTCTGTCGAAGGGTCATGAGGACTCGAAACGTCAACCCTTTTCTTCTCCGCTGATGCTGCCAGACCTGCTGAGTTTTTCCAGGTAATTCTGTTTTTGTTTTTGTTTTTGATTTCCAGCATCCGTAGTTTTTTTGTTTTTATCATTAAACCGAGAAGCTGCCTGCCCTTTCAGGTGGATGTGTAAAAAATGTGGCACTATTTCAAATAGTGACAACAGAGTTACCCCCCAGTGTGCCAGCCAGTATTTATCCCTCAGTCAACATCAAAGATGTTGGTCAGTATCACATTGTTGCTTCTGGGAGAATGCAGTGCGCAATTTGGTTGCTGTATTTCCCATTTAACAGCAGTGACTACACTTCAAAAAGTGTTTTGGGACATCTGGTGGTCATGAAAGGTACCACATAAATACAAATCTTTCTTTCATCACTATGCTTTATGTTAGAAGTCCAGTTTTGACGATTTCCCCGTGCTTGGTTTCCCCCGGTTGAAGTGTAATAATAATCATGAAATACTAAACAGAAGACTGCTTTATAAATACATTCAGTGTCTAACATGCAATCTTTCTCTCATATGCCTCAGTCACTTCTCTTTCCAGAAAGACACCTAATTGTCACATAAACACATCTATACTGTCTGCTTCCATGTCATTCCCAGTAAGTTCATCCACATATTTATGCAAATACCTGTCTCCTTATGCTGAGTTTTCTATTTTTGTCCCTGGTATTTGAATCCCTTGCCACAACATCCAGGTTTCCTGGATTAATTTAGTGAATTCTCTTGAAAACTTCAAAATTTCACCGTAAGCTTTACAAGTTCAATTGCCTTCATTCAATAGGTGACTTGGGGATAATCTCCAGCCCCTGTCCGCCCACACTGATAAACCGACCCCAAAGCAGGAGCCAATGCTAGATGTAAATTAATCCTGGCATGGGTGAAATCTTACTACAAATAACAGACTAGGGCATCAAACAAATTCTCTTTTCGATGACCTCCTGGGGTGAGCCTCTCCTTCCTGGTCCTGTGTGTCTGACATGGCTAACTGTGTGTTTTCCAGTCGAAGGCTGAAGCTTTCATTTAAATTAAACTGCGTGATTCATTTTTCTGTTTTCATAAACTAAGCCTCATTAAGAGTGTGACAAATTGTCCTCTCTAGAGAGAGCAGTTTGTTTTAAGTGGATCCAGTAGTTTTTTAGAAAACATTCCTTTCAAATTCCTGGCAGCACAGCAAGCCTCTTGAAGATATAATTCACTCGTAGAGCAGGGTCATTAGTTACTGTGGCCACTGTCACCCAGGGCAATGGTAAGCTAACTCTTTCTGCAGTTTCCAACCTTCAATTCACAGAAAAAGGACCCTTCACTATATCTGATGACAACTTTACAGCCCCAACACTCAGAATAGACACATCAAGGACTGGTTCTGTCCAAATCTTAGTAGGAAACACAAGCCATTTCACTTGAGGGCAATTCAGAAGCCATTGTTCCTAAAGAAATATGGTGGCTGGGCTCACTTAACCACTTTGTTTTCCCCCTCCCCTCCATTGATCCCTGTTCCTAAATCATTCGGATAGCTTTCAGGGAAAGGAACCTGCCCCATCTACCTGTTCAGGTCTACATGTGACTCCAGCCTCACGCTAAAGTAATTGATTCTTAATGTTGCCAGGCCAACAAGGGATGACCAATAAAAACTGCCATGCCTCTGTCCCCCGTGTCCATAGCTACTGTTGTCGAGTGCAATGGCTGACATCCCTTTCTCAAGGGGAGTTGGTGGCGTAGTGGTGACGTTACTGAGCCAGTAATCAGACAAGGGAACAAGGGTTTAAATCCCACTATGGCAGCTGGTGGAAAATAATTTCAATTAATAAAAATCTGAAATATTACTAGTTTCAGTAGTGGTGACCATGGAGCTAGCATTGCTTAGAGATGGGCAACAAATTCCGGCCTTGCTAGTGATTCCTGCATCCCAGGGAAGGATGAAAATAAAGGAGAAGAAAAGAGTTGACGTTTCGAGTCCTCATGACCCTTCGACAGAACTTGAGTCGAAGGGTCATGAGGACTTGAAACGTCAACTCTTTTCTTCTCCGCCGATGCTGCCAGACCTGCTGAGTTTTTCCAGGTAATTCTGTTTTTGTTTTGGATTTCCAGCATCCGCAGTTTTTTTGTTTTTTTTTTGAAAATAAAGGAGCCTTTCAAGAATGATCACTTCTGATGGTTGCCTGATTATTAAGCATCTATCCCACTCGTCTGGTAGCAACTAAAAAGCAGTTATGTCCAACACTAAAGGTGGTTTTGAGTGTTCAACATTTCTGAGTCTTGTTCACAGATTTTAAGAGGCTCATGCCTCACCTTGTGTGTTTACATCTGCGTGGATTTAATCAAAATTATTTGAGAATTATTGAATGTTGTGATCCATGTGGTATCTCTGTTGGAGGGACTTCAGATATTTAGAATTTTAAGAAGCAACTCTAGAAATGGATTGAGAAGAAATTTTTCAGTTGAAAAGAGGGGAGCCAAACATTAACTTCACTAATCAACGTAACTCAGGTTATGTCCATTGACTCATGCCATGGATGAGAAGCTATTGGTTATACAGGGGGGGCTTGAAATATCAAATAAGAACAGGAAAACATAGCGGAAATTTGACAGTTTCTCCAATTCCACTTGGAGAGCTATCAGTATTATAAATGTGACAGACTGAATGGCCGTCTCCCGTGTATTATAATATATTAGCTGCTTACCATCTTTATTCTGAATAAAATGAAAGATAATCTGTGGTCAGATAAGCATTAGTTTTCTAAGGGACAGGACACTAATTGAAGGCAGTTCTCTTTCATTTTTATGATAACCTTCTGTAAAAGGTGCTCTGTTGCCCTTGAGACAGGTCCTGGCCCCTGCCATTGACCTTGGCAGGACCGGAAAATCCCACCAGTGGCAGCAGTCTGAAAACACCGTTCTCTTGATTCATGCTCTCATACTCGAGCATGCAATACCGATCAGATAAGATAAGATGTTAAACTCAGGTCCTCGATGCCTGCTCAGATAGTTGAAAAAAACCCAATGATATTATTTGAAGAGCAGGGATGTCCTGCAGTGTTCTAACAAATAATCACCCCTCAACCGAGTTAGATAGAATTGCCATTCATCTCATTTGCTGTTTGTAAACCAGCTGCTACTTTTGCCCAAAAAGCCACAGTGACTGTATTTCAAATGCATATCAATGGCTGAGAAGCACTTTGAGATATTATGATATACACCCACTTACACCTAAACCTGGGAATGAAAGGAAACCTTCACCATGCAACCCATTCTGTTATCCAGGCCCCATTTTCACTAGGCCACCTGCTGAATCAGGCTCCTAATTTCCTTCAAGGACTTTTACCAATTCATTCCCAGAGCCTTACCATGAAAAGGCTGTGCTTTTCAGGCTCCATTGTGGGAAATTATAGGCAACTTTTCCATCATGTTCTACCCATTCATGTTGAGGGACATGCTTCACAGGCAGCCTGATTGGCCTTTTCTGATATACTCAGTTGGCTGATGATGGTTCATTCTAGCTAAAGTAATTTTCTGCACCCAAAGTCAGTTATTTCTACAAAATAGCAGCTTGGATTTTGTAAACAGTGGGTGCAGTGTCTGTGCTCACCACTCACATTGAATAAACCTCTGCCCAATTCTACTCACCATTCCCAGTAGTGAGAATTTCAGCTATGTTGAGAGAGGATTCCATTCTGGCATGGATTGCAATGAAGCACAGCAGCACAAGAGAGTGTGGAGGGTGAAAGTGGCGGGCAGGTTTTACTGTGGCTTACAGTCACTGCACTACAAAAATCATTAAAAAAAGACGTTGGAAAACATCTTTAAAAAGATACTGGAAAATCACAGTAGCCATATAGCTAATATTACAAGATTAAAAATGCAAGCAAACTTTTAAAAAGCACAATAATTTTGATCAGTAAATCATTTGAAAATGTGATATTTGGAAGATGGATAAATGATGCTAAAAAGTCTTCAATTTTACTTTTTAACAAGATTTATCAGGTTTTTAAAATGATTCATGTTAAAAATCAATCCAATTTAATTTTTAAAATAGGTTGGGCCTCCTCATTAAGTATTTGAGGATTGAGAGAAGGCTCTTTATTCCTGAACATGCAGGTGTGAAATTTCAAAGTGTACATCATTGGGAATTAGTAGGCAATCAGCCCAAAGCCGTGCTGTTCCTTATTTGATGTTTGAAGTAGTGAACCACTGAGAGGAGTGTTTGTTCGCCCACTGCAACTTGCAGATTCGCACACCATATCATGCGTTCTCCAGACGTTGTGGGGCCTCTATGAGGTCCAGTGGTGGCAAACGCTAAATGCACCACTACTCCTGGCACTGCAAAATCCAGCCCAATGAGTCCAAGGAAGGAGGAAATGTGTTTAGTGCTTGACTAATTTAGACTGACAATCCAGTGCAGTACTGGGGAAGTGCTGGACTGTCTGCTGGATGGGAATTTAAAACACTTCTGTGCATGTTAAAATTACAGCCTCTTGTTTTCCTGCCTCGTTTTTCTGAAATGCCTTTCTTCAAACACCCCGTCATATAATTCCTTTATTTCAATAGCACATCATAATATCGCTAATTATTTTTACAGCAAGAGCCAACCTACATTCCCCATGACCCAGCTCGTCTCTCTCTCTCTCTCTCTCTGTTCAGTGATCTGGCATCTAGACTCAGTCTTCATTGCATTATACAGAATTTCTTTCCATTATGTCTGTCTTTGTGTCGGCAGTGATCAGCCCAATAGACTGAAATCTCTGTACATTTCACTCATGTTTATTGTGGGCTGAATGTTGCCCTCATTGGGCACAAAAGCTCCCGATGCCCACGATCAGGCCCCGACTGCGATTTCACGCTGGCAGACCAATTAAGGCCTGTCCAGCGTGAAACGTAGCTCGTCACTGGCCAGGCAAGGCCGATGGGGGGTGGGGGTCTGTGAGCCGCCGGGTCCAATGTTGACCTGTGGCCGGTATAAAGAAGGCCAGGGCCGGCTCAGAAAGGTCCTAGATGTTGGTCAGGCGATGCATCTAAGTGCAGCAGCAAACGGCAGATGGGAGAGCAGGTCGGGTGGGCACTCGGCCCCCTGCTTTTCCGACGAGTGCCTCCCCGTCCTCCTGGAGGAGGCGGCAGCCAGGAGGGACACCCTTGTCCCCAGAAATGGGAGGAGGAGGCCACCCCACCTCACCAAGGGGGCACGGGAGGAGGTGGCAGCCTGGGTGAGCAGCCAAGATGTGGTGCGGGTACCTGGGTGCAGTGCTGGATGTGCCTCAATGACCTTCTGTGCTCAGAAAGGGTGAGTACCGTGTTGGCATGGGTCAGTGTGCAGAAGTGTTAGAGTCTGGCCATCCATCCCCCTGTGTCTCTCAGGGGTGTTAGAGTCTGAGTGCCAACTGTCAATGACACCGGAGCTGGCCAAGGGGCTGCTTGGACTGAGTGCCTTGGGGCTCGAGGGCCACGACTCGGATGTGCCCTGTGAGGTGCTCCTCAGGTGAGGTTGGCCAGGCTGCAATGGGGCTGCAGGTAGAGAGCGGACCAATCAATGCTCCTCTGTCCTTTCAGGAGAAAACAAGCCATAACCAGGCAGAGTGGGTGCAGAGTTGAGGCTCTTGGATTGTGCAACCGTTCTAGTGCAGTCTCCTCATTGATAAGCCTCGAACCTGATGTCCCTATTGATCATTGGAAGACAATGGCACCATGATGTGGATCTCCTTTGTCTCACCAGCCTGGCATGCACAATGATAGTGTGATGACTTTAACTAATGATATGTGCTTCTTCTGCCTTTTAGGTTTGCCAGCACACACTCGCTCTCTGGACCTTGAAAGGCCACCCCTGATGCCAGAGGACCACCGGGCTTCACTTGCACCTGCATCGCGCCAGCTCTCTGAACAAGGCACCAGAACAGATACCAGCATCTCGGTGGGCATTAGTTCAGTGGCGAGTATCTCGGTGTACATTGGTGAGGGCACTTCACACTCGCTTGAGGTGCAGAAGGAGGCAGAGAGTGCCCAGGGCGCCGGCAGTCGGAGGGCTGCTGGAGACCAGGAAGATGCTCAGTCAAAGGCAGATGATGAGCCTCTGGAGTCGCCCATTAGGTGGCAGGTTCTGGATGTCCAGCGGGGTATGTGGGAGGATACGGTCACTCTCCC